>NC_041381.1:551353720-551455005 GCF_002162155.2 Triticum dicoccoides | reverse complement strand
GATCGGCTTCAGTTAACAGCAGTAGCGAAGGAATTGCTCCATCGGGTTCAGTTAACAACCATCGATCGATCGCTCGGGTTCAGTAAAACATAGCCTGCAGTGCAATCGCTCGGGTTCAGTTAGAGCCCAACGCCTCACTCGGCTTTAGTTAGAGCCAACGCCTCGCACACACGCACGTACATAGGAGAGAAACGCGCATCGCGCCGCCCCGACCTCCCACCGTAACCGCAACTCCCCAAAATTTTCCTCCCCCTCGCTTCTACCACGGTTTTATCCGTCATGAACGGCCCAAAGAATGTCATGCAGATGCGTCTCCAGCCTGCCCAGGATGAAAAGCCCATTTTCTGTCATGATTTTTTGTCATAGAAGTAGGAGCCCACCACATCTATGATGATACCGGGTTTTGTCACAATTATCATCATAGAAGTGTCATATGTATGACAGAAAAAAATTCGTTCAGCCCAAAATGTCACGGATGTGTCTTTTCTTGTAGTGTGATCCGCTGAGCTGAACGTGATAGCGCACACAGACCACCTGAGGGGGCGCGTGGCCTCTAGCTTGGGGAACACTGCTTTCACCTCACGAGCAAATTGCTTGAAGATGCGCTGTGATTGTGCGCCGCCCAGGATGCAAGCGATTGTGCGCGGCTCCTGGAAGCCCCCAGCCCCCTCGTCCTGATGATGGTCTTCATTCCTCCTCGGAAGTGGTGGCAGAGGAGGGAGGCCTGCGTTGCCTTGAGGGCGGTCCTCACGAGGCTGATCCCTCCAACCTCCCTTGTGAGGCTGGTCCTGCCAGTGATCCTCGCAAGGTCGGTCACGCCACCCTTGGCAAGGGCCACGGTCTTCCCATCATCCTGCACCTCTTCCTCCTCCTCGGCCATAGCCCCGGTTGTTGCGGTCGGGGCATCGACCGATACGCCCATCTCGCACGGCCCTGAGCTCTTGGCATTCGTTGGTGTTGTGGGTGTGGAGGTCATGGTACACACAGACCGGCTGCCCTTGGATGACTCAGGCGGATCCCTTCCTCGCTTGGTGTCTGGCTCCGCTGCTAGCACAGCAGCCCCCTTGCGCTTCACGTCCTTGACCTTGGGCTTCTTCTCTTCTGGATCGGCAGCCGGAAGCTCGAGGAGGGAGAGGCTCCCTTCCTCAGCCCTGGCGCACTTGGTCGCCAAGTTGAACAGCTCTAGGGATGTGCACATGTCTACATGGATTTCTAGCTCCTCTTTCATCTTAATGTCACGCACGCCATCGGAGAAGGCTGAGATGATGGCCTCCTCAGTCACCCTGGGGATCTTGAGGCGAGCGTTGTTGAAGCGCTGGATGTACTTCTGCAGGGTCTCTCCTGGTTGTTGCTTGATGCGGCGTAGGTCGCTCATGGCCGGGGGCCGGTCGCGAGTGCCTTGGAAGTTGGCGATGAAGCGGGTGCGCATCTTGTCCCAGGAGGAGATCATGCCAGGAGACAAGTTTAGGAGCCAGGTGCGGGTACCATCCTTGAGCGCCATGGGAAACTAGTTCGCCATGACCTTTTCGTCCCCGTTGGTGGCTTCGATGCCCAGCTCGTAGAGCTGGAGGAACTCCACGGGGTCTGCAGTGCCGTTGTAGCGAGGAGGCAGGTCCGGCTTGAACTGGACGGGCCACGCGACACTGTGTAGCATGGTGGGGAAGGCGCGGCAGCCTGCGGTGGCCACCGGAGGCCTATGCTGGTGCTGGGCTTGCTCCTGGAAGTTCCCACGCGCCGCTGCCTGGAGCAGCGCGGGGTCTTGACACGGTGGTTTAGGGATGAGGTCATGGCGCACCGGTGCTGGGAGCACACGAGCACCTTCTTGGGGACGAGGGATTCTTAGCAGCTCCTTTCTTGTCGCGCGGGCGCCGGACGCAAAGGGTCTTGTCCTGGGGCCGCGCGCCTTGGATCCAAAGCGCCTTCTTGGGGAGGAGGTCGCGGAGTCACCTCCTGATCCACGCCTCCTGTGCAGGATGGAGGGCCAGACAGCGAGAGGGATGGCGTAGGAGAGCCCCCTGCGGCGCTGACGAGCTCGGTGATGCGGGCGAGCCAGTCCTCATAGAGGTTGTCGACAAGATGGTTGTCGGTGTCAAAACCGGCGGATCTCGGGTAGGGGTTCCCGAACTGTGCGTCTAGGCGGATGGTAACACGAGACAAGGGACACGATGTTTTTACCCAGGTTCGGGCCCTCTCGATGGAGGTAAAACCCTACTCCTGCTTGATTAATATTGATGATATGTGTAGTACAAGAGTAGATCTACCACGAGATCAAGGGGGCAAAACCCTAGAAGTTAGCCTATGGTATGATTGTTGTTCGTCCTACGGACTAAAACCCTCCAGTTTATATAGACACCGGAGAGGGTTAGGGTTACATAGAGTCGGTTACAATGGTAGGAGATCTACATATCCGTATCGCCAAGCTTGCCTTCCACGCCAAGGAAAGTCCCATCCGAACACGGGACGAAGTCTTCAATCTTGTATCTTCATAGTCTAGGAGTCCGGCCGACGGTGATAGTTCGGCTATCCGGACACCCCCTAATCCAGGACTCTCTCAGTAGCCCCTGAACCAGGCTTCAATGATGACGAGTCCGGCGCGCATATTGTCTTCGGCATTGCAAGGCGGGTTCCTCCTCCGAATACTTCATAGAAGATTTTGAACACCAGGATAGTGTTCTGCTCTGCAAAATAAGTTCCACATACTACCGTAGAGAGAATAATCTTTACACAAATTCAACCTGCTGACGTATTCTGCGGCGTGACGTCACACCACGGCCAAGCCTTTATTGGAATCATTTTTACTATCCCACCTCAGCGTGTTTTAGCGAGACGGTTTCCTTGGCACGTCTTGTCAAAGCAGAGATCGTGTCCCCTTATTCCGGGATTCTCATTAATACGGGCGTGGATAACCCAACCGTGCCATTGATTATGGCGCTTGGGAGATAGCGAGTTTTACCAGGCTGGGGGGGGACGCATAGCTTCGTCCGTCCATATAAGGGGATAAGGATCCACCTTTTTACCTACACCTTCTTCATCCTTTGCTTATCCATTTCCACGCACTCGAGCTCCAGCGCCCAAGTCCGCACATCTCGCCTCAACCTTCCCCAGCCATGTCCGGAAAGGGAGGCAAGTGGATGGCCTCCTCCGTCATGGAAGGGCACATAAAAAAGTTGAGGAAAGCCGGATACCTGCACAACGACATTGCGCACCGACTTCCAGACGAGGGGCAGCTCGTCCCCACCCCCAGGCCCCATGAGAGGGTGGTGTTCCTTCCCCATTTCCTCCGCAGAGTGGGTTTCCCATTCCACCAATTTGTCCGGGGGCTCATGTTCTACTACGGCCTGGATTTCCACGATCTGGCCCCGAATTTCATCCTCAACATCTCAGTGTTTATCGTTGTCTGCAAGGCCTTCCTCCGCATCAAGCCCCACTTCAGCTTATGGCTGAAGACCTTCAATGTCAAGCCGAATGTAGTGGGCGGCCAGCAGGCGGAGTGCGGAGGCGCCATGGTAGGCAAGATTCCCAACGTCATATGGCTCGAGGGCACCTTTGTGGAAACCATCAAAGGGTGGCAATCGGGGTGGTTCTACATCACCAAGCCACGTGACCCTGAATGGGCAGCGGCCCCCGAATTCCGATCTGGCATCCCCACACGGCTCACCTCCTGGAAAGAGAAGGGCCTGACATGGGGTGATCTGGAAGAACTGACCGGACTCCAAACCTGCGTCCAAAACCTTGTGAACAAGAAGATCAAGCTCGTCAACATAGTCCAGGTCATGCTCATCCGCCGGATCCTCCCGTGCCAGCAACGGGCCTTCAACTTGTGGGAGTTTGATCCGGCACAGCACCAAACTTTGAGCAGGCTCTTCGACACTACGTACAAAGATGCCTGGAAGGTGCTGTTCAAGGGCGCCGAGGCCCCCGCATCCTCTACCGAAGATCGCGGATTCAGCTCGCAGCGTCAAGCCGGCCAGGTAAGCTATTTTACCCTTTACAGGACACTTGTTTTTCGTAGTTTGACTCTATGCAGGATATAAACTCCCTTACCTCTGACAGGCCTGGCAGAAGAAGTCCGGGCAGGTTAACTGTCCGGCTCCCTTACCAGAAGACCCAGCGAACGCCCTATTGATGGGGCTGCTGGTTCCGGCACCTTACGTGGTGCCGGATAAGAAGGCCAAGAAGAAGGTCATGGAAGCCGACAGAGTTCCCGGCGTCAAGTGTTATTGGACTCATCGTCCGATGACTCTGAGGCGGACTCCTCCCGCAAAGACGAGGAGGAGAAGAAAGAGGCTTCTCCCCCAGCGGGGGGAGAGAAGAAAAGGAAGGCCTCCCCAACTGGGGAGGCCGGAGGGTACAAGAAGGGAAGGACCCTTCCTCCGGACTACTCCATCAACGCCGACAACGGCGAAGAGGAGTGGCCAGCGAGGGCTAAGCCCCTGGCAACATTGTAAGTGTCCCGATACCGGAATAATTCATGGCGTTTCATTTGTCACATAGAATCTCCTAATGCCGAATACAACCCTGCAGCCCGCCCAAGGACGGGCTCGACATTTCAATGAGCGGCTCCCTTGCTCCGTCGGACGTGAACAACACTTCACTTCCGGACGCCTCCTCTCTTCGCGCTGCTGGTGACGCCGAGGTGGGGTCCCAAAAGGGGCCCAGCCAGGAGGAGGAGATCCCGGAGGTGCCGCAGGGCAACCTCCCGGACTTTGGGCATAAGGGGGATCAAACCACAAGGGGTTCTAAGTCCGGCCATGTGCCGGACTCCGTACCGGAACCTTCAGTGGTTCTGGAGTCCTCCAGGCAGCCCCTTCGTAAGAAGGGCAAGACAGCTACATCGGCGGCCTCCGTCCAACCGGAGGCACCGGATAGCTTGCTGGAGGCGCTTAACGGCGCCTCCATCAACGAGGCGCACCACACTATCATGAGTGCGGTGATCCAGAAAGTTCAGTCTACCAAGAGCGGGCTGATTGAAGCCTGTACCAGCCTTCTAACAAGCTTTCAGGGAAGTTTTTAAGATATGTAAGAATATTACCGCATAGACAGTAGCCCCTGATGCTTAGTTCGGTGTTCTAAAAGAAAAGCCGAGCTAAGGATCTAAAAAGATATACGCAGGAGTCTAACATAAATATGTCAATATGGGAATGCAGGCTGCGCTGCTGACCTCTGCCGCACTGACTACAGAGGTCAATGCATTGAAGGAGGGCCTCGAGCGGTCCGAGAACGAGCTTGGCCTTGCCAAGAAGCAGCTCGAGGACAAAGAAGTTAAGTAATACCTTATCCAAGTAATACCTTATAGAAAGGATTTGGTTGCAAAAAATGACAGGAATAATGTGGGTATTGCAGGGGCCACGAATGAGGTGGCGACCCTGAAGGAAGCGGTGTCCAAGGCCGAAAATAGTGCGGCCGCGGAGCGCACCGAGCGAGAGAAGCAGGAGGCGCGGGTAGCGGAGGTGCGGCAAGAGCTCCAGGCTCTCATGGAAAAACACGAGAGTTTGGAGCGTGACTCGAAGACTCGAGAGTCCGAGCTTGCCTTGGCTCTTGAGAGTGCCAAAGCCGCTAAGGCCGAAGCCCAGAAGGCCCTCCAGGAGATCGAGGCAATAAAGAAGATAGCGGCGGGTAAGGCATTCTTTATGCAAAGAAAGCATGTAAAAGTGAATTATCTGTTACTTACCCGAATCCGGAGCTCTCCAAGAGCGTTCGCCGATCTACCCCGTAGTGTGTCTGATGCTGCCACGTTCTACCGAGCCGAGGAGGGGATGATGCGGAGCATCCCTTGGTCATCCCCATGGACCTACCATCGCCTCACCAAGCCTCAAGAGGACCCATGACTAGAGCACGTGCTAGAGCTCTCGAGACCGAGGTGACTTCTCTCCTAAATGATATCTCATATGATCCTCTCGAGACATGGCTACTACCTAAGTCCGATATACTATGCATGATTAGGTGTCAAGAAGAACCTCCCGAGGATGCACGTGAAGACGGACAAGCTGCCCACTCCACGGATGAAGGGAACCAGCTGAAACGGACAAGCTCACCTTCCAGGCCCCGGACATCCGGCCCAGGCCCCGGACATCCGGCCCCTGGAGCATCTCCATCAGCAACAGCCAAGCCTGCCAAGTCTCCAGGGCCCGGACATCCGGCGTCCAGCCCGGACATCCGGCCTCAGCCCGGAAATCCGGCCAAAACCCCGGAAATTCGACGCCTCGCACTAGGAACCACAGAAGTTCAAACCTCCAGCCCGGACATCCGGCGACTTGGCCCGGACATCCGGCGCCTCCGGAAGCCCCGGACATTCGGCCCGACGCCCGGACATCCGGCTCCGTCTGTCTGCGCATAGTAAAGGGCCGAAGCCCATGTACCTCTTCGCCCCCCTAGACTATATATACTCCTTCCCCTTCCTCTTTCTAGGTTTAGCATTGGATTAGCTCATATTTGTGTGAGAGCCTTTGCTCATCCACTTGGATACTTCTCCTCGGAGTTCACGACCTCTTTGGAGAAGATCCCCCAAGCGGATTCAAGACCCCTTTCTAGGGAAGATCATCAAGACCTCCGTACGGAGAAGAACGGTTCCTTTGTATCTTTCCTTTTGTTGATTTTGAACCTTGTGCTACCTTGTGTGTTCGGTGATCTAGCACTCGTGTGATTGATTCTATGTCGGTTTAGTGATTCTCTCTCGTTTTCCTAGTGTTTCCCCTTTGTGCTTCCGCGTGTTCTTCGTGATTCCCCGTAGGATCCACTCGAAACGTGAAAGATCGATGCTATAGGGTTCCTCCCTACATCATCTTGGTATCATGAGCCACGTTGATCACGTTTTTGGAGCCCCTACCCCGTGTTTTCTAGCTTGATTTTGTTGTTTTCGTCCTAAATCCGAAAATCCCCACCAAAAATAGCCCCAATTTTTTTTTGATTTGTTGGTGTGATGAAATTTTGTTGGATTTTGTCCATGGATTTGTGTTGCTGCGTGTGGATCTAGCTTTCCCCACCCTCCCACCCTTTTCCATCCACCAATTCGTCCGAATTTTGCCCCGGAGTTGCAATTCTCCCCGTGGAGTTCATCGTGTTCGTCCCCGATCCAGAGCACGGACATTCGACCCGCCGGCACCCCGGAAATCCGGCAGCTGGCCCGGACATCCGGCCCCTGGGAAACAGCAACTCCACCCCCGCGCCCATTTCACCATACCTTCACCAAATTTTGCCATGGTGCCCACGCCTTCTTCCGCATACCCACAACACTTTCCACAACCACCACCACCGCTCACCGCTACCTCCTATGTCAATTTTGATGCGTTTTGGTCTTTGAAATATTGAGTTGTGGTTCCCATGTCCTATTGTGTTTCGGCTATATAGGTACGGTTCGACGTCATCATCACCACCGCTCACCTCCATCGACTACTCAACATCGCCAAGGACGGTAACTTCGACGACATCTTTGTCATAACTTGCAATTGCATTGATACCCCACATGGCCTTACTTTTGCGTAGCTTACCCATCGAGACTAGCCATTGAGTATTGCCGGCAACGTGACTTGTGCACATTAGTGAGCATACTCCATAGCATACATACCATATCAACGTGGTGCATATCTTGGGATCCACTTGTGTGTCATAAAGTTATCATAGCGTACGCAATTGCTATCTTGGTTCGTGAAGTTTGCATAAGAAAAGAGCTCAAAAGAGAAAGAGCCACCCATGCTTTTAAGGAAAAGAGGAAAGATAAGCAAAGAGCTTATAAGCAAGAACCATGGCATCATACTACATTAAGATTGTCATATAAGATCTTCTTGGATCATCGCACCGAAATACCATACATATAGCATACTTGGGATAGAGATTGTTGCATTTTTGCATAGTAGGTTGTGCACAAGCTCCGTATCCACCTTTTGTGCAATCGTGCTAGCGTCTCTCTAGTATTGTGCAACAAGAGCATTTTCGTGGTTTCCACATTTTGGCTCACTTTTGGTTTGCACAATCCCATTTATCTATTTGCGTGTGTGTTTCCGTGTACCCATACTAGCTTGGTCTACTTGTTGATTTTGCAAATTTTTGAATCATTTCCAACATTATTGAATCTCGCTTTCAATTGCATCAAATTTTGTGCCACCATCCTAACCAAGCTCCACCATAAGCTTTTACTTGTGTAGGTGTGAGAACCGACAAGAATTGGTACCAAAAGTGCTATTTCATTGTCCGCACTTGAGTGAACTTGATTCATTTTCAACATTGGTCAAAGGTACATTGGTATTAGTTCTTCTCCTTCTACCACTCACATTTTGCTTGCAATGATGGATAGGCCAAGTACTTCTACCAACCCACTCTTCATCGAGCAAGACGACGACATGTCATCATTCATCACAAAGAGCCACCTCTTTGGTGCACAACAAGCGCTACACCAAGAGCAACAAGCAATGAACGACTGCATGGACAACCTCGCCACCGACTTGCGACTCTCCGAGCAACGTACAAGAGACTACTTCGACAACAAGCTCCACTCGCACAAGCAAGAGAACGATGCAAGAATGGACGAGATCCGCGCCTTGTTGGTGAACCGGCCTCATTCTACATCGTCATACTCAAGACGGAGCCACTCAAGTCGACACTCCGACGACTCCTTCTCCGGCTCAAGTACACCGTCATCGAACACTCTTCGACGACCCGCGCGTCAAGACCGTCATGCATCTCGCAACCCGCTACATGAAAAGCATTCACAAGAGCAAGTCGATGAGAAAGTCCCTCGTCCTCAATCAAACCAAGTTGCTTTTGCTCAAGCTCAAGAACGACAATGACTACGACGCCAAGAAGAAGAACGAGCGCGTCTACACCAAGAAGAACAAGACGCCGAGGCTCAACGTCTTCAACAACAACAACGAGAAGTGCAAGCTCTAGAGGCGGAACGTGCCCTTCAAGCATCCAGTCGAGCCATCGCCAACCGAAATCGCGAACGGCGCAATCAAGAGGAAGCTCTTCGAGAAGAAATCCAAGAGAGGAACTACCAACCGCGTGTGCAACGTCAAGCTCCTCCACAAGAACGTCAAGCTCCACAAGCTCCTCCACAAGCTCATCAAGCTCTACCTCAACTTCAAGCTCAACAAGAACAAGTTGACCATGGACTTCCTCCACGCCAAGAGCAACATGAGGATGATTACCCTCCACGTCAAGGGCGTCATCATCACCATCACCAACAACACAATGAAGAGCAACGCTATGGAAAGCTCAAATTCACAATGCCCAAGTTCAATGGAAGCAATGATCCCGAAGAATACTTCTCATGGGCATTGAAGGTCGACAAAATCTTTCATTTTGCACAACTATGATGAAGAGAAGAGGACCGCAATGGCATCACTTGAGTTCCAAGACTATGTGCTCATATGGTGGGAACAAGTCCTTGAGCACCGACAAGAAAGAGGTGAACCTCCAATCACCACTTGGGCTCAAATGAAGGATGTCATGCGAGCACGTTTTGTGCCAACCTACTACAACCGCGATCTCTTCAAGAAGATCCAACTCCTCAAGCAAGGAACAAAGAGTGTTGAAGAATACTACAAGGAAATGGAGATTGCCATGATTCGAGCCAATGTCACGGAGGATGATGAGCAAACAATGGCACGATTCTTGAATGGACTTAATCATCCCATCAAGAAGATCGCCGACTTCCAACCCTAGTCCAACCTCATTGAGCTCGTGCATCAAGCTACAAAGGCGGAACATCAAGTGCAAGATGACTTCAAGTACGCCAAGTACTCATCCAAGACCTACGGCTTCTCCAACACCCAAGCTTCATCGACTACTCCAACTTCGACATCAACCAAGCCTTCTCCAAGCAACGACGACAAGTCAAGTTACAAGAAAACTTCCACAAGTTCAAGTCGTCTTCCTCCTATTACAAGCAACTTCAAGCCGCGTGCTTCATCATCTACTCCAACCGATGAGACCGTCAAGACAAGCTCCTTCAAGTGTTTCACTTGCGGCGGCCGAGTCCACAAGTCCTATGAATGCACAAACAAGCGCACCATGATCCTCAATGACGATGGCACCTACGACTCCATGAGTGATGAGGAGATGGAAGCTCTTGAGAAAGTGGCCATGCACCGGCGCGTGAACAAGGATGAAGATGATCAAGTCTTTTGTGATGAGGATTCGAGCCACGCTCTCGTTGTCTCCAAGGTCTTGAATCTTCAACATCAACAAGAAGAAGACCAACGATGCCACATCTTCCACACAAAGGCCGGCATCAATGGAAGGTCCGTCAAGGTCATCATCGATGGAGGTAGTTGCCACAACTTGGCAAGTGAAGAACTATGCTCCAAGCTCCAATTGGTCAAGAAGAAGCACCCGCACCCCTACAAGGTTCAATGGCTAAGTGACTCCGGCACTATACGAGTTGAGCATACGGTCCAAGTATCCTTCAAAATTGGTGCATATGAGGACATTTTGGAGTGTGATGTGGTCCCAATGACCGTTTGCCACCTCCTTCTTGGTCGACCATGGCAATTCGCCAGTGGTGTCTTCCACAACGGGCGTACCAACCACTATAGCTTCAAGATGAAAGGAAAAGAATATGTGCTAAGACATATGTCTCCTAGTCAAGTGATAGCCGACAAGCAAGCCACCCACCATGGAGAGAAGAGTGAGAAAGTGACCCACCAAAAAGTGAGTGAGAACCACAAGCCAAACTTGAGCGCCTCTTCGCCTAGAGAGAAAAACCTCATCCTATTTGCCACCAAAAGTGAGATGAGAGAAGTGTGTGAGAACCCATCGAGTGTGATGCACTTTGTCCTTGTGTGCAAGGATGGAGAACCAAAAACTAAAACCATTCACGAGCTACCTTTGGTGTTTCAATCTCTTTTGCAGGAATTTCAAGATGTTTTCCCCGATGAGCTACCTCCGGGTCTACCTCCTCTACGAGGCATTGAGCGTCGAATCGACCTCATCCCCGGAGCGCTACTTCCAAACAAAGCCCCATACCATGTCAATCCCGAAGAAACCAAGGAGATTCAAAGGCAAGTACAACAACTAATCGACAACGGTCATGTACGTGAAAGCTTAAGCCCTTGTGTCGTTCCCGTTATACTTGTGCCTAAGCCCGATGGAAGTTTCCGTTTGTGTTCCGATTGTAGACCTATAAATGCTATTACCGTTCTCTATAGGCATCCCATTCCTCGCTTAGATGATATGCTTGATGAAATTAGTGGAGCCAACTTTTTCTCAAAAATTGATCTTAAAAGTGGCTATTATCAAATCCGCACACAAGAAGGTGATGAATGGAAAACTGCTTTCAAAACAAAATTTGGCTTATATGAGTGGTTAGTGATGCCTATGGGTTTATCGGAGGCCCCCGGTACTTTTGTGCATCTTATGCATCATGTACTTCGACCTTACATTGGCGTCTTTGTTGTGGTTTACTTCGATGATATTCTTGTGTTTAGCAAAACCATGAAAGAGCATCTTGATCATGTTAGGGCTGTTTTACAAACCCTTCGCAAGGAAAGTCTTTATGCCAACACGAAAAAGTGCACATTTGGTGTTGACAAAGTGGTTTTCTTGGGTTTTGTTATCTCTTCCAAGGGTGTCCATGTTGATGAAACTAAAATTGAAGCAATTAAAACTTGGCCCCAACCCACCAATTTGCAACAAGTGCGAAGTTTCCTTGGTCTTGCAGGTTTTTATCGTCGCTTTGTGAAAAACTTTAGCACTATTGCAGCCCCTTTACATGCTTTGAGTAAGAAGAATACTCCTTTTGTTTGGGGAACTTTGCAATCAACCGCTTTTGATGAGCTCAAGTCTTTGCTTACTCATGCCCTGATTCTTCCTTTGCCCAACTTTGACAAAACTTTTGAGGTTCATTGCGATGCAAGTGGTACCGGAATTGGTGGAGTTTTAATGCAAGAAAAATGAGCCATTGCTTATTTTAGTGAAAAACTCTCCGGTGCTCAACTTAACTATCCCATCTATGACAAAGAATTGTATGCTTTAGTGCGTGTACTACATGTTTGGGAACATTATCTTAGACCTCATGAGTTTGTCATCCATACCGATCATGAAACGCTTAAGTACTTAAAAGGTCAAACTAAGTTGAACAAGCGACATGCCAAATGGAGTGAATTTATTGAATCTTTCCCCTATGTGATTAAATACATTAAGGGTAAAGAAAATGTAGTTGCCGATGCACTTTCACGCATATGCACGCTTGTCACTAAACTTGAGTTGAATGTTATTGGCTTTGAGCACATAAAAGACTTGTATGCTAATGATCCATCTTTTGCACCTCATTATGCTAAATGTTTGACGCATACATCTTGGGAACAATATTACATCAAGGATGGTTATCTTATGAGAGCTAACAAACTATGCATTCCCGAGTCTTCTCTTCGTTTGCTACTTTTGCAAGAGGCTCATGGAGGTGGACTCATGGGACACTTTGGACGCGACAAGACTTTCGCCACGCTCTCCAAGAACTACTTTTGGCCCAAGATGTTCCGTGACGTATCACGCTTCACCACCCGATGCTCTACATGTTGCAAAGCTAAGTCTAAAGCTCAATCTCTTGGTCTTTACATGACTCTTCCTATTCCTTATCAACCATGGGAAGACATTTGTATGGATTTTGTACTTGGTTTTCCTAGAACTCAAAATGGCAAGGATTCCGTGTTTGTTGTTGTGGACCGATTTTCTAAGATGGCACATTTCATCCCTTGCAACAAGATAGATGATGCTTCACGTGTTGCAAATCTCTTTTGTAGGGAAATCTTGCGCCTCCATGGAGTACCAAAGACAATCGTCTCCGACCGCGACGTCAAGTTCTTGAGCTACTTTTGGAAGACTCTATGCGCCAAGCTCGGAATCAAGCTCTTGTTCTCATCCGCATACCATCCTCAAACCGACGGCCAAACGGAGGTGACGAACTGAACACTATCCACTCTACTTCGTGTGTTGATCAAGAAGAACATCAAGGAGTGGGAGGCGGGTCTACCCATCGCCGAGTACGCCTACAACCGCGCAAGAAATTCGACTACCGGCAAGTCCCTCTTCGAGGTCGTCTACGGCTTCAACCCGTTGTCCCCATTGGATATTCTACCTCTCCCTCTACAAGAGCGCACCAACATGGATGCGAGTGCACGAGCAAGCTACATCAAGAAGATGCATGAGGATACAAGGCACACCATCGAGCGCCAAGTACAACGACTAGCGTCCAAGCTCAACGTCAACAAGCAACCCAAGACATTTAACATTGGAGACCTAGTGTGGCTACACCTTCGCAAGGACCGCTTCCCCAACGAACGCAAGTCCAAGCTTCTCCCTCGAGCCGACGGACCCTTCAAGGTGCTAGCACGCTACAACAACAACTTACAAGATCGACATCCCACGCGACAAGTACAACGTGAGCGACATCTTCAACGTCTCCGATCTCTCCCCGTACCATGGTGATGAGGATTTCGATCCGAGGTCAGATCTTTCACAAGAGGGGGGGGGAGATGATGCGGAGCATCCCTTGGTCATCCCCATGGACCTACCATCGCCTCACCAAGACTCAAGAGGACCCATGACTAGAGCATGTGCTAGATCTCTCGAGACCGAGGTGACTTCTCTCCTAAATGATATCTCATATGATCCTCTCGAGACATGGCTACTACCTAAGTCCGATATACTATGCATGATTAGGTGTCAAGAAGAACCTCCCGAGGATGCACGTGAAGATGGACAAGCTGCCCACTCCATGGATGAAGAGAACCAGCTGAAACGGACAAGCTCACCTTCCAGGCCCCGGACATCCGGCCCCTGGAGCATCTCCATCAGCAACAGCCAAGCCTGCCAAGTCTCCAGGGCCCGGACATCCGGCGTCCAGCCCGGACATCCGGCCTTAGCCCGGAAATCCGGCCAAAACCCCGGAAATCCGGCGCCTCGCACCAGGAACCACAGAAGTTCAACCCTCCAGCCCGGACATCTGGCGACTTGGCCTGGACATCCGGCGCCTCCGGAAGCCCCGGACATCCGGCTCGATGCCCGGACATCCGGCTCCGTCTGTCTGCGCACAGTAAAGGGCCGAAGCCCATGTACCTCTTCGCCCCCCTAGACTATATATACTCCTTCCCCTTCCTCTTTCTAGGTTTAGCATTGGATTAGCTCATATTTGTGTGAGAGCCTTTGCTCATCCACTTGGATACTTCTCCTCGGAGTTCACGACCTCTTTGGAGAAGATCCCCCAAGCGGATTCAAGACCCCTTTCTAGGGAAGATCATCAAGACCTCCGTACGGAGAAGAACGGTTCCTTTGTATCTTTCGTTTTGTTGATTTTGAACCTTGTGCTACCTTGTGTGTTCGGTGATCTAGCACTCATGTGATTGATTCTATGTCGGTTTAGTGTTTCTCTCTCGTTTTCCCTGTGTTTCCCCTTTGTGCTTCTGCGTGTTCTTCGTGATTCCCCGTAGGATCCACTGCAAACGTGAAAGATCGACGCTATAGGGTTCCACCCTACATCAGGGGAGCTCGACGGAGAAGGTGTTCTGGTCTCAATATGCTGAGGCCGGACATCCGGTGCCCCTGAGCGACCAGCTGAAGCAGCTGGTCGAGCTCCACAAGGTGGCTGAACAGGCCATAAAGGGCCTCATAGTTCGGCTGTGGCCTAAAGAAGCCATGCCTGGGAGCTACTTCGGTCTAGTGCGGCGGCAGGTGGATGCCTGTCCATGGATTGAAGTCATGAAGCACTCCATCTGCATTGAAGGTGCCCGTCGGGCCCTTGCCCGTGCTAAAGTGCATTGGGGCAAGATGGACGCCGAGAAGCTTGTGACGGACGCGCCACCGCTAGGCAAGGAGTATCGCAAGCCCGAGATGTACTATAAGGGCGTCCTGAAGGGTGCCCGCCTTATAGCGGGTGAATGCTCCAAAGATGTAATTTTTGAGTAGACTCGCATTTGTTATCCTGTACGCTGAAAACTTTGTTCATATGCACTAAGCAACGCTTGTTAATTTAAAATATTGCCTTCTGTGCGGCCGTTTATCAATTTTTGAGAGATGGCGAGTCGTTGGCTTCAGCCCCCATGCCACGAGTGCTGGGGTGTTCGGGATAAACTTGAGCGCTCTTGTTAACATTCTTGGGTCCTTCGAGGGAGGCGTTCAACACGACGAACGAGGCAACCGGACTATAATGCTTGAACACTCTCACTTAGCCATAGAATTCTATAATTTTAAATTTTGGCGAAGCCCCTGGTATTCAGAAGACCGAGTTCGGAGCACTATCCACGCCTTGGCCGGACAATGCCGACTCCTCGCTCTAAGCGGCATGAGTCTTTAGGGACCCGAAAAACCTCTCGAACAGCGACCGGCTCTCGCCCTATCATGATGGTCAGTTTTAGCTTTCTCCACTGAGGTGCTCAACCCAGCTCAACCGGGGCACAATATAACGGAATGTAAGGTACCAAAACATGGGAGCCGGGCAAACCCAACTATTGACCCAAGACATGATTCGGAGCCGATGCATATAATGCTATAAGTTCGGGGTGCCGCACTTGTGAAAGTGTTCGGACTTATCACACCATGTTTTGGGGTACTTAAGACCCTGGTGTATTGACCGTACCAAGTTGTACGGGTGCAACATGTCATAGATGAACATTTATAAAGAAAAAAGAAGAAATGCAATAATAAGCAGAAGCTATGTATTGTTTATTCAAAAGATACTGTAATGAAAGCAGAACGATACAAATAGTGCGATAAGCAAGAGATGGGACTATTTAACATGTCCCCCTCCAGGGGTAGGCTACGGGATGGTATGTAAAACAGGTATACTGCTCGTAATAGAGACCACCTGGACACTCGGCGTAGCTTTTCTGCTTCGATGGCTGCTGCATCGTGAGTTCAGCGATTCTACTACCGGATAGGGCTTCTGGAAAACGGAGTCCTGCGAATAAGAAAAAAAAGAATGGCACAATTGGGAGCCCCTTGTGCAGTTGAGCCGCACTCTGGGCATGTTGTGGTCGTGCCCCTCCCCCTATGCCCATGGTATCTCCAGTGCGTAGTTATGTACGCGTAGTACTGGTCTCGCGATTTCGCGAGGCCTGGGGTTGGGGCCGCATTGCTACGCATGCTCGGAACATTCCAGGAGGTCTTGTTGTAGGTTACTCCTGGCGCGCTTGACGGTGTCTGGACGTTTAGTAGTCAGACTCGAGAATTGCCTTAAGAGGCTGCTTTGTACTTCCGCAGCGAGGGCCGTCGTATGCTCCTCCATTTGGAGAGAGCGTTCGGTATTTCCATTGACCGTGATTACTCCTCGAGGGCCTGGCATCTTGAGCTTGAGGTATGCATAGTGCGGCACCGCATTGAACTTTGCAAATGCGGTTCATCCGAGCAGTGCGTGATAGCCGCTGCGGAACGGGACTATGTCGAAGATTAATTCCTCGCTTCGGAAGTTATCCGGGGATCCGAAGACCACTTCAAGTGTAATTGAGCCTGTACAGTTGGCCTCTACACCTGGTATGACACCTTTAAAGGTCGTTTTTGTGGGTTTAATCCTTGAGGGGTCTATGCCCATTTTGCGCACTGTATCCTGGTAAAGCAGGTTCAGGCTGCTGCCGCCGTCCATCAGGACTCTAGTGAGGTGAAATCCGTTAATGATTGGGTCTAGGACCAATGCGGCGAATCCGCCGTGGCGGATGCTAGTGGGGTGGTCCCTTCGATCAAAAGTGATCAGGCAGGAGGACCACGGGTTGAACTTTGGGGCGACTGGCTCCATCGCATATACGTCCCTTAGTGCACGCTTCCGCTCCCTTTTGGGTATGTGGGTTGCGTATATCATGTTCACTATCCGCATTTGTGGGGGAAAGCCCTTCTGTCCTCTATTGTTCGGTGGACGGGGCTCCTCCTCGTCATCGCTATGCAGCCCCTTGTCGTTGTTTTCGGCATTTAACTTGCCTGCCTGGTTGAATACCCAACAATCCCTGTAGGTGTGGTTGGCTGGTTTTTCGGGGGTGCCATGTATCTGGCACAAGCGATCGAGTATTCGGTCCAAATTGGACGGGCCCTGAGTATTTCTTTTGAACGGCTTTTTCCGCTGACCGGGTTTAGAGCCTCTGAATCCGGCATTGACTGCCGTATCTTCAGTATTATCGCCGTTAATGCGGCGCTTGTGCTTGTTGCGACGCGACCTGCCATTGTTGTCCTTGGTATCCGAACTACCAGGGTTTTTGGTCAAGTTGTTACTGCGAGCTAGCAAGATGTCCTCTCCCGTGCAGAAGCGGGTCATCAGTGATGTGAGGGCTGCCATGGATTTCGGCTTTTCCTGTCCTAGGTGCCGGGCAAGCCACTCGTCGCGGATGTTATGTTTGAAGGCTGCAAGGGCCTCTGCATTCGGACAGTCAACGATTTGATTTTTCTTGGTTAAGAACCGTGTCCAGAATTGTCTGGCCGATTCATCTGGCTGCTGAATTATGTGGCTTAGGTCATCAGCATCTAGTGGTCGCACATATGTGCCCTGGAAGTTATCAAGGAATGCGGCTTCCAGGTCTTCCCAACAACCAATTGATTCTGCTGGCAAGCTGTTGAGCCAATGTCGAGCTGGTCCTTTAAGCTTGAGTGGGAGGTATTTGATGGAGTGTAGATCGTCACCGCGGGCCATGTGGATGTGAAGGAGATAGTCCTCAATCCAAACCGCAGGATCTGTTGTGGTGTCGTATGATTCAATGTTTACGGGTTTGAAACCCTCAGGGATTTGATGATCCATTACTTCGTCTGTGAAGCATAGTGGGTGTGCAGGGCCTCTGTATTGGGCAATATCACGACGCAGCTCAAATGAGCTTTGTCTACTGTGTTCGGCCGAACCGGAATTGCTGTATCCGGCGTGACAGTTGTCATCATGTGTCATGGGGCGCCCACGTGATCCGTAGATCGATCTTATTTGCCTTGCCTTGTCCTCCAATATGTCTCGCAAGTCTGGCGCATTTCCCCGTGGCTTTGTACTTTTCGAGCGACGCTGGAGTGCGGCTTTAGCGGAGGGCCTGGAGGCCTCTCTGTCGCGTCCACGAGGTGGCCAGTCGGCCACGTCATGCGCTGGTGATGTAGGTTTGGGTGCTTCCTCCTCTAATTGGGTTAGCAGCCTGCGTTTTGGGTAGCTCTTGGAGGGGCGATCGAGTTTGTACTCTTCGGCTGCAAGGACTTCGGTCCATCTGTCCGCTAGCAAGTCTTGGTCAGCTCTAAGCTGCTGCTGCTTTTTCTTGAGGCTGCCTGCCATGGCCATAAGCCTGCGTTTGAAACGCTCTTGTTCGACGAGATCCTCGGGAACAACAAATTCGTCGTCGTCGAGGCTTGCTTCATCTTCGGAGGGCGGCATATAATTATCGTCCTCTACCTCTCTGTCTGCCGCTCTATCATGAGGGCTGGCTTCTCCCTCCTCCTGTGCTAAATCCTGCTGGAGGGGGTTGTCTTTGGCACTGTCTGGGGTGTTATTATCTCCCGTGCCAGAATCACCGTTGTTGCTGTGGCGGGATTTGGAGCGGTGTCACTGACGCCGACGCTTGGGCTGTTTCTTGGAGGGGTCATCCTCCGCTGTTCCATTGGCATTCCCATCTTTTGGGGTGTCCACCATGTATATGTCGTATGACGAGGTGGCCTTCCAGTGCCCTGTGGGCACTGGTTCTTGGTTGTCTCCTGCATCGTCGTCCATATCGTTGATGTCTTTGGAGTCGAAGTCGAGCATGTCGGTTAAATCATCGACAGTGGCGACAAAGTGGGTGGTGGGTGGGCGTTGAATTTCTTCATCGTCCGCATCCCAACCTTCCTGACCATAGTCCGGCCAGGGCTCTCCTGATAAAGAGAGAGACTTGAGTGAATTCAGGATGTCGCCAAAGGGCGAGTGCTGAAGGATGTCCGCGGCAGTGAACTCCATAACCGGCGCCCAATCGGATTTGATTGGCAGGGGCGCGGGAGGTTCGGAGTCCGGAGAGGAGTCCGGCACCTCAGAGTCACGGGCTTTGCAAGGGACAGGGATGGTGTTCGGCTCAATCGCCATAGAGATCGTAGCCCCCGAGGCGGTGTCCAACCACTTGTCCTCGATCGGCGAAGTCGGCTCCGAGCTAAGGGTCGGAGCGGACGCTGGTGCAGCCTCCAGGGCACTGTTCGGCGGCAGAGCTACATCATACCCATCGAGACAGTGCGGCGCGCTTGGCTGTGGCTCGAATCCGTCGAAGATCAAGTCTCCACGGATGTCAGCCGTGTAGTTCAAACTCCCAAATCTGACCTGATGGCCAGGGGCGTAGCTTTCGATCTTCTCCAGATGGCCAAGTGAATGGGCCCGCAGTGCAAAGCCGCTGAATATGAAGATCTGTCCGAGGAGAAAAGTCTCACCCTGGACCACGTCGTTGTTGATGATCGAAGGAGCCATCGGGCCTAAAGGTGACGACACAGAGGAACTCTCAATGAAAGCACCAATGTCGGTGTCAAAACCGGTCGATCTCGGGTAGGGGTTCCCGAACTGTGCGTCTAGGCGCATGGTAACAGGAGACAAGGTACACAATGTTTTTACCCAGGTTCGGGCCCTCTCGATGGAGGTAAAACCCTACTCCTGCTTGATTAATATTGATGATATGGGTAGTACAAGAGTAGATCTACCACGAGATCAAGGAAGCTAAACCCTAGAAGCTAGCCTATGGTATGATTGTTGTTCATCCTATGGACTAAAACCCTCCGGTTTATATAGACACCGGAGAGGGTTAGGGTTACACAGAGTCGGTTACAATGGTAGGAGATCTACATATCCGTATCGCCAAGCTTGCCTTCCACGCCAAGGAAAGTCCCATCTGGACATGGGACGAAGTCTTCAATCTTGTATCTTCATAGTCCAGGAGTCCGGTCGATGGTGATAGTTCGGCTATCCGGACACCCCCTAATCCAGGACTCCCTCAATGGTAGTGCAGGAGCTCACGCGCCAGGAGCAGCACAGCATGCGCGTCCGTGGGGGTGCGACGGGTGTGGGATGACAAACCGGCAGGAGTCAGCGACGCGGTGGTGGTGCGGCCTTCCCACCGCACCGAAGGATGCAGGGACGAGGCCTGCTGCTCGTTCCCCGCCGGGCTAGTGGCGGCGTTAGCGGCAGGCGACGAGGAACGACGGGGGCGACCGCCAATGGGCGTCGTCTGGGCAACGCGGGTGGCGAGACCAGCCCGACGTTCGGCGCGAGCCCGGCGAGCGTCTGCCATGGACACGACGGAAGATCACACGCGAACGGCGGAAGAAAGTTTCCGGTGCACCCCTACCTGGCGCACCAAATGTCGTATTTCGGGTTCTGGCAGACCCTTGAGGTTCGAACACTGGGGTGCGCAAAAAGATCTTTCCCCTACCATCTCGCGTGCCTCTCAAGGAATCTAGACTAGAAAGAAGAACACACAAGGGACACAAGATTTATACTGGTTCAGGCCACCATTGTGGTGTAATACCGTACTCCAGTGTGTGGTGTAGTGGATTGCCTTAGGGGCTGATGATGAACAGTACAAAGGGTAACAGCCTCACGAGGGGTTGTTCTTGAGCTGGTGCGATGAATTGCTTGGGTGAGTTCAGTCGCTTGTCTAGTCTATGCGTGATCTGGATTCTCGATATCCTCCTCCCTTTCTGCTCTGTGGTGGCTAGTCCTTTTTATAGAGGGAGGCCCTGGGCCTCTTCCCAAATAATGAGCGGAAAGGGCGCCAACAATTGGCCATTTTGAAGGGGAATATCTAGTACACTTATCCTTACTAAAGTTAGTCTTCGGCTGCCAAAGGTTCTGCGATGACGCCGTTCTGGGCTCCACGATGACCTCCATCCTGCCGTTCTGCTGGTCTTGGTCTTGTTGCACCGAAACGGTAACCTTTGCCTGATGCCTTGGCCTATGCTTGCCCCCTTTGCACCAAAGGGGAAACAAGGACACTGCGCAGGCCGGTGCCCGCCAGGCGCCCGCCTGGTCTCGATCGTCATGGCTTGCGTCACAGGTTCCTCACGAGGTACCCTGCCTTGATCTCTCCACCTCCTCGCGAGCCTGCCTGGCGAGGCTACTCCTGAGGAAGCTTCCTGTCGTCCACCCCGCGAGGCTTGGCCCCTCGCGAGGGTCTTGAGCTTGAGAAGATGAAGCTTTGCCGCACTAGGCCCCCACTTGAGCCACGCCGTAGGCCGCGGGCAGGCAAGTCTAGGGACCCCCATTCCCAGAACGCCGACACGTCCATCCTTCACTGTCTTCATTACAACTTCTGATGCTCATTGTAGTCTCGATGAAATACTTTAACCTTCATTGTGTGTCCACCAATCATGTACTTTGTGAGGTAATCTTGAGTGAACTTCTTTGAGAACCACTGCGAATAAAAAAGATTCAGACATTGTTGTCTGACAACTCATTATGGGCAGTGAAAAGAGAAAGTTGCAGAGTTTGTAGTTACCATCCTACAGCTCACTGTTGTGTTGGATAGAGCATAACCAAATAATTTGCTTGCCACCATTCGTATCTTTTTGCTAATAATCCTTATCAGTTTCCTCACTTAATGCTTGTTCATGAATATCACATTGCCCCATACGCAAAAAAGGGTTGATGCATGGATCCTTGCCAAGGGCATATGTACCTACAAGCAACAAGTAAATATTAGAAGCTAACAGTGTCCAGGCCTGGATCTATATGCACTACATTATGGAACGACGGGGGAGTACAAGCCGAGGGATGAAGCTAACCTCGGCGGAAAATGGTAGCCACTCTCATTGTTGTCCTACATAAGTAGTGGAAATGCATGATAAGTACGTCAACCTTAACATCAAACAAATATAGCAAAGGTAAACAATATCATCCCCAAATGATAGCTTGAATGTGTTGGTTTCAGCATGCTGTTAAAGCATATATATATAATGGAAGGCAATGTTATCGACAACAAGCTTAACAACCATCAAATATTGCAATTCAAACTGGCATTGTTGAAAATGAATAAAACGTAGGTAATGCTTAAACATCACTGGATAAATGTGTTAAACTGAAAGAAAGGGCATGTGTTAACTACACCAGGCATAACTGGAACCAAATATAGCCGTCCAAACGTGGTCGTGCTTAGGCTGTGACATTCTGGAGTAGGGGATGTGGATCTGGCAGGGAGGGACACCGCAGGCCTCATTTAAAAACTTAGGGGAGTGTGGCGACAGTATGGGAATCGTGAGGTAACCTGGACTTTATTATCTAAGCTAGGAGGAATGGGCAGACCGGCATGGGTTGGCGGCGCTGCCGGTGGCGGCCATGAGCTAGGGTTCGAGGGGGTGGGTGGGGGACTGTGGTGGGGACTTGTGGCATTTGAGGATACGCCGCGGCTACTAATTTTTTTAGTGATGGTGGGCAGAGCTGGTGGTGGACGAGGGAGGGTGCTGGTTCAAATGCCTCGGCTACTGCAATTTTACTATAAGATCAGTGCTGGAGGAGTGTGGGTGACGGTTGAAGTACGAGGCTACTAAAATTTGGGTAAAGGAATTGATGTGGGGCGGGAGTGCCCAAGATCGTGCATGGTCCAATAAGAATATGCGTGTATGATAATAAGGAAAAGTGGCGGAACCGCCGATTTTTGCAACGCTCAAGGCGGGTAGTTTGTTTTTATATTTCTAGCTAGCTGGTCTATTGCACACGACTCGTCCTAATTTCTAAATAAACTCACCCGCCTTTAGCTTGTGCATTCGTGGTGATTTTACAGTGCACTTGCATCGCACACAATTAAGTGAGTACCCGCACCATTTTGCTTGCCCTTGCGCAGTCGTGGTGATTTTACAGCGCACTTGCATTGCACACGGTTAAACCAGTACCTCCACCATTTGCTCGCTCTTGTGCAGTCATGGTGATTTTACCGCGCACTTGCATCGCACACGGTTAAGCCAGTACCTGCACCATTTTGCTCGCGCTTGCGCAGTCGTGGTGATTTTACAGCAAAAAAATAACCTATAAAAACATAGTCTACAAATTAGAAAAACAAGGATGATCCCAAGGTTTATATAATATGAAACTTCCTACGGGGTAACCCATCCTTGGACTACTCCAGCCCAAGCACGCTTAACTTCTACATTCTACTCGACTAGGCTAGTGGATGGGAAGCGACACCTTGCTGATAGGAATTGCCTCCTTGCCTTTAAGGCATTTCACGCTGGTCACAATATGGGATCTACTCCCTCCTATCATGCACATTTGTTCTTTTAGAACTGTGTGTGATGGATGGTGTGTCGCCGCCTAGCCTTCAATGAGAACTGACACTAGTAGAAGGAAACCGATCGGAGAAGAGGCGGGAAACCGATGAGAAGAGTGGCAGGAAACGGTAGCCTGTTTAGAAAACGTACAAGAGAAGGAAGCGTGAGCTAGCACGACACATGCGCACAGTGCTTACCCATGTACTGCATGTGCTGTCGAAAGGTGAAAGTGCATTATATCAACTAGAGGGGGGTGAATAGGTGATTTTTATGAACTCTTGACTGAGGAATTTGCTGGTGAGGAAATTCCTTAGTGAAGAACTAATTGCAGCGGAATAAGTACTCAAAAGTAAACATAACAGAACACAAGAAAGCATAAACATAGGATAACACAGGATGAAGATGGACAGACTGAAGAAATTGAACTGAGGAAAGTGAGAAAGTCTTCAGTCAAAGTCTTCAAACAGATATGAGCAAGCGCACAACAACTGAAATGAGAAAATGAAAGAGTTGAGGAAATAGAACCAGTAAGCTTGGTGAAGACAATGATTTGGTAGACCAGTTCCAACTCGTGGTAAATCTTCAAGTGACTTCCAAACCTTCACAGACTCGGTCACTTGGAGATCCACAATTCATCTTGGATGCTCTAGACCATGACGGCTAACCCTCTGGAAGAAGCACAGTCTTCAAAGGTAACAAGCATCGGATCCACGCAAGATCAATCTCTTTAGTGATTCTCCATCACTTTGGGTTTGAAGGTGTTTGGGTTTGGGTTTTCCTCACTCGATGATTTTCGCTCAAAGTCCTCGAATGATGGGATGCTCTCAAATGACAAGTGTTAGTTTCTTTCGGAGCAGCCAACCAGCTAGTGGTTGTAGGGGCGGCTATTTATAGCCTAGGGAGAAGCCCGACATGATAAGACATAAATTCCCTTCAATGATATGACCGTTAGGTGGGTTGATATTTTGGGACAGCTGGCGCATAGCACAGCAATGGTCGGAATTTTGAATCTCAAATTCCTCAAGGCTATCATGTTCCTCACTGTGTAGGCAATCCGCATTGGCGAATTCCTAACTCCTCAGTCAAAACAAGTTCCTCAGCAACCAGAAGAACTTCGTCTCTGTCACTGAAGAAATTGATGGAACTGTATGAGATTTCCAATGGCTTCACTCGAAGGGATTGGTAGGTGTAGGATTTTGAGTTGAGCATCACATGGCAATTTTTCCTTAGTATTTCCTCGACCCCCTTTAATAGTACGGTGTTTCCTATGACTCAAGAAAGAGAAAATGAAACTACGAAAACAAAAGTCCTGACGCTTCATGTTCCTCGAATGAATTCCAGGTCTTCAAGGTCACACCAATTTCTTCACTTTCAAAGTCTTCAGAAAGTCTTCAGAAATCCAAAGTCTTCAGTTGTAGAGCTTCATTTTTACGGGTCAACTTTCTCTATAAAGATCAAACTCCTCATAGAATTATAGACCTGTGTACACTCAAAAACGCATCAGCCCCTTAACCTATAAGTATTCAATACACCAAAATCACTAAGGGGCACTAGATGCACTTACAATCTCCCTCTTTTTGGTGATTGATGACAATATAGGTTAAGTTTTTAACGGGGATAAACATATGAAGTGTAAATACTGATATTGAGGAATTTGATTGCAAGATATAGAAGAACTCCCCCTGAAGATGTGCATAGTGAGGAATTTGCTTTTGAAGCAATGCACACTTGAAGAGTATAATCATGGAGATCCCCCCCTATATCTTGTATTCCATACAGGCATTTGTCATATAATATGAAGAATTTGAAATGCATGATTAAATATGGTGACTCATGTAATTCAACATGTGTGCATTGACATTAATGAGGAATAAGCATGCAGAAGAACTCAACAAAAGTATCAGGTCACCATAGAGTTTAAGTTTACAACTCGACCCAGCAAAGTCACCAAAAGAACGAGAGTTGTAACTTAGCAAAAAAACGCCCATATAAGATAGACCCGCTTGAAGACTAACTCAAATTTCTCCCCCTTTGTCATCGAATGACCAAAAGGGTTGAAAATGAGGACTAACGCCCCTGAATAATATCATGATGATGGAGGAGCGTCAGCGTTGTTGGGGTCGTGTGTCGTTGTAGGGCATGCCGCAGTGTTGTCCAAGTCTTCATACTCGTCTGTGTTGCGTGATGAAGAATATGAACTGGCTACCAAGGAAGGAACCTTGACCTTCTTGTATTTCTTCGGTGGAGGAGGAGACAGTCAAAATCTTCCTTGAAACCCATTTGCTTCAGATCTTCTTCACCATAGAGATGTGACAGAATAGCTCAGGTGTGATCGAATACTTCATGGAGGTAGTAATGGTTTTTCTTCACTGCATTATGTGTAGCAGTCATGTTGTGAAGAATAGAACCAAACTGAAGCTTAACCCATTTGTGGTTTTGATCCACCTTCTGGTGAAGACTAAGAAGCAGCTCATGATCTGTCATCACACGAGGAGTAGTGGCTTGAGGATTTGGCTTGGATGCATTGGCAGCAGAATCATGAGTGGCAGAGTCGTCATTGGTGGAATAAGATGAAGCTTTGTGAAACTGACCATCCAATGGACGAATGCCTTCATCAAAAACAGTCGGTGCCTTGCCATTCTCATCAACTGAGGAATATGTTCGCTTGAGGACTTCAATCGGGGGCAAGTAGCTGAGGTGATTCTGAAAATCAGCTTTGTAGTTGAGTGAAGACCTTGTTCTGAGGAATCTCATAATCCAAGGAGCATAAGGCTTCAGCTCAAATGGAGAAAGTGCAACATTTGCCAGAGTCCTCGTGAAGAAATCATGATAATTGACAGGGATGCCATGCATGATGTTGAATAGCAGATTCTTCATGATGCCAACAATTTCCTCATCAGATGAGGCGTGGCCTTTGATAGGACTCAAAGTCTTTGTCAGAATGATAAATTGACAAGGAATTTGGTCCTTGGGGCTTGACCGGGCTTCAGAGGCTTCATTAGCACTTGCATGTAATGAGCAGTAAGTTCAGGTTCGTTGTACAGACAACGAGCACCTTCAGGTGGAGGACTGATTGGCAGGGCATGAAGTAATTCAAAGGCCGGTGCCTTATAATGAGTGTTTTCGGTCATCCAGTCCAACACCCAAGTGTTGATATCATAAGCATCACCTGTGACATGCAGACTTCCGTAGAACTGAAGAATAAGCTCTTCATTCCAATCAACAATGTCAGAGCAAAAGTTGAGCAGTCCTGCATCATGAAGCACACTGAGGACTTGAGAGAAGCAAGGCATTGATTCAATATCCACGTGAGGAATATGCTCGTGGTCGAAGACTTTGTCTTTGTTGAAAAGCAGTGAAGAATAGAAATTGGCCTGGCTGGCAGTCCTAAAGTGCTTCCTTCTAAGATGAGCAGAGTCATAAGGATTGAATTCAGTGAAGAAAACATGTTTGCCGAAGAAGTCATCAGCCTTGAATTTTTGCTTCTTTGAGAAGGGATCCTTCGTCTTGGGCTGAGGAGTATTAGTCAATTGCTTGGCCACCTCATGAATCTCAATCTCAGGATCCACAGGCTGAGGAATTTCAGGCTCTTCTTTAGCTGCAGCCTAGGTCTTCAATTCTTCATTAACATTTTCATCAGCACTAGTGGCTGGAATTTCTTCATGGACAGATGGGGTTGCATGAGGTTCTTCAGATCCCATTTGTACTTCAGTAGCAACAGGTGACTGAGGAATTGATTGAAGTGGGGTGAACAGTGGAGAGTTGGGGTGCTGACTTTCCCAAAAGTCATCATTCAGCACGGGTGTAGTACAACCAATGTCCACATCTTCATCTTCCATTTCTTCAACGTTGGCCTCTTTAGAAGTAAACTGATGCATAGGCGATGAGACAACTGGTGTTGAAGGGATTGCATCCACTTCAATTTCTTCATCCAACTGCTCTGACGAAGCAGCAGAAGGAATTTCTTCATCTGATTCACTTGGAATCACAAAATCTTCACCAAAAGGAACAAGGTCCTTTGATGGCATGAATGAGACAGGAACGACATCAATTGGGTTGTTAATTGAGCTTGTCAAAGGCTTCATCTTCTTTGGAGCTGAAGAACCTGATGAAGTTGTTGCCTTCCTTTTCTTCACAGTTGCACGCTCTACAACCTTGGTCTTCTTCACATCTGATGCAGATGGAAGGATCGGAGTTGGTGTAGGCGCAGGAGGAGCAAAGGAATTTGGTTGAATTTCTTCAGGCACAACCGATGCAGTTGCCCTGACTTCTTCATTTTCTTCAGGCGCACCACTAGTGGATGCCCTAGCAATTTATTTAGCGGCTGGAATGCAGTCATCAGCCTTGGTACTTTCATTTTCTTCAGCAGCCTGATTGTCATCAGCGGTGCTGGCATGTTCTTTAGTAGGCTGTGCAGATGCAACATTTGAAGCTAGTTTATTAGCAATCTTCACAAATCTGACTTTGGCTCCAAGCCAGTCAGCATAATAGCGATCAAATTCATCACTCAGTTGCTTGATCTCAGCTTGTAAGGCAATGAGTTGTTCAGGGGAAAGATTGAGGATGTTGTCCTTTAGGTAGCGCTGCTTCTTGTACTGTGCTTTCTTCACTCTTGTTCCTTCTTCATATTTCCATTTTTCTTCTTCAATGAAGGCAGTCAAAACATGACTTTGACCAGGAGTGAGGTTCCTCTCTGGCAAAGGTGTGTTTGGGTCCTTGTGCCATAGATCTATGAAATCTAGGATCAACTTCGGATCCAGTAAAAGTGGCACATTGCTGCCTTTAGCTCTAGCAGCCTTGGTCTGCCTGTCTCTGATGATTTCGGCAAGTTCTTCATCATCGGCCTCATCATCATCCGATGGCACTTGAAAGGCGACCTGCTTCTTGTGAGGACTTGGTCGAGAGCCTCGTCCAGCAGTGGCCTTTTTCTTCAGTAGAGAGGGGCCAGTTGAGGAATTTGGTGCAGCTGAGGAACTAGCAGAAGCTCCTGAGGCAATTCAGATGCCTGTAGTCCTTTGGCATGTGGCGAGATACACAAGTGTAGAGGATTTTGTTGGAGAAACTGAGGACTTTGTTGGAGGAGCTGAGGACTTTGAAGGAGGAGGAGCAGTTTGAGGGGTTGGCCGTGAGGGTTTTGAAGAATCTGGCCGTGAGGGCATTGCTGAGGAACTTGGCCATGTAGGCATTGAAGGTGAAGCACTTGGCTTGTGAGCAGGCTTCTTATCCATGGCCTTCTTCGGCTTGCTTGCAGAGGCCTCAGCAGCGGTAGCAGCAGCAGTTGAGTCTTCATTGAAATTCCACACTGCTTCTTTTGCCTGTTTGGGAAGTTTGGCCTGGCGCTTTGTCCATTCATCAGGATAGTCCTCACCGCGCTTGAGGCTGGTGGGATCTGCCAATTGGCCAGGTGCCAATGGAGGTCTTGGGCATGGAGGGTTGAGAGCGAATTTCTTCATATACTTGGGAGTAACATATCTGTACTCCCTCCATTCCCGTGCCCATCTCCTCTCAATCTTTTGAATGCGCACATTATGCTGATTTCTATCCTCCTCAAGGGGTGTGCAGTACCCAGCATAAATGTCATCAGGGAACTCAAAAGCAGTATTGACCTCAGGCCTCTTTCCACTGTTCTGTGGCTTCTTACCATCAGCCATTTTCTTCAGCTGAGGAATTTGAACAATGGAATTCTCTAAAGATGGATGCAACTTTTCTTCGAGGAATGCTGCAAATGAGTTAAGTTGATGAGAACCTAGTGATTCAGTAGCAGCCATGAGTACCTATGAACAGAGTATAATTGCGAGGAATTTGGAGAGGTCATATGCGTTCTCAGAAGGTTTTTCAAAAAGAATAAGTTTGAGGAATTTGACCAGATGAGTCTTGAAGAATTTCACTAAGCATTCTTTGTCTTAGGTTCCAGAGTCGTATAGATCAAAGATCCAGACAACTGAGGAATCTTGAGGAAAAATTATTGCTTAGGGAAACGAATCAAGAGCAGATGTCATGTGAGGTGTTCAGTGTGTGAAGATTTAAAGAATAAACACCTTTGAAGATTTCCAAGAAAACATTTGAATCAAGGAGGGCAGTAAAAGTAACTTTTAATTACCCTAGATGAAGAACACGATGAACTGGGAAGTGTAGATGTGAAGTTCGTCAGGTGAGATCTTCCATGCCCTAACTCGGTAGAGGAAGATAGCTACGGCGGCGGTGGAGTGAAGAAATCTGCAGCCATCGCGAGTACGACGGTGACGAGGTCGAGGCAGTGAAGCTCTTCCTCATCGGCGATGATGAAGTAGCGGCGGCGCTAGGGTTTGAGAAGCTCGAGCGGGAGTGAGAATGAGCGGAGTAAAAATGAAGTGAGGAAGGGGAGGGGGTATTTATAGTAGGAGTGAAAACTGTAAGCCCGAGGAAATCAGACGAACGTGCCCCTGGCATTTCTCATTCGCTTGATATGTGTCACCCACGTACTGAGAGGTGGCAATCGTGTGAGATCGTGGGTGAATAGAAAAGTACTATCGTGGGATGCAGAACTGTTTGAGAGGCAAAGAAGAAAATTTAGATAAGATAAGTTAAAAGTTCCGTTCACAAATTCTTCAGCTAACAAGGAAATAGTGAAGATTTTGAACGAGTTTCAAATAGAATGCACATGAAGAATTTGTGAATAGACTGGGTTGAGTTTAGCATAGAGGGGGAAGGGTCCGATCACATTCATTAGCAGAAAAATCAACTTGAAGAATTAGCAATAAGTGAATGTTGTAGAGGACATAAACTCATATATATATATATAGTCAAATGAAGAACAATGACAGAAAGAGTGAAGACAATGCAAAGTTGAAGAATTTGAAAAACTGAGAATTTCAAAAACGAAGAAAAACTCAAATTGAAGATTTTCAACTTTTCATGGTGGCGTGACCAACCGTCTAATAAAGCTGATTTCAGACACCGCATACAATTCTCGTAGGATTTTGAGAATCAATTTCCTCATTAATTTCTTCACACTTAGAGGGTTAGTCTTCATTGATTGAAGAAAAATGTTACTTTGTGTGTTGCACATCTAAGTCATCAATTTTGCATAAGTGTTAGGATGAGTGTTCTTTTCAAAGAACATTCGAAGAGTCTAGGATATCTAGCTCACACCGCAACTTGCTAAATCTCTTCTCATCCAAGGACTTAGTGAAGATATCGGCCAGCTGGTCTTCAGTGCTTGCGTTGTCGATGGAGATGTCGCCCTTCAACACATGATCATGAAGAAAATGATGACGAATCTAGATGTGCTTTGTCTTCGAGTGCTGAACTGGGTTATGAGCAATCTTGATAGCACTCTCATTGTCGCAGTAGAGAGGCACATTCTTCACGTTGATGCCATAGTCCTTGAGTGTTTGCTTCATCCATAGTAAGTGAGCACAGCATGATCCAGCAGTAATGTACTCAGCTTCTACAGTGGAGAGTGAGACGCAGTTCTGCTTCTTCGAGGACCAACATACCAAAGATCGTCCGAGGAAATGGCATGCGCCAGATGTTGACTTGCGGTCCACACGATCACCAGCATAGTCAGAGTCTGAATATCCAATGAGATCAAAGCAAGAGCCCTTGGGATACCATAATCCAAGTGTTGGTGTGTGAGCTAGATATCGAAGAATATGCTTCACAGCTGAAAGTGCGTTATATCAACCAGAGGGGGGGGTGAATAGGCAATTTTTATGAATTCTTCACTAAGGAATTTGCTGGTGAGGAAATTCCTAAATGAAGAACTACTTGCAGCGGAATAAGTACTCAAACGTAAACATAGCAGAACACAAGCATAGTCATCATGATGAAATGAAGGCAAGCATAGAGTACAGAAAGCGTAAGCACAGGATAACACAGGATGAAGACGGACAGACTAAAGAAATTGAACTGAGGAAATTGAGAAAGTCTTCAGTCAAAGTCTTCAAACAGATATGAACAAGCACACAACAACTGAAATGAGGAAATGAAAGAGTTGAGGAAATAGAACCAGTAATCTTGGTGAAGACAATGATTTGGTAGACCAGATCCAACTGCTATCTCAATTGTACGTCTGGTTGGAGCGGCTGAGTATTTAAACTCTAGGACACACAGTCCTGGACACACAATCCTCACCGTATTCTCCTTGAGCTAAGGTCACATAGACCTCGCCCAATAACTCGTGGTAAGTCTTCAGGTGACTTCCAAACCTTCACAGACTAGGTCACTCGGCGATCCACAATTCCTCTTGGATGCTCTAGACCTTGACGCCTAACCGTCTAGAAGAAGCACAATCTACAAAGGTAACAAGTGTCGGATCCACGCAGGATCAATCTCTTTTGTGATGCTCAATCACTTTGGGTTGTAGGTGTGTTGGGTTTGGGTTTTCCTCACTTGATGATTTTCGCTCAAAGTCCTCGGAGGATGGGATGCTCACAAATGACAAGTGTCAGTTTCTCTCAGAGGGGGCGGCTATTTATAGCCTACGGAGCAGCCCGACATGATAAGACATAAATGCCCTTCAATGATATGACCGTTAGGTGGGTAGATATTTTGGGACAACTGGCGCGTAGCACGGCAACGGTCGGAATTTTGACTCTCAAATTCCTCAGGGATATCATGTTCCTCACTGTGTAGGCAATCTGCACTGGCGAATTCCTAACTCCTCAGTCAGAACAAGTTCCTCAGACACCAGAAGAACTTTGTCCCTGTCATTGAAGAATATGACTGAACTGTATGAGATTTCCAATGGCTTCACTCGAAGGGATTGGTAGGTGCAGGATTTTCAGTTGAGCATCACATGGAAAAAAATTCCTTAGTATTTCCTCGACCCCCTTTAATAGTACAATGTTTCCTATGACTCAAGAAAGAGAAAATGATACTACGAAAACAAAAGTCTTCACGCTTCATGTTCCTTGAATGATTGCCAAGTCTTCAAGGTCACACAATTTTCTTCACTTTCAAAGTCTTTGGAAAGTCTTCAAAGATCCAAAGTATTCAGTTGAAGAACTTCATTTTTAGGGGTCGACTTGCTCTATAAATATCAAACTCCTCATAGACTTATAGACCTGTGTACACTCACAAACATATCAGTCCCTTAACCTATAAGTCTTCAATACACCAAAATCACAAAGGGGCACTAGATGCACTTGCAATCTCCCCCTTTTTGGTGATTGATGACAATATAGGTTAAGTTTTCAACAGGGATAAACATGTGAAGTGTAAATACTGATATTGAGGAATTTGATTGCAAGATATAGAAGAACTCCCCCTGAAGATGTGCATAGTGAGGAATTTTCTTTTGGAGCAATGCACACTTGAAGAGTATAATCATGGAGATCTCCCCCTATATCTTGTAATCCATACACGCATTTGACATATAATATGAAGAATTTGAAATGCATGATGAAATATGGTGACTGATGTAATTCAGCATGCGTGCATAGACATTAATGAGGAATAAGCATGCAGAAGAACTCAACAAAAGTATCAGGCCACCATAGAGTTTTAGATTACAACTCGATCCAGCAAAGTCATCAAAAGAATGAGAGTTGTAACTTAGCAAAAAACGCCCATATAAGATAGACCCGCTTGAAGACTAACTCAAATTTCTCCCCCTTTGTCATCGAATGACCAAAAGGGTTGAAAATGAGGACTAACGCCCCTGAAGAATATCATGATGATGGAGGAGCGCCAGCGTTGTTGGGGTCTTGTGTCGTTGTAGGGCCTGCCGCAGTGTCATCGAAGTCTTCAAATTCATCCGTGTCGCGTGATGAAGAATATCAACGGGCGACCGAGGAAGGAACCTTGACCTTCTTGAATCTCTTCGGTGGAGGAGCAGACCAGTCAAAATCTTCCTTAAAACCCATTTTCTTCAGATCTTCTTCCCCATAGAGATGTGACAGAATAGCCCAGGTGCGATCGAGACTTCATGGAGGTAGTAATGGTTTTTCTTCACTTCATTATGTGTAGAAGTCATGTTGTGAAGAATAGAGCCAAACTAACGCTTAACCCATTTATGGTTGTGATCCACCTTCTGGTGAAGACTAAGAAGCAGCTCTTGGTCAGTCATCACACGAGGAGAAGTGGCTTGAGGATTTGGCTCGGATGCATTTGCAGTAGAATCATGAGTGGCAGAGTCATCATTGGTGGAATAAGATGCAACTTTGCGGAACTGACCATTCAATGGATGAGTTCCCTCATCGATAACAGCTGGTGCCTTGCCCTTCTCATCAGCTGAGGAATATGTCCGCTTGAGGACTTCAATCGGTGGCAAGTAGCTGAGGTGATTCTGAAAGTCAGCCTTGTAGTTGAGTGAAGACCTTGTTCTGAGGAATCACATGATCCAAGAAGCATAAGGCTTCAGCTCAAACGATGAAAGTGCAACATTTGCCAGAGTCCTCATGAAGAAATCATGATAATTGATAGGGATTCCATGCATGATGTTGAATAGAATATTCTTCATCATGCCAACAATTTCCTCATCAGATGAGTCGTGGCCTTTGATAGGACTCATAGTCTTCATCAGAATACGATAGATGGTTCTTGGCACATACCACAATTCCTTCACGAGGAATTTTGTCTTTGGGTCTTGACCAGGCTTCAGAGGCTTCATGAGTACTTGCATGTAATGAGCAGTGAGTTCAGGCTCTTGGTACAAACAACGAGCACCTTCAGGTGGAGGACTGATTGGCAGGGCATGAAGTAATTCAGAGGTTGGTGCCTTGTAATGAGTGTTTTCGGTCATCCAGTCCAACACCCAAGTGTTGATATCATCAACATCACCTGTGATGTACAGCATTGCGTAGAACTAAAGAATAAGCTCTTCATTCCAATCAACTATGTCTGAGAAAAAGTTGAGCATGCCTGCATCATGAAGCATACTGAGGACTTGAGAGAAGCAAGGCATTGATTCCATGTCCATGTGAGGAATATGCTCGTGGTCGAAGACTTTGTCCTTGTTGAAAAGAAGTGAAGAATAGAAATTGGCCTGGCTGGCAGTCCAAAAACGCCTCCTTCTAAGACGAGCATTGTCATAAGGGTTGAATTCAGTGAAGAAAACATCCTCGTCGAAGAAGTCATCAGCCTTGAATTTTTGCTTCTTTGAGAAGAGTTCCTTTGGCTTGGGCTGAGGAGTGCCAGTCAATCGCATCACCACCCCAAGAATCACAATCTCTGGATCCACAGACTGAGGAATTTGAGACTCTTCTTCAGCTGCAGCCTAGGTCTTCAATTCTTCATTTACATTTTCTTCAGCACTAGTGGCTGGAATTTCTTCATGGACAGATGGGGTTGCATGAGGTTCTTCAGATCCCATTTGTACAGTAGTAGCAGGGGACTGATGATCTCCTTGAAGTGGAGTGAACATTGGAGAGTTGGGGTGCTGACTTTCCCAAAAGTCATCATTCAGCATAGGTGTGATACAGCCAATGTCCACATCCTCATCTTCCATTTCTTCAACGCCGGCCTCTTCAGCAGTAAACTGAGGCATAGGCAAGGAGACAGCAGGTGTTGAAGGGATTGCATCCAGTTCAATTTCTTCATCCAACTGCTCTAACGAAGCAGCAGAAGGATTTTCTTCATCGGATTCACTTGGAATCACATAATCTTCACCAAAAGGAACAAGGTCCTTTGATGGCATGAATGAGAAAGGAATGGCATCAATTGGGTTGTTAATTGAGCTGGACAAAGGCTTCATCTTCTTCGGAGCTGAAGAATCTGATGAAGCTGATGCCTTCCTTTTCTTCACAGCTGCACGCTCTGCAGCCTTGGTCTTCTTCGCATCTGATGAAGATGGAAGAACCAGAGTTGGTGTAGGCGCAGGAGGAGCAGAGTACTTTGGTTCAGTTTCTTCAGGCACAACTGATGCAATTGCCCTGACTTCTTCACTTTCTTTAGGCGCACCACAAGTGGATGCCCTGGCAATTTCTTTAGCGGCTGGAATGCATTCATCAGCCCTGGTACTTTCATTTTCTTCAGTAGCCTGATTGTTATCAGCGGTGCTGGCATGTTCTTCAGTGGGCTGAGCAGATGCTACAGCCGGAGTGACTTCAATGTGCACAGGAGCAACAGCACTTGAAGTGAATGTCTTTGTTAGCTTGACGAACCGGACCTTGGTGCCCTTTCAATCAACATAGTAGCGATTGAATTCATCACTCAGTTGCTTGATCTCAGCTTGCAAGGCAACGAGATGATCAGGGGTGAGAGTGAGGACATTGTCCTTTAGGTAGCGCTGCTTCTTGTACTACGCTTTCTTCACTCTTCTTCCTTCTTCATATTTCCATGTTTCTTCTTCAATGAAGGCAGTCAGGACATGACTTTGACCAGGAGTGAGGTTCATCTCCGGCAAAGGCGTGTTTGGGTCCTTGTGCCATATATCAATGAAGTCGAGGATCAACTTTGGATCCAATAGCAGTGGCACATTGCTGGCTCTAGCGGCCCTGGCCTGCCTGTCTCTGATGATTTCGGCAAGTTCTTCATCATCAGCCTCATCGTCATCAGAGGGCACTTGAAAGGCGACCTGCTTCCTGGGAGGACTTGGTCGAGGGCCTCTTCCAGCAGTGGACTTTTTCTTCAGCAGAGAAGGGCCAGTTGAGGAATTTGGTGCAGCAGAGGAACTCGCAGAAGCTCCTAAGGCAATTGAGATGCCTGTAGTCCTTTGGCACGTGGCAAGATGTGCAGGTGTAGAGGATTTTGTCGGAGCAGCTGAAGGCTTTGTCGGACGAGCTGAAGACTTTGAAGGAGGAGGAGCAGTTTGAGGAATTGGCTGTGAGGACTTTGAAGAATCTGGCCGTCAGGGCATTGCTGAGGAACTTGGCCGTGAGGGCATTGAGGGAGAAGCACTTGGCATGTGAGCTGGCTTCTTAGGCATTGCTTTCTTCGGCTTGATAGCAGAGGCCTCAACAGCGGTAACAGTAGCAGCAGAGTCTTCATTAAATTTCCTCACTGATTCCTTTGCTTGTTTGGCCAGTTTGGCCTGGAGCTTTGCCCATTCATCAGGATAATCCTCACCGCGTTTGAGGCTAGTGGGATCAGCAAATTGACCAGGTGCCAATGGAGGTCTTGGACATGGAGAGTTGAGTGTGAATTTCTTCATATATTTGGGAGTAACATAATTGTACTCCCTCCATTCTCGTGCCCATCTCCTCTCAATCTTTTGAATGCACACCTTGCGCTGATTTCTATCCTCCTCAGGGTGTGTGCAGTACCCAACATAAATGTCCTCAGGGATTTCAAAAGCAGTATTGACCTCAGGCCTCTTTCCACCCTTCTGTGGCTTCTTACCGTCAGCCATTTTCTTCAGCTGAGGAATATGAACAACTGAAGTTTCTGAAGAGGTATGCAACTTTTCTTCAAGGAACGCTGCAAATGAGTTAAGTTGATGAGAACCTAGTGATTCAGTAGCGGTGATGTGTACCTGTGAACAGAGTATAGTTGCGGGGAATTTGGAGAGGTCATATGCGTTCTCACAAGGTTTTTCAAAAAAGAATAGGTTTGAGGAATTTGACCAGATGAGTCTTGAAGAATTTCACTAAGCGTTCTTTGTCTTAGGTTATAGAGTTGTATAGATTGAAAATCCACACAATCAAGGAATCTTGAAGAAAATCATTGCTTAGAGAAACGAATCTAGAGCAAATGACATGTGAGGTGTTCAGTGTGTGAAGCTTTGAAGAATAAACACCTTTGAAGATTTTCAAGAAAACAATTGAATCAAAGAGGGCAGTAAAAGTAACTTTTAATTACCCTTGATGAAGAACACGGTGAATTGGGAAGAGTAGATGTGAAGTTCATCAGTCCAAATCTTCCACGCCCTAACTTGGCAGAGGAAGACAGCTATGGCGGCGGCAGAGTGAAGAAATCCGCAACCGGCGCGAGTACGACAGCGATGAGGTCGAGGCAGTGAAGCTCTTACTCACCGGCGATGATGAAGTAGCGGCGGCGCTAGGGTTTGGGAAGCTCGAGCGGGAGTGATAACGAGCGGAGTAAACGAAGTGAGGAAGAGGCGGGGGTATTTATAGTGGGAGTGAAAAACGGTACGCCCGAGGAAATCGGACGAACGTGCCCCTGTCCCTTCTCATTCGCTTGACATGTGTCACCCACGTACTTAGAGGTGGCGATCATGTAAGATCGTGGGCGAATAGATAAGTATTGTCATGGGATGCGGAATGGTTTGAGCGGCAAAGCGGAAAATTTAGATAAGATAAGTTAAAAGTGTCGTTTGCAATTTCTTCAGCTATCAAGGACACAGTGAAGATTTTGAACGAGTTTCAAATAGAATGCACATGAAGAATTTGTGAACAGACTGGGTTAAGTTTAGCATAGAGGGGGAAGGGTCCGATCACATTCGCTTAGCAGAAGAAATCAACTTGAAGAATTAGCAATAAGTGAATGTTGTAGAGGACATAAACTCATACATATATATATATATATATATATATATATATATATATATATATATTCAAATGAAGAACAACGCCGGAAAGGGTGAAGACAATGCAAAGTCGAAGAATTTGAAGAACTGCGGAATTTCAAAAACAAAAAAAACTCAAATTGAAGATTTTCAACTTTGGTTGGTGGCGTAACCCACCGCATAAGAAAGCTGATTTCAGACACCGCGTACAATTGTCGTAGGGCTCTGAGAATCATTTTCTTCACACTTAGAGGGTTAGTCTTCATTGATTGAAGAAAAACGTTACTTTGTGTGTTGCGCATCTAAGTCATCAAGTCAGCATAAGTGTTAGGATGAGTGTCCATTTCAGAGAACATTCAAAGATTCTAGGATATTTAGCTCACACCGCAACTTGCTAAATCTCTTCTCATCCAAGGGCTTAGTGAAGATATCAGCCAGCTCGTCTTCAGTGCTTGCGTGGTCGATGGAGATGTCGCCCTTCGAACTGGGTTATGAGCAATCTTGATAGCGCTCTCATTGTCGCAGTAGAGAGGCACATTCTTCACGTTGATGCCATAGTCCTTGAGTGTTTGCTTCGTCCATAGTAATTGAGCACAGCACAATCCAGCAGCAATGTACTCAGCTTCTGCAGTGGAGAGTGATACACAGTTCTGTTTCTTCGAGGACCAACAGACCAAAGATCGACCAAGGAAATGGCATGTGCCTGACATTGACTTGCGGTCCACACGATCACTAGCATAGTCAGCGTCTGAATATCCAATGAGATCAAATGAAGAGCCCTTGGGATACCATAATCCAAGTGTTGGTGTGTGAGCTAGATATCAAAGAATATGCTTCACAGCCTTATTGTGTGATTCCTTCGGTGTAGCTTGAAATAGGGCACACATGCAAACACTAAGCATAATATCTGGCCTAGATGCACATAGGTACAATAAAGAGCTAATCATGGAACGGTATACCTTTTGATCGAAGTCTTTACCATTTTCATTAGTGCATAGATGGCCATTTGTGGGCATTGGAATTTTGACCCCTTTGCAATCTTGCTTGCCAAATTTCCTCAATACATCTTTGAGGTATTTCTATTGAGATATGAATATGCCATTGCGCTATTGACGAATTTGAACACCTAAAAAGAATTTCCATTCTCCCATCGTAGACATTTGACATTACTCAATCATCATATAGGCAAATTCATCACTTTAACGTTGGTCAGTACAGCCAAAAATGATATCACCAACATAAATTTGGCACACAAACAATTCACCATCATAAGATTTAGTGAAAAGAGTTGGGTCGAGTGAACCGGGTTTGAAGCCTTTCTTCATGAGGAATTCCTTCAAAGTATCATAGCATGCCCGAGGGGCCTGCTTGAGGCCATACAGGGCCTTAATGAGTTTGAAGACTTTGTCAGGATGCTTTGGATCTTCAAAACCTGGGGTTCAGCAACATATACTTCTTCCTCAAGCTTACCATTGATGAATGCACTCTTCACATCCATTTGTTGTAAGATAATATTATCATGGTTAGCATAAGCAAGTAATATGCGAATAGCCTCAAGTCTAGCAACAGGTGCAAAAGTTTCATTGAAATCAATTCCTTCAACATGTGTGTAGCCTTGAGCTACAAGCCATGCCTTATTCCTCACCACAAAGCCATTTTCATCTTTCTTGTTGCGGTAGATCCACTTTGTGCCAATGATGTTGTGCTTGCGAGGATCTGGATGTTCGACCAGTTCCCAGACGTTGTTGAGCTTGAACTGATGTAATTCTTCTTGCATGGCTTGAATCCACTCAGGCTCCAGAAATGCTTCATCTACCTTAGTGGGCTCTGTGATAGAGACAAAAGCAAAGTGCCAACAAAAGTTAGACAAATGTGAAGCTTGTGAGTGTGTGAGAGGACCTGGTACTTCAATGTCATTCATTATCTTCTCGACTTGTACTTCGTTTTCAATGCGAGGATGAGCGTGTTGTCTTCGTGGAATTTGATCTGCATTTTCTTCAGGAGCATTTTCCTCAGCACCATTTTCTTCAGGTGCGCCAACTCGACGTTCTTCACGTTGTGGAATGAATTCTTCAGCAGATTCTTCGGTAGGAATGACATCCTCAGTAGCCTTGAACTTGATAGATTCCTCAGGTGCTGGTTCATCTAACACAGAAGGTAGGTGCTCTCTTTGCGAGCCATTAGTTTCATCGAACCGCGCATCTACAGTTTCAACAACCTTGTGGAGAAAGTTGTTGAAGACTTTGTAGGTGTGCGAGTCCTTTCCATAACCAAGCATAAAACCCTCATGTGCTTTCGATGCAAATTTAGAGTTGTGATGAGGATCTCTAATCCAACATTTAGCACCGAAGACTTTGAAGTAAGTCACATTGGGTTTCTTGTCAGTGATGAGTTCATAAGTAGTCTTCTTGAATAATTTGTGAAGATATACTCTATTGATGATGTGGCACGCGGTATCAATTGCCTCAATCCAGAAACAACGAGGCGTCTTGTATTCATCAAGCATAGTGCAAGCCATCTCAACAAGAGTTCTGTTCTTGCGCTCCACGACGCCATTCTGCTAAGGAGTATAAGGAGCAGATAACTCATGAGTAATACCAAGTTCATCAAGATAGTCGTCAAGACCGGAATTCTTGAACTCAGTCCCATTGTCACTTCTGATGTGCTTGATCTTCACACCAAAGTTGGTTGAAGCCCTCGAGGAAAATCTTTTAAAGCTTCCTACACCTCTTGTTTGTAAGTGACAATGTGCACCCATGTGTAACGAGAATAATCATCAACAATAACAAAGCCATATAGAGATGCATCATTTGTAACAGCAGAATAATGATTAGGACCAAAGAGATCCATGTGAAGCAATTCAAATAGTCGAGAAGTAGTAATGATAGTCTTCGCTGGATGCTTGGCCTTTGTCATCTTGCCTGCTTCATAGGCTCCGCATAAGTGATCCTTGAGGAATTTCACATTCTCAATGCCAATGATATGATTCTTCTTCGCGAGCGTGCGCAAATTCCTCATGCCAGCATGACCAAGTCGTCGATGCCATAGCCATCCTTCTAAAGCTTTTGCAAGTAGGCACACGGCCGGTTGTGGTCCCGTAGAGAAATCAACAATGTACAAGTCTTCTCTCCTAAAGCCTTCGAAGACTTTGGAATTGTCAGCTTCCATGATCACAACACAATGATATTTGCCAAAGACAACAACCATATCAAGATCACAAAGCATTGTGACAGACATGAGGTTGTATCCTAAGGACTCGACAAGCATGACTTTGTCCATGTGTCGCTCCTTTGAGATCGCAACCTTACCTAGACCCAATACCTGACTTTTGCCTTTGTCAGCGAAGATGAGATGCTTCAGATGCAACGGTGATAAAGGAGCATCCATCAATAGATTCTTGTCACCAGTCATGTGATTCGTACATCCACTATCAAGGACCCACTCATTTGCATTGGGTTGGTCATCCTGCAGATGAATTAGTGCAACTTACGAACACATATACTTCATTAGTGAAGAATATTACATCCATATCATCAGATCAATTTCATCAAGTAATAGAATAGATAAACAATATGAGGACGTGAGAAATGAGGGTTCATTTCTTCATGATTAGCCTGCGTCCTTTCAGGCAATTTCAGGTCTCCAGCAAATTCTTCAGCCGTTTAAGCACGTCTGGAGACCTGGCCCTACATAAGAAGTTAGTTATTTTTCTTCACCACCCACATCGGAAGGGGTGGCAAAGAATTCATCACTCTGCGAGCACCATATGAGAAAGGTCGCATAGAAGGCAGTCCACTTTGTTTCACATAAGAGGGGTTAGGATAAGCATATGAATAAGCAGAGAAATTCTTCGAGGACTTATGAACATAATGATTAGAAGAATAATGCTTATATTCATAGCCCTTAGCTCTACCCTGCGAAACAGATGTGTCAGTATCAAAACCGGCAGATCTCGGGTAGGGGGTCCCGAATTGTGCGTCTAGGCGGATGGTAACAGGAGACAAGGGACATGATGTTTTTACCCAGGTTCGGGCCCTCTCGGTGGAGGTAAAACCCTACTCCTGCTTTATTAATATTGATGATATGGGTAGTACAACTGTAGATCTACCACGAGATCAAAGAGGCTAAACCCTAGAAGCTAGCCTATGGTATGATTGTTGTTCATCCTACGGACTAAAACCCTCCGGTTTATATAGACACCGGAGAGGGTTAGGGTTACACAGAGTTGGTTACAATGGTAGGAGATCTACATATCTGTATCCCCAAGCTTGCCTTCCACGCCAAGGAAAGTCCCATCCGGACACGGGATGAAGTCTTGAATCTTGTATCTTCATAGTCCAGGAGTCCGGCCAACGTTGATAGTTCGGCTATCCAGACACCCCCTAATCCAGGACTCCCTCAGTAGCCCCCGAACCAGGCTTCAATGACGACGAGTCCGGCAAGTAGATTGTCTTCGACATTGCGAGGCGGGTTCTTCTCCAAATTCCATATACTTGTCGAATAGTGTCCGACTTCTGATAAATGCTGCGCTCCTTGGCTTCCATGCCCAATAATGGCCATCTTCCACGTGTCGAACGAATGCAAAAAGCCAGGGTATTTTTACACTTTCCCCCCTAGCTGTATTTGTTCCGGCTTATTTCTACAAGCCAAATCCTTTGTTTTGTTTTGAGTTGTGGTATTCGAGTTGCTTCCATGTCAAGTGTTGATTCCATACCTTTGAAGCGGTGTTCTCATATTTCTATGTGAATACTAATCCTTTTGATCGTTGAGGTTGTCATGTTAATTCTTTTCCAACCGGTGCTCTTCTCTTCGAGATGATCCCATCATTCTCCCCATCCGCAAGATCAATTCTAAGTTTTCTCAATGGTGTTTGTTTCGTTCATCCCAAGTTGTCTTTGTTTTTTCCCACCCTCCCACCCTTTTCTTCAAGGACTCATATATTTTAATCAAGTATCCATTTATTCATGTGAAGTCTCTTCACTCTTTTCAATCATTGTTCTGATCCGGTGATCCCTCGTGAAGAGGCTCACGTATTCCTTTCCTCGTGTCAAATGCTTTCCCATGCCGGTGCACCTCTCCATCACTCACCTCTTGGTATTCATTTGTTCTGGAGTGTTGAACATATCTCAGAAGAATCATGTTTCCATTCTTAATCCATTCGAGTTACTTCAAGGTTTTTCTCTCTTTCAAGCTATTTAATTCAATCGGTGCAATCTCCTTTTCAAGTAATTTTTTCAACGGTGTATCTTTTGAGTGGGCCCTAACCCAGAGGTCTTTTCCCAGGATCATACCTGACTCTTCTAATTATTCCGGAGCCATTCCTAATTCTTTTCGAGTTTGACGTAAGAATGAATTTCATCAGTCATATTCCTTCTCCAAGTTCGCTTTCAAATCATTTTCATCTTTGGCTCAACCTTTCCTCTTTTAATCCTTTCGGAGTGCCTCAACAATTTGGTGGTGTTTCTCCTTGTCATTCTCAGATTTTGAAGACCGAAGAAGGATTTCTCCTAAATCTTGGTCTGTTCTCTTGAAGATTCATAGTTCTAGCTTATGTCATCCTCTCATAATTGTTTTCGATTGTGAGAATTCTTTTCTTACCATCCGGAGCATTTCATGAGTTGTTTCCATTTCTTTCCTATGAAGGCCATCATGTCATAATTCTTCATTCTCAGCATGTAGCTATCATTCTCCAAATCTTACCGGTGCATCGTTCAAATACCCTCTAATCAGTTCATGATCTCTTCGTTCTCATGTACCTAAATCCCTTCAAGTATCTTCATTTGTTTTCCAATTCTTCCCGGTGAATTGTGCCTTTGCTACTTTCATTTCCAATTCTTACGGCGGTTTGTTCAAGATTCCTCTTCCTTTGTTCTCATATTAATTTATTCATAGTTTCCAAATCCCACTGGTGGTTCCATCAATACCTTCTCAAGTTTGCGCTATATCTCTTTTAATCCTTTCTACGAGAATAAGTAGTGTGCCAAATCCATTGCTTGTCGTCAATTGAATTTGATGAAGGATAAGCATACAATAAATCTTATTCTTATTTCCTTGAGGTGATTCAATTATTTTATTTTCGGAGTTCCAAGTTTTCTCGGTTATATCGTCGCAAAGCTCCATCTAAATCATCGCAAGGCTTCACCTTGTGTTTTCAACTTCTCTTTCTTTTTATCATCCTTTTATTACCAGAGTTCTTCATGGAGGCTCTACATGGTGGTTCATCAAGGATTCCTTTCATTCTTCAATTGTTCTTCAAGATTTCTATCGAAGTTATGACCCACTAAGCTATACTCTAAAATAAACATGGTGCTAAACACATGTTTTGTTTTGAGGCGTTCAAGCATTCTTCATCTTGCATTCCAAAGTGCAATTCTTTCTACCTTATCTTTTGAGGTGGCGTTATGTCACTCTTGACAATTTCCTTCATGTTTCATGATTCATATTGTTGTCAAGAATGGGGTATTTTAAATCCATCAATCTCTTCGTTGGAGTTATCTTGGGTTATATTTCACCTAAAGCCTTCCCGAAGGAATGTTGCTAATTGTGGTGCTTATTAATGATCCAAGTTTTCTCCTATCCTCTCGACAAAAGCAGTTTTCATCTCTTCGTTGATCTCAAGCAAGCAATTGTTTCAGTTAGTGGTCGGTTGTCACCTCATAATTTTGAGAAGTTTTCCATAAGCCCACTACAAGCTTATTTGTTTCGTTGTTGGTTTTCCAATGACTCTGTTATAACCTTCTCGGAAGGATGCTTTCCAAGCTCACTTGTGGCAGAAGTTGGCATTTTCTCCTCCATCTGTTATTCCAATGATCTATCTTCTATTCTTTCTTCCGGAGGCATTGTGATGTTGCTCTCTTCACTCATCTTCTCGTATTGTGAGGATCATGTTATTTTCGTGCTTATCCATTTAACCAGAGTGTTGTGTCATCTCTTCAAGTTCTTTTCATCTTATCAAGTCTTGCTTCTCTTTTCTACCGGAGTGCTGCCTACATTCTTTCGTTCTTGTTCCGTGTTTATCTTGTTTCAACCAGACTGGTTCCAATTCCTTCTTGTCCATTGTACTCGTCATTCATAGCTTTGCAACCTCCAAGGTTCACATGGTGTTCCTTATTTCTATTTTTCTACCGTAGTGCTCTCAATTGTGTTTAACTCTTTTGTGTTCTTTATTTCAACTTTTCAACCTCTCAAGGTTTGTGGTTTCACTCATTGGTCGAAGAAGCAACTTAGTTTACCTCTTATCTTCCTCTTCCGTTTCTCTCCGGTGCCATCCTAGATCTCGGGACGAGATCCTCTCGTAGTGGTGGAGTGTTGTAACGCCCCGGATACAACTTTCCATATTCGTAACTCCAACTCTTGCCTTTTCTGGAGATGTGATATGTTATTCCCTTCGTGGTTGGGTTTTGTCAATTGTTTTGCATTTTGTTCATGTCATGCATCTCATCTCTTTGCATCATTTGCATTGCATCATGTCATCATGCAACCCTTTTACAAACTCATCTAAATAAAATTGTATGGATCTTCGGTCCGTTTAAATCAAGGGAAATGCACATGGTGTACTATGGACGCCAACTCAACAAAGCGTGTAATTTCGCGACGACTTACGGCGTTGAGGATTCCTTCGTCCATGCAATTAATGCAGAAGAATGAAATTGCGTCCTCTTCACGGCAGTCCTTTATCCTGTTCATGACCAGGAGGAATCTGGCCCAGTAATGATGTACTATTTCAGCGGGCTCTTGCCGGATTTGGGATATATTGCTTATGTTTGGGTGGGCGGGTGGAGTTAAATTCCGAACTCCATCCGATCTAAGACTCAGGGGCCAAGAAGCTTCCGAACTTGGAAGCTTGGGTTCTTGGACGTTGTCCGATGAATCTAGCCCGCTGCCTGACTTTAAGTTCAGGGCTTGAGTGGCGTTCTCCCCTCCGCGGGAATCCGACATGGAGGGGTCAGGAATCCGGACATAGCTAGTCCTTAGGATAGAAGAAGGGTCGCCATATTGTTCCTCTACCACAGCAACATGGTGGGTAGCCCGGGGAGAGTTAATCTCCCACAGATCGGTTTTAAGCCCAATCTGGTCGTAGTCTGTAGCGACTCCCAGGGCAGCGATGCGATCCAAGAGCTCGTTTGAGGAGGAGAGCTCCATCGGATCTAACTGCTCGGCGAGTTCCGAGTTGACGTGAAGATTGCTTTTGATGACCCGGGAAGTCATCGTTGGCGCGGCGGCCAAACAGGCGGTCATAAGAAAACCACCTAGCCGGAGAGTTTGGCCGATGGCCAAAGCTCCTTTAGCAATGGTGTCGTCTTTAAAGACGGGATGAGGCATCCTTCCTGATGGCGACGGCACAGAGGAACTCTCAATGAAAGCACCAATGTCGGTGTCAAAACCGGCGGATCTTGGGTTGGGGGTCCCGAACTGTGCGTCTAGGCGGATGGTAACAGGAGACAAGGGACACGATGTTTTTACCCAGGTTCGAGCCCGCTCGATGGAGGTAAAACCCTACTCCTTCTTGATTAATATGATGATATGGGTAGTACAAGAGTAGATCTACCACAAGATCAAAGAGGCTAAACCCTAGAAGCTAGCCTATGGTATGATTGTTGTTCGTCCTACGGACTAAAACTCTCCAATTTATATAGACACCGGAGAGGGTTAGGGTTACACAGAGTCGGTTACAAAGGTAGGAGATCTACATATCTGTATCCCCAAGCTTGCCTTCCACGCCAAGGAAAGTCCCATCCGGACACGGGACGAAGTCTTCAATCTTGTATCTTCATAGTCCAGGAGTACGGCCAACGGTGATAGTTCGGCTATCCGGACACCCCCTAATCCAGGACTCCCTCAAGAGGGGTTAGCACGATGATGGTCATATGAGGACTTTGATCCTTTTGAGGAATTTGATCCACGTGAGGAATTTGGTCCGTATGAGGACTAGGATCCATATAAAGAATTTGGTCCATATGAAGAATTTGATCTGGAGTTCCTATTCTTCACAGGTGGTGTCATGAGGACATTCACCTGAGGACTTTCAAGGCAACTTTTCGGAACCTAGATTTTCTTCATAGGGGAACCGTTCCTGCAGTTAGTGCCAACATATCTAGCAAATACTTCACCATTCTGATTTTTGAACAGTGTTGGAGTCAAATGACTCATGAGAAGAATGAGAAGATTCACATGTAAAGCCAGATAAATTGGATGGATCAACTGGAGGTCCCTTTGCAGCAACCCATGAGGTTTTGGGGTACTTCTCAGGCTTCCAATATGTTCCATCAGCATTGAGTTACCTCTCAAAGGCAATACCCTCTTTCCTAGGGTTCCTGTTGAGGATCTACTTTTTAAGCACATCACAAAGAGTCTGATGCCCTTTGAGGTTATTGTACATGCCTGTCATGTACAATTTCTTCAGCCTGCATTATCAATGATACTAGCAATGTCCTCAAATGAGGAATTAGTGATAGCAGAGACAGATGAAGAATTTGTAGCATTAGAAGTATTTGAACATTTAGGTGAAGAATTAGCAGTTTCATGTTCAATGCACTTCAAACATGGAGGAACAAATTCTTCCTAAGTAGCGCTGATTTGTTGAGCAAGTAATGAATCACGATCCTTCTGAAGATCTTCATAATCCACTCTTAGCTTCTCAAGATCTTTCTTTCTTTGAAGAAATTCATAAGAAAGCTTCTCGTGATCAGATAAGAGAGTGTTATGATGACCTTGAAGGTTGTCAAACTTGAACTGAAGTCTCTGAAGATTTCCAGTCAAGGTTTTAGTCTGATCCATTTCTTCACCCAACATATCATCACTTTTATCTAGCATGTTTTGAACCTTCTCAAAAGCCTTTTGTTGTTTCACCGCAATCTTAGCAAGTTTAGAGTAGCTGGGCTTGAGGTTTTCATCAGATTCAACCACACTAGATTCAGAGGAGGCGTATTTAGTTACCTTGGCACCCTTTGCCATGAAGCAATAGGTGGGAGAGTAGTCATCATTGTCTTCATCAGCCTTGTTGGTTATGCAATTTTCTACAGAGTTGAAGATAGACTTGCTGACGAATGCAGTAGCGAGAGCTAGGCTCACCACACCAGACTCGGACTCCTCAGATGCCTCCTCGTCCTGATGTTCCTCAGATTCAGCCTCAAAGTCCATTTCCTTGCCAATGAATGCCCGAGCCTTCTTAGAGCTGCTCTTCTTGTGAGATGAAGACTTCGAGGGTTTTGATGATGAAGACTTTGAAGATTTCTTCTTCTTCTTTGCGTCATCAGAACTGTAGTCCTTGTATTTCTTCTTCTTTGATTCCTTATCCCAGTGAGGACAATCTTGAATGTAGTGACCAGGTTTCTTGCACTTGTGGCATGGCCTCTTCCTGTAGTCACTGGATGAGGAATCATTGCTCCTTGAGGATTTTCCAAAACGACCATGTCTCGAGAACTTCTGAAATTTCTTCACGAGCAGTGCTAGTTCCTGGCTCAGTTCTTCAGGATCACCAAGGCTGCTAGCAGAGTCCTCATCTTTAGACTCAAAGACTGCCTTGGCCTTCAGAGCACGTGATCTGCCATAGCTCGAACCATAGAGATCTCTCTTCTCCGCAAGCTGGAACTCAGGATTATTTAGCCTCTCGAGGATATCAGCGGGATCAAGTGACTTGTAATCAGCACGTTCTTGAATCATCAGTGCCAGAGTATCAAATGAAGAATCGAGCGATCTCAGCAATTTCTTCACCACCTCATGGACGGTGATGTCAGTGGCGCCAAGCGCTTGAAGCTCATTTGAGATGTCAGTGAGGCGATCGAAGGTTTGCTGAACATTTTCATTGTCGAGTATTTTGAAGAGGTTGAAGAGATGGAGAAGAACATCAAGACGAGAGTCATGTTGAGTTGAGACTCCTTCATTCACTTTGGACAGCCTATCCCAGATAAGCTTAGCAGTTTCCAAAGCACTCACTCTTCCATATTGCCCTTTGCTCAGATGGCCACATATGATATTCTTCGCTTGACAATCGAGTTGCATGAATCTCTTCACATCAGTAGCATTTAGAGAAGGTGTGACTGAGGGAACACCATTTTCCACAACATACTAGAGATCGTTATCAATTGCCTCAAGATGCATTCAGATCTTATTCTTCTATTATGGGTAGTCCGTTCCATCGAAGGTAGGACACCCAGCAGAGACCTTGATCATACCTGTAGTCGACATAACTAAACTCCAGGCGGTTAAACCAAAATCACACAGAACAAGGGAGTACCTTGCTCTGATACCAATTGAAAGTGCGTTATATCGACTAGAGGGGGGTGAATAGGCGATTTTTATGAATTCTTCACTGAAGAATTTGCTGGTGAGGAAATTCCTAAATGAAGAACTACTTGCAGCGGAATAAGTACTCAAACTTAAACATAGCAGAACACAAGCATAGTCATCATGATGAAATGAAGACAGTCACAGAGTATAGAAAGCGTAAGCACAGGATACCACAGGATGAAGATGGACAGGCTGGAGAAATTGAACTGAGGAAATAGGGAAAGTCTTCAGTCAAAGTCTTCAAACAGATATGAACAAGCACCCAACAACTGAAATGAGGAAATGAAAGAGTTGAGGAAATAGAACTAGTAAGCTTGGTGAAGACAATGATTTGGTAGACCAGTTCCAACTGCTGTCTCAGTTGTACGTCTGGTTGGAGCGGCTGAGTATTTAAACTCTAGGACACACAGTCCCGGACACACAGTCCTCATCATATTCTCCTTGAGCTAAGGTCACACAGACCTCACCCAATCACTCGTGGTAAGTCTTCAGGTGATTTCCAAACCTTCACAGACTAGGTCACTCGGTGATCCACAATTCCTCTTGGATGCTCTAGACCTTGACGCCTAACCGTCTGGAAGAAGCATAGTCTTCAAAGGTAACAAGCATCGGATCCATGCAGGATCAATCTCTTTAGTGATGCTCAATCACTTTGGGTTGTAGGTGTGTTGGGTTTGGGTTTTCCTCACTTGATGATTTTTGCTCCAAAGTCCTCGGAGGATGGGATGCTCACAAATGACAAGTGTCAGTTTCTCTCAGAACAGCCAACTAGCTAGTGGTTGTAGGGGGCGGCTACTTATAGCCTAGGAAGCAGCCCGACATGATAAGACATAAATGCCCTTCAATGATATGACCGTTAGGTCGGTAGATATTTTGGGACAGCTAGCGCATAGCACAGCAATGGTCGGAATTTTGACTCTCAAATTCCTTAGGGCTATCATGTTCCTCACTGTGTAGGCAATCGCACTGGCGAATTCCTAACTCCTCAGTCAGAACAAGTTCCTATGAGACCAGAAGAACTTCATCTCTGTCACTGAAGAATATGACTGAACTGTATGAGATTTCCAATGGCTTCACTCGAAGGGATTGGTAGGTGTAGGATTGTGAGTTGAGCATCACATGGAAATTTTTCCTTAGTATTTCCTCGACCCCCTTTAACAGTACGGTGTTCCTATGACTCAAGAAAGAGAAAATGAAACTACAAAAACAAAAGTCTTCACGCTTCATGTTCCTCGAATGATTGCCAAGTCTTCAAGGTCACACCAATTTCTTCACTTTCAAAGTCTTAAGAAAGTCTTCGGAGATCCAAAGTCTTCAGTTGTAGAACTTCATTTTTAGGGGTCAACTTTCTCTATAAATATCAAACTCCTCATAGACTTATAGACCTGTGTACACTCACAAACGCATCAATCCCTTAACCTATAAGTCTTCAATACACCAAAATCACTAAGAGGCACTAGATGCACTTACAACAGCTTTATGGTGTGATTCCTTCGGTGTAGCTTGAAATCGGGCACGCATGCAAACACTAAGCATAATATCCGGCCTAGATGCACATACGTACAATAAAGAGCCAATCATGGAACAGTATACCTTTTGATCGAAGTCTTTACCATTTTCATCAGTGCATAGATGGCCATTTGTGGGCATAGGAATTTTGACCCCTTTGCAATCTTGCATGCCAAATTTCCTCAAAAACTCTTTGAGGTATTTCTCCTGAGATATGAATATGCCATTGCACTATTGACGAATTTGAAGACCTAAAAAGAATTTCAATTCTCCCATCATAGACATTTGATATTCTTCACTCATCATATAGGCAAATTCGTTACTGTAACGTTGGTCAGTACTGCCAAAAATGATATCATCAACATAAATTTGGCACACATACAATTCACCATCATAAGATTTAGTGAAAAGAGTTGGGTCGAGTGAACCGGGTTTGAAGCCTTTCTTCATGAGGAATTCCTTCAAAGTATCATACCACACCCGAGGGGCCTGCTTGTGGCCATACAGGGCCTTATTGAGTCTGAAGACTTTGTCAGGATGCTTTGGATCTTCAAAACCTGGGGGTTGAGCAACATATACTTCTTCCTCAATCTTACCATTTAGGAATGCACTTTTCACATCCATTTGATATAAAGTGATATCATGATGGTTAGCATAAGCAAGTAATATGCGAATAGCCTCAAGTCTAGCAACAGGTGCAAAAGTTTCATCGAAATCAATTCCTTCAACCTGTGTGTGGCCTTGAGCTACAAGTCGTGCTTTATTCCTCACCACAAGGCCATTTTCATCTTGCTTGTTGTAGTAGATCCACTTTGTGCCAATGATATTGTGCTTTTGAGGATCTGGACATTTGACCATATCCCAGACGTTGTTCAGATCGAACTGATGTAATTCTTCTTGCATAGCTTGAATCCACTCAGGCTCCAGAAATGCTTCATCTATCTTAGTGGGCTCTGTGATAGAGACAAAAGCAAAGTGCACAGAAAAGTTAGACAAATGTGAAGCTTTTGAGCCTGTGAGAGGACCTGGTGCTTCAATGTCATCGATGATTCTCTCAATTTGCACTTCGTTTGCAACGCGAGGATGAGCGGGTTGTCGTTGAGGAATTTGATCAGCATTTTCTTCAGGACCATTTTCCTTAGCACCATTTTCTTCAGGTGCACCCCGCTCGGTGTTCTTCTCGTTCTGGAATGAATTCTTCAGCAGATTCTTCGGTGGGAATGACATCCTCAGTATCCATGAACTTGATAGATTCCTCAGGTGTTGCTTCATCTATCACAGAAGGTAGGTGCTCTCTTTGCGAGCCATTAGTTTCATCGAACCGCACATCTACAGTTTCAACAACTTTGTGAAGAACGTTGTTGAAGACTCTGTAGGTGTGCGAGTCCTTTCCGTAACTAAGCATAAAACCCTCATGTGCTTTCGGTGCGAATGTAGAATTTTGATGAGGATCTCTAATTCAACATTTAGCACCGAAGACTTTGAAATAACTCACATTGGGCTTTTTGTTAGTGAGGAGTTCATAAGCAGTCTTCTTGAAGAATTTGTGAAGATATACTCTGTTGATGATGTGGCACGCAGTATCAATTACCTCAATCCAGAAATGACGAGGCGTCTTGTATTCATCAAGCATAGTGCGGGCTATCTCAACAAGAGTTCTATTCTTGCGCTCCATGACGCCATTCTTCTAAGGAGTATAAAAAGCAGATAACTCATGATTGTAAGTGCATCTAGTGCCCCTTAGTGATTTTGGTGTATTGAAGACTTATAGGTTAAGAGACTAATGCATTTGTGAGTGTACACAGGTCTATAAGTCTATGAGGAGTTTGATATTTATAGAGAAAGTCGACCCCTAAAAATGAAGTTCTTCAACTGAAGACTTTGGATTTCTGAAGACTTTCTGAAGACTTTGAAAGTGAAGAAATTGGTGTGACCTTGAAGACTTGGCAATCGTTCGAGGAACATGAAGCGTGAAGACTTTTTTCGTAGTTTCATTTTCTCTTTCTTGAGTCATAGGAAACACCGTACTATTAAAGGGGGTCAAGGAAATACTAAGGAAAAATTTCCATGTGATGCTCAACTCAAAATCCTACACCTACCAATCCCTTCAAGTGAATCCATTGGAAATCTCATATAGTTCAGTCAATTTCTTCAGTAACAGAGACGAAGTTGTTTTGGTTGCTGAGGAATTTGTTCTGATTGAGGAGTTAGGAATTCGCCAGTGCGGATTGCCTACACAGTGAGGAACATGATAGCCCTATGGAATTTGAGAGTCAAAATTCCGACCGTTGTTGTGCTATGCGCCAGCTGTCCCAAAAATATCTATCCACCTAACGGTCATATCATTGAAGGGCATTTATGTCTTATCATGTCGGGCTGCTCCCTAGGCTATAAATAGCCACCCCCTACAACCACTAGCTGGTTGGATGCTCCGAGAGAAACTGACACTTGTTGAGGGAGTCCTGGATTAGGGGGTGTCCGGATAGCCGAACTATCACCGTTGGCCGGACTCCTAGACTATGAAGATACAAGATTGAAGACTACGTCTCGTGTCCGGATGGGACTTTCCTTGGCGTGGAAGGCAAGCTTGGCGATACAGATACGTAGATCTCCTACCATTGTAACCGACTCTGTGTAACCCTAACCCTCTCCGGTGTCTATGTAAACCGGAGGGTTTTAGTCCGTAAGACGAACAACAATCATACCATAGGCTAGCTTCTAGGGTTTAGCCTCCTTGATCTCGTGGTAGATCTACTCTTGTACTACCCATATCATCAATATTAATCAAGCAGGAGTAGGGTTTTACCTCCATCGAGAGGGCCCGAACCTGGGTAAAAACATTATGTCCCTTGTCTCCTGTTACCATCCGCCTAGACGCATAGTTCGGGACCCCCTACCCAAGATCCGCCGGTTTTGACACCGACATTGGTGCTTTCATTGAGAGTTCCTCTGTGTCGTCACCTTTAGACCCGATGGCTCCTTTGATCATCGACAACGACGTGGTCCAGGGCGAGACTTTTCTCCCCGGACAGATCTTCGTATTCGGCGGCTTTGCACTGCTGGCCAATTCACTTGGCCACCTGGAGCAGATCGAAAGCTATGCCCCTGGCCATCAGGTCAGATTTGGGAGTTTGAACTACATGGCTGACATCCGCGGAGACTTGATCTTCGACGGATTCGAGCCACAGCCAAGCGCACCGCACTATCTCGATGGGTATGATCTAGCTCTGCCGCCGAACGGTGCCCTGGAGGCCGCACCAGCGTCCGCCCCGACCCTTAGCTCGGAGCCGACTTCGCCGATCGAGGACGAGTGGCTGGACACCGCCTCGGGGGCTACGATCTCTATGGTGATTGAGCCGAACACCATCCCTGTCCTTTGCAAAGCCCGTGACTCCGAGGTGCCGGACTCCTCTCCGAACTCCGAACCTCCCGCGCCTCTGCCAATCAAATCCGATTGGGCGCCGGTTATGGAGTTCACTGCCGCGGACATGTTTCAGCACTCGCCCTTTGGCGACATCCTAAATTTACTAAAGTCTCTCTCTTTATCAGGAGAGCCCTGGCCAGAATATGGTCAGGAAGGTTGGGATGCGGACGATGAAGAAATTCAACGCCCACCCACCACCCACTTTGTAGCCACTGTCGATGATTTAACCAACATGCTCGACTTCGACTCCGAAGACATCGACGGTATGGACGACGATGCAGGAGACAACCAAGAACCAGTGCCTACAGGGCACTGGAAGGCCACCTCATCATATGACATATACATGGTGGACACCCCAAAAGACAGGAATGGCAATGGAACAGCAGAGGATGACCCCTCCAAGAAACAGCCCAAGCGACGGCGTGAGCGGCGCCGCTCTAAATCCCGCCCCAGCAAAAACGGTGATTCCGGCACAGGAGATAATAACACCCCGGACAGTGTCGAAGACAACCCCTTCCAGCAGGATTCAGCACAGGAGGAGGGAGAAGCCATCCCTCATGATAGAGCGGCAGACAGAGAGGTCGAGGACGACAATTATATGCCTCCCTCTGAAGATGAAGCAAGCCTCGACGACGATGAATTTGTCGTGCCCGAGGATCCCGTTGAACAAGAGCGTTTCAAACGCAGGCTTATTGTCATGGCAAGCAGCCTCAAGAAAAAGCAGCAGCAGCTCAGAGCTGACCAAGACTTGCTAGCTAACAGATGGACCGAAGTCCTCGCAGCCGAAGAGTATAAACTCGATCGCCCCTCCAAGAACTACCCAAAACGCAGGCTGCTACCCCAATTAGAGGAAGAAGCACCCAAACCTACATCACCAGTGCATGACGCGGCCGACCAGCCACCTCGTGGCCGCGACAGAGAGGACTCTAGGCCCTCCACTAAAGCCGCACCCCGGCGTCGCTTGAAAAGTACAAAGCCGCGGGGAAATGTGCCAGACTTGCGAGACATATTGGAGGACAAGGCAAGGCAAATAAGATCGATCTAAGGATCGCGTGGGCGCCCCATGATACGTGATGACAACCGTCATGCCGGATACAGCAATTCCGGCCAGGCCGAACACAGTAGACAAAGCTCATTTGAGCTACGTCGTGATATAGCCCAATATAGAGGCGCCGCACACCCACTATGCTTCACAGACGAAGTAATGGATCATCAAATCCCCGAGGGTTTCAAACCCGTAAACATTGAATCATACGACGGCACAACAGATCCTGCGGTTTGGATCGAGGACTATCTCCTTCACATCCACATGGCCCGCGGTGATGATCTACACGCCATCAAATACCTCCCACTCAAGCTTAAAGGACCAGCTCGGCATTGGATCAACAGCTTGCCAGCAGAATCAAATGGTTGTTGGGAAGACCTGGAAGCCGCATTCCTTGATAACTTCCAGGGCACATATGTGCGACCACCAGACGCTGATGACCTAAGCCACATAATTCAGCTGCCAGATGAATCGGCCAGACAATTCTGGACACGGTTCTTAACCAAGAAAAATCAAATCGTTGACTGTCCGAATGCAGAGGCCCTTGCAGCCTTCAAACATAACATCCGCGACGAGTGGCTTGCCCGGCACCTAGGACAGGAAAAGCCGAAATCCATGGCAGCCCTCACATCACTCATGACCCGCTTCTGCACGGGAGAGGACAGCTGGCTAGCTCGCAGTAACAACCTGGCCAAAAACCCTGGTAGTTTGGATGACAAGGACAGCAATGGCAGGTCGCGTCGCAACAAGCACAAGCGCCGCATTAACGGCGATAATACTGAAGATACGGCAGTCAATGCTGGATTCAGAGGCTCTAAACCCGGTCAGCGGAAAAAGGCGTTCAAAAGAAATACTCAGGGCCCGTCCAATTTGGACCACATACTCGATCGCTTGTGCCAGATACATGGCACCCCCGAAAAACTAGCCAACCACACCTACAAGGATTATTGGGTATTCAAGCAGGCAGGCAAGTTAAGTGCCGAACACAATAACAAGGGGCTGCATAGCGATGACGAGGAGGAGCCCCGACCGCCGAACAATAGAGGACAGAAGGGCTTTCCCCCACAAGTGCGGACAGTGAACATGATATACGCAACCCACATACCCAAAAGGGAGCGGAAACATGCACTAAGGGACGTATATGCGATGGAGCTAGTCGCCCCAAAGTTCAACCCGTGGTCCTCCTGCCCGATCACTTTTGATCGAAGGGACCACCCCACTAGCATCCGCCACGGCGGATTCGCCGCATTGGTTCTTGACCCAATCATTGACGGATTTCACCTCACTAGAGTCCTGATGGACGGCGGCAGCAGCCTAAACCTGCTTTACCAGGATACAGTGTGCAAAATGGACATAGACCCCTCAAGGATTGAACCCACAAAAACGACCTTTAAAGGCGTCATACCAGGTGTAGAGGCCAACTGTACAGGCTCAATTACACTTGAAGTGGTCTTCGGATCCCCGGATAACTTTCAAAGCGAGGAGTTAATCTTTGACATAGTCCCGTTCCGCAGCGGCTATCATGCACTGCTCGGACGAACCGCATTCGCAAAGTTCAATGCGGTGCCGCACTACGCATACCTCGATCTCAAGATGCCAGGCCATCGAGGAGTAGTTACAGTCAATGGAAACACCGAACGCTCTCTCCGAACAAAGGAGCATACGACGGCCCGCACGGAGGAAGTACAAAGCAGCCTCTTAAGGCAGTTCTCGAGTCCGAATACTAAACATCCGGACAACGTCAAGCGCGCTCGGAGTAACCTACAACAAGACCGCCTGGCACGTTCCGAGCACGTGTAGCAATGCGGCCCCAACCCCAGCCCTCGCGAAATCGCGAGACCAGTGCCACACGTACATAACTACACTCTGGAGATACCATGGGCATAGGGGGAGGGGCACGACCACAGCATGCCTAGAGTGCGGCTCAACCGCACAAGGGGCTCCCAATTGTGCCATTCCTTTTTTTTCTTATTCTCAGGACTACGTTTTCTAGAAGCCCTTTCCGGCATTAGAATCGCCGAACTCACGATGCAATTGCCAGGGAAGCAGAAAAGCTATGTCGAGTGTCCAGGTGGTCTCCATTACGAGCAGTATACCTGTTTTACATACTATCCCATAGCCTACCCCTGGAGGGGGACATGTTAAATAGTCCCATCCCTTGCTTATCGCACTATTTGTATCGTTCTGCTTTCATTGCAGTATCTTTTGAATAAACAATACATAGCTTCTGCTTATTATTGCTTTTCTTTTTTATATAAATGTTCACTATGACATGTTGCACCCGTACAACTTGGTACGGTGAATACACCAGGGGCTTAAGTACCCCAAAACATGGTGTGATAAGTCCGAACACTTTCACAAGTGCGGCACCCCGAACTTATAGCACTATATGCATTGGCTCCGAATCATGTCTTGGGTCAATAGTTGGGTTTGCCCGGCTCCCATGTTTTGGTACCTTACGTTCCGTTATATCGGCTAAGGTAGCGCTGGGAGATCCACTGCGATTGTGCCCCGATTGAGCTGGGTTGAGCACCTCAGTGGAGAAAGCTAAAACTGACCGTCATGATAGGGCGAGAGCCGGTCGCTGTTCGAGAGGTTTTCCGGGTCCCTAAAGACTCATGCCGCTTAGAGCGAGGAGTCGGCATTGTCCGGCCAAGGCGTGGATAGTGCCCCGAACTCGGTCTTCCGAATACCAGGGGCTTCGCCGAAATTTAAAATTATAGAATTCTATGGCTAAGTGAGAGTGTTCAAGCATTATAGTCTGGTTGCCTCGTTCGTTGTGTTGAACGCCTCCCTCAAAAGGACCCAAGAATGGGAACAAGAGCGCTCAAGTTTATCACTAATACCCCAGCACTCATGGCATGGGGGCTGAAGCCAACGACTCGCCATCTCTCAAATTTGATAAACGGCCGCACAGAAGGTAATATTTTAAATTAACAAGCATTGCTTAGCGCATATGAACAAAGTTTTCAGCGTACTGGATATCAAATGCGAGTCTACTCAAAAATCACATCTTTGGAGCATTCACCCGCTATAATGCGGGCACCCTTCAGGACGCCCTTATAGTACATCTCGGGCTTGCGATACTCCTTGCCCGGCGGTGGCGTGTCCGTCACAAGCTTCTCTGTGTCCATCTTGCCCCAGTGCACTTTTGCACGGGCAAGGGCTCGACGGGCACCTTCCATGCAGGTGGAGTGCTTGATGACTTCAATCCATGGACAGGCGTCCACCAGCCGCCGCACCAGACCGAAGTAGCTCCTAGGCACGGCTTCCTTAGGTCACAGCCGAACTATGAGGCTCTTCATGGCCTGTTCGGCCACCTTGTGGAGCTCGACTAGCTGCTTCAGCTGGTCGCTCAGGGGTACTGGATGTCTGGCCTCAGCATATTGAGACCAGAACACCTTTTCCATCGAGCTCCCCTACTCGGCTCGGTAGAACGCGGCAGCATCAGACACACTACGGGGCAGATCGGCAAACGCTCCTGGAGAGCTCCGGATTCGGGTAAGTAACAGATAATTCACTTTTATATGCTTGCTTTGCATAAAGAATGCCTTAACCGCCGCTATCTTCTTTATTGCCTCGATCTCCTCGAGGGCCTTCTGGGCTTCGGCCTTAGCGGCTTTGGCACTCTCAAGAGCCAAGGCAAGCTCGGACTCTCGAGTCTTCGAGTCACGCTCCAAACTCTCGTGTTTTTCCACGAGAGCCTGGAGCTCTTGCCGCACCTCCGCCACCCGCGCCTCCTGCTTCTCTCGCTTGGTGCGCTCCACGGCTGCACTGTTTTCGGCCCTGGACACCGCTTCCTTCAGGGTCGCCACCTCGTTCATGGCCCCTGCAATACCCACGTATTCCTGTCATTTTTGCAACCAAATCCTTTCTATAAGGTATTCCTTTAATAAGGTATTACTTACCTTCCTTGTCCTCGAGCTGCTTCTTGGCAAGGCTGAGCTCGTTCTCGGACTGCTCGAGGCTCTGCTTCAATGCATTGACCTCCGCAGTCAGTGCGGCAGAGGTCAGCAGCGCAGCCTGCATTCCCATATTGACATATTTATGTTAGACTCCTGCGTATATCTTTTTAGATCCTCAGCTTGGCTTTTCTTTCCGAACACCAAACCGAGCATCAGGGGCTACTGTCTATGTGGTAATATTCTTACATATCTTAAAAACTTACCTCAAAGCCTGTTAGAAGGCCGGTACAGGCTTCAGTCAGCCCGCTCTTGGCGGACTGAACTTTCTGGATCACCGCAGTCATAACAGTGCGGTGCTCCTCGTCGATGGAGGCGCCGTTAAGCGCCTCCAGCAAATTATCCGGCGCCTCCGGTTGGACGGAGGTCATCGGTGTCGCGGTCTCTCCCTTCTTACGAAGGGACCGCCCGTCGAACTCCGGAACCACTAAAGGTTCCGGTACGGAGTCCGGCACAAGGCCGGACTTAGAGCCCTCTGGGGTTTTGCCCCCTTTGCTCCCGGAGTCCGGAAGGTCGCCTTGCGGCGCCTCCAGGACCACCTCCTCCCGGTTGGGCCCCTTTTGGGACTCCACCGCGGTGTCTTCTGCGTCACGAGGGGAGGAGGCGGTCGGAAGTGAAGTGCTATTCACATCCGATGAACCCAGGGAGCCGCTCGACGAAGCAGGGAGCTCGTCCTTGGGCGGGCTACATGGTTGTATTCGGCGTTAGAATACACTATGCGACAAATGAAAAATCATGAGTTATTCTGGAATCTGGACACTTACGATCTCGCCAGGGGCTTGGCCCTCGAGGGCCACTCCTCTTCGCCGCCGTCGGCGTTGGTGGAGTAATCCGGAGGAAGGGTCCTTCCCTTCTTGGACGCTCCGGCCTCCCCAGTGGGGGAGGCCTTCCTTTTCTTCTCTCCCCCCGTTGGGGGAGAAGCCTCTTTCTTCTTCTCCTCGTCTTCGCGGGAGGAGTCCGCCTCGGAGTCATCGTATGATGAGTCTGATAACACCTGACGCCGGGAACTCGACCCGTGGCCTTCTTCTTGGCCTTCTTCTTTAGCACCACGTGAGGTGCCGGAACCAGCAGCCCCGTTAAGCGGGCGTCCGCTGGGTCTTCTGGCAAAGGAGCCGGACAGTTAACATGCTCGGACTTCTTCAGCCAGTCCTGTCAAAGGTAATGGAGTTTAGATCCCGTATAGAGTCAAACTATGAAAAAAGTGTCCTGTAAAGGGTAAAATAGCTTACCTCGCCGGCTTGATGCTGCGAGCTGAATCCGCGATCTTCGGTAGCAGATGCGGGAGCCTGGGCGCCCTTGAACAACACCTTCCAGGCATCTTCGTACGTAGTGTCGAAGAGCCTGCTCAAGGTTTGGTGCTATGCCGGATCAAACTCTCACAATTTGAAGGCCCGTTGTTGGCACGGGAGGATCCGGCGTATGAGCATGACCTAGACTATGTTGACAAGCTTGAGATTCTTGTTCACCAGCTTTTGGACGCAGGCTTGAAGTCCGGTCAGCTCTTCTGAATCTCCCCACATTAGGCCCGTCTCTTTCCAGGAGGTAAGCTGTGTGGGGAAACCAGATCCGAATTCGGGGGCCGCCGCCCATTTGGGGTCGCGCGGCTCGGTGATGTAGAACCACCCCGATTGCCACCCCTTTATTGTCTCCACAAAGGAGCCCTCGAGCCATAGGACGTTGGCCATCCGGCCCGCATGGCACCTCCGCACTCCGCTTGGCCACTACCTTTATTGCCCACTACCTTCGGCTTGACATTAAAAATCTTCAGCCATAAGCCGAAGTGGGGCTCGATGCAGAGGAAGGCCTCGCACACGACGATGAACGTCGAGATGTTGAGGATGAAGTTCGGGGCCAGATTGTGGAAATCTAGGCCATAGTAGAACATGAGCCCCCAGACAAATGGGTGAACTGGAAAACCTAGTCCGCGGAGGAAGTGGGTAAGGAACACCACCCTCTCATGGGGCCTGGGGGTAGGAAGGAGCTGCCCCTTGTCGGGGAGCCGATGCGCGATGTCCCTGGATAAGTATCCGGCCTTCCGCAGCTTTTTGACTTGTTCCTTTGTTATGGAGGAGACCATCCACTTGCCTCCCACTCCGGACATGGCTGGGGAAGGTTGAGGCGAGATGTGCATACTTGGGCGCTGGAGCTCGAGTGCACGGAAATGGATAAGCGAAGGAGGAAGAAGGCATAGGTACAAAGGTGGATCCTTATCCCCTTATATGGATGGACGAAACTATGCGTCCCCACCAGCCTGATAAAACTCGCTTATCTCCCAAGCGCCGTAATCAATGGCGCGGTTGGGTTACCCACGCTCGTATTGATGAGAATCCCGGAATAAGGGGACATGATCTCTGCTTTGACAAGACGTGCCAAGGAAACCGCCTCGCTAAGCACGCTGAGGTCGGACAGTAAAAACGATTCCAACAAAGGTTTGGCCATGGTGTGACCTCACGCCATAGAATACATCAGCAGATTGAATTTGTGTAAAGATTATTCTCTCTACGGTAGTATGTGGAACTTATTTTGTATAGCCAGACACTATCCTTGTGTTCAAAATCTTCTATGAAGTATTCGGAGGAAGAACCCGCGTTGCAATGCCGAAGACAATATGCGCGACGGACTCGTCGTCATTGAAGCCTGGTTCAGGGGCTACTGAGGGAGTCCTGGATTAGGGGGTGTCCGGATAGCCGAACTATCACCGTTGGCCGGACTCCTAGACTATGAAGATACAAGATTGAATACTATGTCCCGTGTCCGGATGGGTCTTTCCTTGGCGTGGAAGGCAAGCTTGGCGATACGGATATGTAGATCTCCTACCATTGTAACCGACTCTGTGTAACCCTAACCCTCTCCAGTGTCTAGGGTTTTAGTCCGTAGGACGAACAACAATCATACCATAGGCTAGCTTCTAGGGTTTAGCCTCCTTGCACTACTAGGGAAAAGCCTAGCAGCAGTGCGGGTTTTGGCCCTCTCAGTAGCGCGGGTACCGACGCTACTAATAAGGCGCTACAGCTAACCTATAGCAGTAGCGCTTGTTGACCAGTGCTACTGCTACACATGAATAGCTGCAGCGCTCTTTAGAAAAGGGCGCTACTGATATTATCTGCAGCGCTCTTTACACGGAAGCGCTACTGGTAAGGCGGCGCTACTGCTAAATTTTCCCCCCTCGCTACTACTAGTTTTATTAGTTTTTTCCTACATATTTGTTTTTTATTTGTTTTGTATTTGAATAGGCTTTATACAATAATATTTAGCATATCATCCACATACAAATGTAATCATAGCATATACATACAATTAGTCTCATCAAATCATGTCATCATCATAATCATCATCCAACACAAAGTGGTCTCTCGTCATCAATCTCGAAAATAGCGATACAAGTCTCGATTACTTGCAAATACATCGTCATCCATCTAAATAATGATATACACGAGAATAGCTATCACTTTGAGTACAGGAGTTTGTATCCCTCTCTCGCATTAGCGTGAACCTAAACTAACTAATGCGTGTCGCTCGGAAACCGAAAACCGGTACAACTGGGCCTGACACTCCGTCCACTTGTCGTATATATACTCCTGGCATAGCACTTCTTCGCTATCTATGATCTATGCACATGCATCGTCACATGAGTCGATGATATGCAACATATATAGTTTAGCAACAGAAAGAGACAGACTTGACAAAAATAGAAACAACATATCATAAGCATAAATAACAAAGTTCATCGTACCCAAAAAGAGTGATCTTCGCTAGTCGAGGAGGAGGACGGTTTAATTACATCACAAATAAAGTTTCACTGTGCATAACTAAAAGTTTTGTCATACAGAAAGTATGGACTAAACAGACACATTGTCATATATCGACAATCATTCCAACATGCCGTGCCATCCATCGAGGTCAGGGAGATAGTCCCCGAGCTTAGTGAAAGGCTTCAGGTCGAGACGCTGAGAGGCTATCCATGTTCGGACGTCTTCCTGCGACATTTGTCCTTCTGTGTAGAACATCCCTGTTTTTCCGATGACCTCATTCATGATGATTTGGGCAAAGTTCACGCTGGATGTTATAGAACTCAGCTCGAAGTCGATGATCCTCGATATCTCCTATGTCATTTGCCCATTGCAGAATATGGGCATCGCCAGATCTAGGTGACATGTGAAGGTTCTGGTGATCCCGTCTGCACTCCAGCATGTGGTGTAGGACATAGAATCCATCATTAAGAGAATCGTTCGGTTGCTGGATGCAGCAGAAGTCGGTCTTATGGCTGAAGGCGGCCCTGCCGCCCCTTCTCTTCTTGTCCCTAACCTCTCCACCCCTTGCTTGGTAGTAAAACATAGCACTGTCGAGAACATCTTTGATGTGGGTGTAATCCTTTTTGTGAATGTTCTTCGACGAGTCCAAGTAAAGAGCGTGGGAGAATCGGGGGTAGAGGATGATGAGGACGGCGCGCCCGCCGCTGCACAAAATAAGTACACCTCAAATTAATTAGCCTACACCGTGCAAATGAATTATTGAAATTGAAGGAAGGATAGCAGCGCGGATGACTTACACGGGATGATAAGGCACGAGAATCGCCTCCTTGTCCTTATTGGCGAGCATGAAATTGATGATGTAACCCCTCGCGTATTCACGCTGCTCTGCACAGACTCCCAAGAAGCTCTCATGCATGTAGTATGGGTCAGCGACACAGATATGACATATCTGCTCAACCCTAATGATGTAGTTCATGTGCAAGGCATAAAGGCAGACAAACGTAAAATCCAGCTTCTTCACGTGAAACATGTCGAATATGTAATCGAATCGGACGAAGAACTTATCCGCGGGGAAGCTGTCGATGTACGACATTTTCCGCGGAATGTTAACCACGTAGAGTGGGTATCCTGGATCTTTCGAGGCGATGAGGCCTTTCTCTACCCGCAGCACATCGTCATGAAGTCTCCTTAGATCGCCGGATCTGGCCCGTAGCGCTGTTTCAGGTAGGATTGGTTGACCGGGGATATGCCATTTATCCGCATCCGGGATATCTACACGGTCCTGAAGCCGAGGCTGCTGAGGCGGCTGTATCATAGAATCAGCTTTTTTGCCTTTCCTCGCTCTCTTCCTAGACTTATTTACTACCGGAAGGTCGTCAATAATACGTTGAGATGGTAATTCAGGCACCGACTCATGACGCTCAAACCCTGAGGAGGCGCCAGTATAGACATACTGTTCAGTGCCATCGTCATCCTCATCCTCATCCATGGCAACGTCATCAGCGACTAATGGAGCCACCTGCTTACCCCGTCCGCTATCACCCAACCCGACACCCGATGCTAATTGGGTAGGTGGGGTGTTGGTGTTCATACCTTGCTGAGGCTGCGTGCTCGTGGTGGGTGTGCTCCCGGCTGCCTCCAGACGAAGCAGACTCTTTGGCCACAACAGGACCCACCCATTGCAACAATCACCAAGCCGCCGTGGGGTCTCGTCGTCATCCCCGACTAGTACTAGAGGAGGCAAATTCTCGTGGCCCGGTTTGACACTGGCCACGGAAACCTTGAAGACGTTCAGGGGGATCGGCCGGCTGTGGAACAATGGTTCCTTCGGCTCCATTATCGTCGCCTTCCCCACGTCTACCTTCTGTTCGCCGATGGTGTACAATATGGTGCACGGGGTTTCGTCGGCCTGCAAAGAAAAGTCTACGACGTGAGACATCCGAAAGGCAACGAAAACGGGAGATTATACATTTATATTGAAGGGGGCCGGTGTGACAGATACCGTGAGGGCGTCAAGCTCAGCCAAAGAGGAGGCACCACCGAGCACGTCCGGTGCGGGAGCCGGTGCGGGAGCAGGTACGGGAGCCGGTGCGGGAGCAGGTGCTCCCAAGAAGTCAGCAAGGGGAAAGTCCTCTGCATTTTTTTCTGGATTTTGCCTTGTCCAAGTGAAAACGCCCGTCACCAAGGAAGTAGATATATCTGCAATCGCCTGTCTTGCAGCAGCTACCGCTGTTGCGACTGTCTGACATGATTTCTTGTCAACCGCAATCTCAACCTTCTTGTCGATGTTTTCTTCAGTTAACCTCCGTCTTTCCTTTCTCTCCTCTGTGGTCTCACGGTAGTACTTCTTCCACATGGCGCCGTCTCCGACATCGTGCACGCGTCCATACGACGGTCGAGTATCCACCGGTTGTTGTTTCAATATGTTCAACGCCCGGTTGAATGGAGTGTCCCACTTGGGCCTCGCCAATGCCTCAGACGGCGAGTCGCTTTCGGCCGCAATCAGGTGCTGCTCTCTCTGCAAAAGGCACAAGGATCGTTTACAAATATGACTAACGTGTGCAGTCGAATTGACCAGAAACTAAAATTACCAGAAGTCTTATGAACTCCGTAATGACCGGTGTTATCTCGTAAACCTTCTTCACTGGGCCCCAACGGTGCCGGGCCCTCAGGACATCACGCTCCTGCGGGATGGTGAAATCCGCCAAGGGGTCTGGGATGCCCAGACTCGCGGCTTCCGCGTCCTCCTTGGCCTATTTGGACCTCTTTCCGCCGTAACCATGGCTTTCGAGGTGGTGGCTCCCAATGTTCCTCTTTTGAAGCCCCTTCATATACTTAGACTTTTTTTTGGCAGCTTCGGCCTCGCAAGCCTCCTTGAATATTTGAAACTGCTCTTCCGTGATTGTCAGATTATCCTTTACAATCTCGGAGTAGGGTTCCCCGTCGTTGATCTTTCCTTTCACTCGATTTTTCCAGGTGGCCAACGCGTCGCTAAACTTGGTCATGGCGTGTTTGTTTATCTTCTTCATTGCAGGGTCCTCGTCTGGATCTTCATAATCCTTCTCATTCCGGCCCGGAAACAAGAATATCTGGTGAAACTTCTTTAGGAGGGAGCTCCTCATATTTTCTATCTTCTTTAGTTTCTCATCATTGATGGTGGCGGTTGTCCGTACGATGCAGCCTATTTGATTGCCGTAGCACGCGCGCGCTTCCTCGGGCGCCTTTGGCTCAAAATTGCCGTCGTCCACCTCCGTGACCACCAGTCTAGTAGTCCTGAGTTTGTTAGGAACCCATTGCCTCTTTGCTTTTGGTTCTACACCGGCTCCGCTCCTCGAGGCAGCACCGGTCTCAGCGTCGGTCTCAGTGCCGGTCTCGATGCTGGTCTGAATCTCAGCACCGGTCTCAGTCTCAGCACCAATCTGCGTGTCGGTCTCAGTCCCCGATGCCACCGGTGGGCCCAGCAACAGCATCGGTTGATCATCGGTAAGGCTAAAAAATTCGTCTGCCGCCCGGTAGACATCGTCGCAATCACCAGAACCCTGTCCTTCATCGTTGCTAGCCATGTTTCCTATGGTTAAATCTAGTCAATTAATTCTAGACCTAATAAAATGAATAATGACATAAAAAAGGACTATTGTTTAGCAGGAATGTTGACTCCTTCCTGGTGCGGCAAATCCCGGGTACTCGATATGTCCTAGTTTGTAGCACAAGTCATGCCGAAATTCACGGAAAATTTCGGCATGACCTTTGCTAAAAAGTGGACAAATCGAGAACCTAAAATCTGCCGGAACAGAAATGAATCAACATTCCGGCAAAACATAGGTCACTCAGCATCATTCCCTGGAAACAACAAAGCCACTTGGGCACAATCGAACAACTTCAATGAAAAGATATAACATGGCCACTTAAATTTTTGCACTAATAACCTAGTTAACGCAGCTAGTTCATCTGTCAAAGCCCAAAACAAATTTTTCCACTAATTAACCTAGATAATTAACCTAATTAAACTAGTTAACCTGACTAGTTGTCTGTCAAAGCCCTAACTAAATTTTTGCACTAACCTAGATAATTAAGCTAATTAAACTAGTTAACCTAACTACTTCTATGTGAAAGCCCTAACTAAATTTTTGCCCTAACCTAGATAATTAACCTAATTAAACTAGCTAACATATGCATTAGAGAGAGAGAGGAGGGGTGGGGGCTTACAAAGGATGGCTCCGGTGGTGGCGACGGACACAGTGGTGGCGAGGGAGGCAGGGGCGTCTCCGGTGACGGCGAGGGAGGCAGTTGTGGCGACGAAGGATCCGGTGTCGTCGACGGCGGCTCCGGTGGTGTTGACGAGGCCGCGCAGCTTCGTGGCGTTGGGGGCGGCTCCGGTGGCGTCGACGACACACGGCTCTGGTGGCATCGACGTCGGGAGGAGACGGCAGCGAAGTGGGGCGACGGTGAATCGGGGAGACGGCAGCGCGCGGGGGGTGGGTTGAGGGATTTGGGGGAGAAGTGGTGGCCGGGGGGAAACGGTTTTTTGGTTAAGTCAAAGTTAGCGGTAGCGCGTTTGACAAAACGTGCTATAGCTAAGATAGCTATAGCGGTGTTAGAAAAAGGCGCTGCTGCTATAGCTATGCAATTTTCTTCCATTCTTTAATTTCCTTTTCTGTTTCTATAGCGGGGGTCTAGGACACGCGCTGCAGCTATGTTAGCTATAGCGCCTCTTACAAACACACGCTGCTGCTATGCCTTCCTCCGTTTTTTCGCTTTTTCATTTATTTTGCTTTACATTTAATTTTTTCCTTTCTACTTTTTCTATTTTTTTCATTTTCATTTACTTTTCTATTAGTTTTTCATCTTTTTTTATTTCCGTTAGTAGTAGCGCTCTTCTAAGGAAACGCGCTGCTACTTATGATGTAGCGGCAGCGCGTTTCCTCCAAGCCCGCTACTGCTATGCGTACCCTGTCATTCTAGCCATGGGAATATTAGTAGTAGCACTTTTGTCACTACACACGCTGCTGCTAAAGTTGTATATGTAGCGTGGTTTTCCGCCGATCGCTACTGCTATTTAGCACCAGCGCTCTTTTTTGACCCGCGCTGTTGCTAAATTTCTGTGTATAAGGTTTTTCCTAGTAGTGTTGATCTCATGGTAGATCTACTCTTATACTACCCATATCATCAATATTAATCAAGCAGGAGTAGGGTTTTACCTCCATCGAGAGGGCCCGAACCTGGGTAAAAACATTGTGTCCCTTGTCTCCTGTTACCATCCGCCTAGAAGCACAGTTAGGGACCCCCTACCCGAGATCCGCCGGTTTTGACACCGACACTTGTCATTTGAGATCATCCCATCCTCCGAGGACATTGAGCGAAAATCATCGAGTGAGGAAAACCCAAACCCAAACACCTTCAAACCCAAAGTGATTGAGCATCATTGAAGAGATTGATCCTGCATGGATCCGATGCTTGTTACCTTTGAAGACTGTGCTTCTTCCACATGGTTAGGCGTCATGGTCTATAGCATCCAAGAGGAATTGTGGATCGCCGAGTGACCTAGTCTGTGAAGGTTTGGAAGTCACCTCAAGACTTACCACGAGTGATTGGGCGAGGTCTGTGTGACCTTAGCTCAAGGAGAATACGGTGAGGACTATGTGTCCGGGACTGTGTGTCCTCAGGTTTAAATACCTAGCCGCTCCAACCAGACGTACAACTGAGACAGCAGTTGGAACTGGTCTACCAAATCATTGTCTTCACCAAGCTTACTGGTTCTATTTCCTCAACTCTTTCATTTCCTCATTTCAGTTGTTGTGTGCTTGTTCATATCTATTTGAAGACTTTGACTGAAGACTTTCTCAATTTCCTCAGTTCAATTTCTTCAGTATGTCCGTCTTCATCCTATGTTTACGCTTTCTGTACTTTGTGCTTGTTTTCATTTCATCATGATAACTATGCTAGTGTTATGTTATGTTTAGTTTTGAGTACTTATTCCGCTGCAAGTAGTTCTTCGCTAAGGAATTTCCTCACCAGCAAATACCTCAGTGAAGAATTCATAAAAATCGCCTATTCACACCCCCTCTAGTCGATATAACGCACTTTCAATTGGTATCAGAGCAAGGTACTCCCTTGTTCTGTGTGATTTTGGTTTAACCACCTGGAGTTTTAGTTATGTCGACCGCAGGTATGATCAAGGTCTCTGCTGGGTGTCCTACCTTTGATGGGACGGACTACCCCTACTGGAAGAATAAGATGCGAATGCATCTTGACGCAATTGATAACGATCTCTGGTATGTTGTGGAAAATGGTGTTCCCTCAGTCACACCTTCTCTAAATGCTACTGACGTGAAGAGATTCAAGCAACTCGATTCTCAAGCGAAGAACATCATATGTGGCCATCTGAGCAAAGGGCAGTGAGCGAGTCCTGGATAAGGGCGTATCCGGACAGCCGGACTATATACTTTGGCCGGACTGTTGGACTATGAAGATACAAGATTCAAAACTTCGTCCCGTGTCCGGATGGGACTCTCCTTTGCATGGAAGGCAAGCTTGGCGTTTCAGATGTTAGATCTCCTTCTTTTTAATCGACTTTATGTAAACCCTAGCCTCCTCCGGTGTCTATATAAACTAGAGGGTTTAGTCCGTAGGGAGGGGACAATGACAATCATAATCATAATCATAGGCTAGCTCCTAGGGTTTAGCCTCTATGATCTCGTGGTAGATCAACTCTTGTAATACTCATATCATCAAGATCAATCAAGCAGGAAGTAGGATATTGTCTCCATCGAGAGGGCCCGAACCTGGGTAAACATTGTGTCCCCTGCCTCCTGTTACCATTAGCCTTAGACGCACAGTTCGGGACCCCCTACCTGAGATCCGCCGGTTTTGACACCGACATTGGTGCTTTCATTGAGATTTCCATTGTGTCGTCACCGCAAGGCTTGATGGCTCCTTCAATCATCAACAACACGGCCTAGGGTGAGACTTTTTTCCCTGGACAGATCTTCTTGTTCGGTGGCTTCTTAGTGCAGGCCACCTCGCTTGGCCACCTGGAGCAGATCGACAGCTATGCCCCTGTCCATCAGGTCAGGTTTGGAAACTTGAATTACATGGCCGACATCCGCGAAGACTTGATCTTCGACGAATTAGGGCCTTCGTCAGGAGTGCCAAACGGTCACGACGGGCACGACTTGGATCTGCTGTCGGACAGTATTCGGGATATCGCACCTGCAGCAGCCCCGGACCTAAATCCGGGGCAGAGTGCATCGTCGGAGGATGGGTGGATGGACCCCGCCACGGAGGCCGCATACTCATTGGCGTTGGAGCCAAACACAGACTCCACCTCTAAGGAAATATGTGTCGCTGGACCCCCGGACTTGTTTCCGGCTGTAGGTCTAGGACCGCGCGCATTCGTGCCCATCGAAGCTAATTGGGAACCAATCATGGAGTTCACCGCCGCGGATATCCTTCAGCACCCACCCTTTGGTGACGTGCTAAATTCTTTAAGGTCTCTCTCTTTGTCAGAGGACTCTTGGCCGAACTATGTCCTGCTCGAGGGGGATTCGGATGACGAAGAAAATCACCGCCCACCCACCACCCACTTAATAGCCGCTGTCGATGACCTAACAGACATGCTTGACTTCGACTCCGACGACACCGACGGTATGGACGTCGGCGCAGGGGACGACTTGGAACCACCGCCCATGGGGCGCTGGACTGCCACCTCATCATATGATATATACATGGTGGACACGCCTAAGGAGGACAACGGCGACAAAAAGGACACAACGGAGGATAAACCCCCCGGACAAATGCCAAAACAACGGCGCAGGCGCCGCTCTAAGTCCAGCCACAGTAAAAATAGCAATAACAGCGCTAGAAAAATCGACACCCCAGTCAACTCTAAAGGCAACAACGACCATATGGACCCGACGATAGACCTGGATGAGCCAGGTCACGCTGAACACAGCCCGGAGCAGACGCCCGATCATAGCGATCCCGAGGGCCGAACTCATCAACCTGCCTCTGAAGAAGAATACATTCCAGACGACGATGCATTCATCATCCCAGAAAAACATTTGGAACGAGATAACCTCCATAGAAGGCTTATGGCCACTGCGAGAAGCCTAAAGAAGCAGAAGCAAAGGCTTAAGGCCACGCAGGATACGCTCAACCACAGATGGTGTAAAGTGCTAGACACTGAAGAAAAATATGGCGACGATCACCACACAAAGAGCTACCCAAAATGCAAGCTGCTGCTAGAATTCGACGATGAGGCCATTCCGTCTAAGAACAATACGGCCAATCGGCCGGACCAACCATATCATGACCGCGATAGAGCAGCTACTGACGCCGCACACGATTTACGTGAGCTCCTAGACAAAAAAGCCGGCGCGACCAGGTCCATCTATGGATCTAGAGGATATGCTCCGGCGCAGGATTACGGTCACCAAGACGATCGCACTGATCGAATACCAGTTCAGAATCAACATCGGACACAACAACAGTCGACAGCATGCCATGACATGTCCAGATACAGAGGGGCTGCGCACCCTCTGTGCTTCACCGACGAGGTACTGGATCACGCATTCCCATAGGGATTCAAACCCGTGAACATAGAGGCATACGACAGAACGACAGACCTTGGGGTCTGGATTGAGGATTTTATCCTTCATATCCACATGGCTCGTGGGGATGACCTCCACGCCATCAAATACCTTCCCCTCAAGTTGAAAGGGCCAGCTCGGCATTGGTTGAAAAGCCTCCCCGAAAATTCAATCGGAAGTTGGGAGGAACTCGAGGACGCTTTCAGGGCCAATTTTCAAGGGACCTATGTCCGACCTCCGGACGTAGACGATTTAAGTCACATAATACAACAACCCGGAGAGTCAGCCTGTATGCTTTGGAACAGATTTCTCGCTAAGAAAAATCAATTTGTCGATTGTCCGAATGCCGAAGCCCTAGAGGCCTTCAAGCACAGTATCCGGGACGAGTGGCTTGCCAGACACCTCGGCCAAGAAAAGCCGAGGACAATGGCGGCCTTAACAAGACTTATGACCCGCTTCTGCGCGGGTGAGGACAGCAGGTTGGCCCGTAGAAGCACTAGTGACCCAGGCACATCCAAAATTAGGGATGGCAAAGGGAAGCCACGACGCAATAAAAAGAAGCGTCGAAACAAGGAAGAAAGTCCGGACAACGTGGCGGTTAACGCCGGATTCAGGAGCTCTCGACCCGGTCAACGAAAGAAGCCATTTAAAGGTAGCAAAGAGGGACCGGCCGGCCTGAACAAAGTCCTGGACAGATTGTGCCAAATTCATGGCACCCCCGAAAAACCTGCGAACCACACTCACAGAGAATGTTGGGTCTTTAAGCAGGCCGGAAAGTTAAATGCTGAACACATGGGAAGGGAAACACCAAGTGAAGACGAGGATGAGCCTCGCCAGCCGAACACTGGGGGACAGAAAAAATTCCCACCAGAAGTAAAAACAGTAAACATGATCTACGCGACTCACATACCAAAGGAAGGGCGCAAACGCGCGCTCAGAGACGTATATGCTGTAGAGCCCGTCACCCCCAAACTCAACCCCAGGTCGGCCTGCCCGATCACTTTTGATCACAAGGACCGCCCAACTAGTATCCGGCAGGGGGGATTGGCTGCCATGGTGCTCGATCCAATAATCGATGGATACCATCTCACTCGTGTCCTCATGGATGGCGGCAGTAGTCTCAATCTAATATATCAGGACACTGTCCGTAAGATGGGGATAGACCCATCTAGAATCAGCCAAAGTAACACCACCTTTAAAGGAGTGATACCATGCGTTGAGGCCCGTTGCAGGGGCTCCCTCGTATTAGAGGTGACATTCGGTTCTCCCGACAACTTCAGAAGCAAAGAATTACTCTTCGGCATCGCTCCCTTCCAAAGCGGTTATCATGCATTACTCGGAAGAATGGCCTTCGCTCACTTCAATGCAATACCGCACTACACACACTTTAAACTCAAGATGCCCGGTCCATGTGGCGTCATCACTGTTAGCGGAAACACAGAGCGTTCCTTACGCGCGGAAGAGTATGTTCCGGCTCTAGCAGACGGACACAAAGCGGCCTCTCCTATCAGAACGCATGATCGGTCGTTAAGACCCCGGACACGGTTAGACGAGTCCGGCGCACCACCGTCGGTAGCAGCCCAGATAAACTTGAGCTGGGTGCTATACATGTACCCCCGTAGAGGGCATCAGGGGCTGCAAACATGTAATAAAGCCCAGCATTTGACTTGACCTTATTAACATGCCAATGTCTCACACTTCTACTATCCACTGATAATAACCAACTTTTCGCACAGTTACGCCATACTCTTTTACATGAGTTTTTCTTTTTACAGACGCCATTCGTGCGACACCCTTCCAGGACACGGCACAACAAAGACAAAGGCGCAGACGTGCAGCAGGGCCCCGCTCAAAGGTTTCTCTTTAGATTAAGCCCCTGTGTAAACCTTCTTTATTGTCTATTGTTGCTTGACATCCCATGGGTATCCAATACACCCACAGGGGATACTGGCGTTATTGGCATTTTGCCACGACAGACTAATGCACGTACCTAGAAATAGAGGGTTCATAATCAAGGGCGCTATTCAGCCCAGTATATGTTATAAAGTCCGAATACCTTTGGGAGTGTTCGGTGTCGCGAGTTTGGCCTTATATGCATCAGCTCCGAATCATGTCTTTGGTCAAATGTTGGGTTTGCCCGGCTCCTGGGTGTGCTACCTTACATTCTGTTCTAATCGGCTAAGGAGGCCAAAGGAGAACTACTGCGATTGTGCCCTGGTTATTCTAGATGAGCACCTCAGTAGAGAAAGCCGAAAACTAACTGTCATGATACAGCGAGAGACTGGTCAACCACTCAAGGACTCATCGGAATCTTCGGGATTCTCCGCATTAACAAAGGGCCGTTTCCCGGTCATGTACATACGCGCCCGTATCCGGATGCACGCGAAGGTACCAAGGGCTACATAGTAGCCCCACCGTCAAACTCCTATGGCTAAGTGAAAGTGTTAAAGTTGTATAGTCCGGTTGCCTAGTTCGACGTGCTATCACCTCCTTAATGGACCAAGACGTTGGATCAAGTGTGATTACGCACATTTTTGCGAACACCCCCGCATTATATGCGTGGGGGCTGAAGCCAACGACTTCTAACTTTCAGGACATATATATATATACATCAAACGGCCGCACAGGAGGCACTATAACTCTTTTGGGCGAAAGTATAAACATAGCCTCTATAATTAAAGTAGAACCGTTTTTACAATTGAGAGACTTGTCACTCGAACATGACACTCTTCGAGCACTGAGCTTATATTAAACGGGCACCTTTTGTGACCTGCTCAAAATAGTGCTGGGCTGGGTCTTGGCTTCCTGCCGGATTTTGGGTTGCAATGATGGTGGCCTCCATATCCGCCCAATATGTTTTAACATGGGCAAGAGCGATCTGCGCACCCTCTATGCACGCCAACCTCTTCACGACATTGATTCGCGATACGGCGCCAAGGAATTGTTGCACTAAACCAAAATAATTGTCGGTTGTCGGTGTCAAAACCGGCAGATCTCGGGTAGGGGGTCCCGATCTGTGCATCTAGGCTGATGGTAACAGGAAGCAAGGGACACAGATGTTTACCCAGGTTTGGGCCCTCTCGATGGAGGTAAAACCCTACTTCCTGCTTGATTAATATTGAAGATATGGGTAGTACAAGAGTAGATCTACCACGAGATCGTAGAGGCTAAACCCTAAGAGCTAGCCTATGATGGTATGATTGTAATTTTGATCGGCCTTCTAAGGACCATCCTCTCCGGTTTATATAGACACCGGGGAGGGCTAGGGTTTACATGGAGTCGGTTACAAGAAAGGAAACACAATATCCAGATCGCCAAGCTTGCCTTCCACGCCAAGGAGAGTCCCATCCGGACACGGGCCGAAGTCTTGAGTCTTGTATCTTCACGCTTCAATAGTCCGGACGTTGTACACAGTCCGGCTGTCCGGATACCCCCTAATCCAGGACTCCCTCAGTAGCCCCTGAACCAGGCTTCAATGACGATGAGTCTGGCGCGTAGTCTTGTCTTCGGCATTGCAGGGCGGGTTCCATCTCCGAATACTCCAAGGTAATTTATCGAACACTCAAACCGTGTCCGGATCTGCAAGATGATCTTCACATACCGCTGTAGAGAGAATGATATTTCACAAATTCAATCTGCTGACAACTTTTTAGACAACGCAATGTGTCATTTCGGTCGGGTCATTATTCGAACCGTTTTCCTGCAACCAGCCATAGCGCATATTGCGAGGCGGTTTCTTTGACACGTCTCATCAAAGCAGAGATCATGTCCCCTTATCACGGGATTCTCATCAATACGAGTATGGGTAATCCCACCACGCCATCAATCGTGGCGCTTGGGAAGCAAGCGATTCCCAACGAGCAAGTGGGGAGGCGCACCACTTTCGTCACCTCTATAAAGGGATAAGATTTCCTCATTTTTACCCATGCCTTCCTTCTCCCTTGCCAACTCTTGCCCCCTCGAGCTCCAGCGCCCAAGCCCAAGTCTTCTCCGCACAGCTAAACATGTCCGGAGCAGGAGGCAAGTGGATGGCTTCCACCATCAAGGAGAAGCATATCACAAATCTTCGGGCGTCTGGATACTTGGCCGCAGACATAGCGCACCGGCTACCAGACGTCGGGCAGGTCATTCCGACCCCAAGACCCCGCGAGAGGGTCGTATTTGTCTCCCACTTCGTCCATGGACTGGGATTTCCACTCCATCCCTTCGTCCGTGGGCTCATGTTCTACTACAGGCTAGATTTCCATGATCTAGCCCCGAATTTCGTCCTCAACATCTCGGTGTTCATCGTCGTATGCGAGGCCTTCCTACGCATTAGGCCTCATTTCGGCCTATGGCTGCAAATCTTCTGCGTGAAGCCGAAGATTGTAAGCGGCCAGCAAGCGGAGTGCGGAGGGGCCATGGTGGGCAAGATGCCCAATGTCACTTGGCTGGACGGCTCCTTTGCGGAGACCGTAAAAGGATGGCAATCCGGGTGGTTCTACATCACCGAGCCGCGCAACGCCAACTGGGCGGCAGCCCCTGAGTTCCGATCCGTAGCCCCATGCGGCTCACCTCCTGGGAAAAGAAGGGCCTAGCCTGGGGCTAACCTACAGAGCTGACCGGACTCCAGACCTGCCTCAAGAGCATGAAGGACAAGAACATCAATCTTGTCAACGTGATCCAGGTCATGCTCGTTCGCCAGATTCTCCCGTGCCAAGGGCGGGCATTTAATCTATGAGAGTTCGTCCCAGTCGAACACCGGACGCTTCAGAGGCTCTATGTCATGAAGCACAAGGCCGCATGGAAGGCGTTGTTCAAGGCCTCTGAAGTACCTCCTCCCACATCCGAGGATCGTGGGCTCCACGCCGCGCAGCTTCCTAGTGAGGTAAGTTTTCAGGCCATCACTGGATTCATTCCTCCCCAATATACTCATGAGGGAGCCTTAAGTAGTTATGCATATTTTTCCAGGAGTATGTGGAGACAGCGGAGCAGGTTGACTGTCCGGCTCCGCTGCCAGAAGACCCAGTTGATGCTCTCCTGACGGAGATACTGGTCTCGGCACCGTACAAGGTGCCGGAGAAGAAGGCCCCGGGGATCCGAAAGGGTCTCTGGTGTAAGGTTGTGCTGGAAGCCTCGTCCGAAGATGACGAGGCACACTCCTCCCATGAAGGGGAGGAGGAAGAAGAAGAAGACACCCCGTCTGAAAAGGATGAGGGGCCTGGGGAGGCAGACCAGCGGGCCGGAAAAGGACCTCGATGCAAGGTCATCATCCCTACGTCGTTTGACGATGAGACGGATTCCTCCCGCGGAGGCGGGGGGAAGCAACAAGAAATACTACCTCCCCGCACCGGGGAGGAGAAAAAGAGAAAAGCCGCCCCGAAAGGGGAGGCTGGGATGTCCAAGAAGGGAAAGGTGTCCCTTCCGGACTACTCCGCCATGGCCGCTCTTAGTGACGAGGGGTGGCTACCCAGGGGGAAGCCCCCAGTGCGATCGTAAGTGTCCACACTCTATCATGACTTTACTTCATGGTTTTTGTATTTATAATGCCGAACATATATGCAATCCGGCTAGGGTTCACCCCGAGGTATCTTCCTCCGGATCCCTGAGCGAGTCGGAGATGAATTCGCTCCCGACGGCCACTACTCCTCAGCCCACGAATGACAAGGAGGTGTTGTCCCGAAGGCTCTCCGAGCGGGGGAGGTGATTCTGGAGATGCCCCAAGGCAGGATTCGAGATGTCGGACACGCGGGGTTCAAAATCCCCGCGGATCGTGTCGATGAGAGACATGGTAAGTCGGGCTCTCAGCCGAACACTATTCCGGAACCTTCAATGGTTCCGGACTCAGGCAGGCGGCCCCTCATTAGGGAGGGCGAGCCGTCTGTGTCGAGGACTTTCATTCCGCCCGAGGCGCCAGATTATCCGCGGGAAGCGCTTCGCGGCGCTTCCATGTATGAAGAGCACCGTACTCTTATGAGTGTGGTGATTCAGAAGGTTTTGTCCGCCAAGAGCGGACTAACCGAAGCCTGCACCAGCCTACTGACAGGCTTTGAGGTAAGTAGTAAAAATGTATGAGATTACCACCCGATAGGTAGTAGCCCCTAAGACTCGGTTTGGTATTAGGAAGGAAAAGCCAAACAGAGGGTCAATTATGATCCGTAGGAGTCTAATAATAAATATTCGTGTGAATAAGCAGGCTGTGCTGCTTGCCGCTGCTGTCCGTACGGCCGAGATCGCCGGACTGAAACAGGACCTGGAGCAGGCGCAGGGAGAGCTCGACCTCACGAGGAGGCAGCTCGAAGAGAGCAAAGGTGAATAATTCCCCTCTCTCATATAAGGAAGGATAGATAAAATTGGTTATTTTAACGACGAAGCATCGTGATTTTGTAACAAGGGCCACCACCGAAGTGGCGTCTCTGAAGAAAGCGATGTCCGAGGCCGAACACAAGGCGGCCTTGGAGCGCAGAGAGCGCGAAAAGTAAGATGCGAGAGTGGGCGAGGTACAACAAGAGCTCTGGGAGCTCGGCAAAAAGTTCGAGTCCGTGGATCATGAGCTGAAGGCAAAAGAGGCCGAGCTTGCGAAGGCCCTTGTGAGTATAAAAGACGCCAAGGTCGAAGCCGAGAAGGCATAGCAGGAAATCCAGGAGGCCAAAATGATAACAGCGGGTAAGAAATTCTTTATGCAAAGCAAGCATGTGGAGGAGGCGTTTCTTTTACTTACTCGAATACGGAGCTCTCCAGGGGCATTTGCAGATCTGCCACACAGCATATCAGATGCTGCGGAGTTCTACCATGCCTAGGAGGGGAGCTCAACGGAGAAGTTGTTCTGGTCCCAGTATGCTAGGGCCGAACATCCAACGCCTCTGAGTGACCAACTAAAGTAGTTAGTCGAACTCCACAGGGCGGCCGAACTGGCTATGAAAGATTTCATAGTCTGGATGTGGCCTGGTGAGCTCCTGCCCACTAGCTATTTCGGTCTGGTCAAGCGGATGGTCGATACCTGTCCGCGGCTTGAGGTGATCAAGCGATCCGTTTGCATTGAGGGTGGCCGCCGGGCCTTTGCCCACATGAAGGTGCATTGGAGCAAGCTGGATGCGGAGAAGCTGGTGAAGGACGAGCCACCGGAGGGCAAGGTGCATCGCCATCCCGAGATGTACTATGATGGTGTTATGAAGGGTGCTCGTCTCGTGGCTGATAAGTGTACCAAGGACACCATTTTCAAATGAATTCACTTCTGTCATGTTTGTAATATAAAGATGAAGTTACTTGTGCTATGTAGCACTTTTGTTATTTAAAATATTACCTTCTATGCGGCTATTTATAAAATTTTGAAAGTAGGCCAGTCGTTGGCTTCCGCCCCCACGTAACAAGTACTGGGGTGTTCGTGGAAAACCCGGACACTCTTTATCCAAATGTTTGGTCCATCAAGGAGGTGTCCGGCGCAGCGAACAAGGCAATCGGACTATTCGGCTTTATAACCTTCACTTAGCCATACAAGTCTACAATTTTAAATTTCGGCGAAGCCCCTAGAATCCGGAAGGCCGAATTGGGGCGCTATATACGCTTGGATCGGATGAAGATGATTTATCGCCTAAAGCGCAAAATCTTTAAGGATTTTAAGACCTCTCGAACAGCGACCAGCTCTCGCCTCATCATGCCGGTCAGTTTTCGGCTTTCTCTACTAAGGTGCTCGTCCGGAAAAACCGGGACACAATCGCAGTAGTCCTCCCTGCGCTACCTTAGCCGATATAACGGAACGTAAGGCACCAAAACAAGGGAGCCGGGCTAACCCAACTGTAGACCCAAGACATGATTCAGAGCTGATGCATATAGTGCTATAAGTTTGGGGTGCCACACTGTTGAAAGTGTTCAGACTTTACTTGCCATATTATGGGGCGTCATAAGAAGCCCCTGGCAAACTGAACGTACCAAGGTTTACGGATGCAATATCAAATAAACATTTATAAGAAAAAAATGCTCAAATAAGAATAATAAGCTGACGCTATATATGATCTCCCATTGATAAATAACACGTTTAAGTGTATGTTTACAATGAACGCATTAAGCGGAGATAAATAGGATTATTTGACATATCCTATCCAGAGGCAAGCTACGTACAGATAGATAAAAGAGGTATAACGATCGTAAATAGATTCCACCTGGGTATTTCCTTCTGTACGCAAAGCCTGTTGCCTCCTTGGTTTTCCCTCCTATGTAAGTCCAACAATCTGGCTCTTCTGGAGAGGCTGCACTAAAGTAAGGTCCTGAAAGTTTAAAGTAAAGGTTATGAAGGTATGTTGCGGTGATACCACACTGTTGACTGAGCCACTACTGCGCCTCTGCATGTGCCCATGGTATTTTGAGTGCGTAATTGTGTACGCGTGGCACGAATGGTGCTTTGGTGGGATTTGAGCGGAGGCCGGGCTGCTAGTCGCGCTCTTGGCGTGCCTGGTGATCCTGTTGCAGAGTGCTCCGAACTCGCTTGACGGTGCTTGAGGTTGTCATCACCGGATTGGTGGTTTGCCGGAGGAGGCCGCATTGTACTTCTGCCGCGAGGGCTGCAGTATGCTCATCTGTACGGAGAGAGCGGTCCATGTTTCCGTTGACTGTTATGACCCCGCGCGGGCCTGGCATCTTGAGCTTGAGGTATGCATAGTGTGGTACCACATTGAATCTAGCGAATGCGGTTGGTCCGAGTAGTGCGCGGTAACCACTGCGGAAAGGGATGATATCGAAGATTAACTCCTCGCTTCGGAAGTTATCCGGAGATCTGAAGACCACTTCCAATGTTATAGAGCCCGTACAACGGGCCTCTACTCCAGGAATTACACCTTTAAAGGTGGTTTTGGTGGGCTTGATCCTTGAAGGATCGATGCCCATTTTGCGCACTATGTCCTGGTAAAGCAGGTTCAGGCTGTTGCCGCCGTCCATAAGGACTCGCGTGAGGTGGAATTTGTCGATGATTGGGTCTAAGACCAATGCGGCTGAGCCGCCGTGATGGATGCTAGTAGGATGATCCCTACGATCAAAGGTGATCGGACAAGCTGACCATGGGTTGAATTTGGGGACGACTGGCTCCATCACGTAGACGTCCCATAGTGCTCGCTTCCGTTCCCGCTTGGGGATGTGAGTGACGTAGATCATATTGACCATTTTCACCTGGGGGGAATATCTTCTGTCCCCCCGTGTTCGGACGCCGGGGCTCCTCGTCATCGTTGTTGTGCAGCCCCTTGTCCTTGTTTTCGGCATTTACTTTGCATGCCTGTTTAAATACCCAGCAGTCTCTGTTGGTGTGGTTGGCTGTCTTGTCCGGGGTGGCATGAATTTGGGACGAGCGCTCCAGTATACGGTCTAGACTGGACGGTCCCTGATTGTTTCATTTGAACGGCTTCTTCCGCTAACCGGATTTGGATCCGCTGAATCCGACATTGACTGCCGTGTCTTCGGTGTTGTCGCCGTTGTTTTGTCGCTTGTGTCTGTTGCGCCGTAGCTTGCCATTATTGTCACAGACGTCTGAAGTGCCAGAATGTGGCGTAGTGCTACTGTGAGCCAACCAGTTGTCCTCGCCCGCACAAAAGCGGGTCATTAGTGTCGTGAGAGCTGCCATGGACTTGGGTTTCTCCTGGCCGAGATGTAGGGCGAGCCACTCGTCACGGATGTTATGCTTGAAGGCCGCCAGGGCTTCGGTGTCCGGACAGTCAACTATTTGGTTCTTTTTGGTTAGGAACCGGGTCCAGAATTTCCTGGCTGGTTCTCCGGGCTGTTGAGTGATGTGGCTCAAGTCATCGGCGTCCGGAGGTCGCACATATGTGCCTTGGAAGTTGTCAAGGAATGCGTCTTCCAGGTTTTCCCAACTGCCAATGGAATTTGCGGGCAGGCTCTTTAGCCAATGCCGGGCCGGTCCTTTGAGCTTAAGCGGAAGGTACTTGATGGCGTGTAGATCGTCTCCGTGGGCCATGTGAATGTGGAGAAGGAAATCTTCAATCCATACCACGGGATCTGTTGTGCCATCGTATGATTCGATGTTTATGGGTTTGAACCCTTCTGGGAATTCATGATCCATCACTTCGTCAGTGAAGCAGAGGGGGTGTGTGGTGCCTCTGTGCCGGGCTATGTCGCAATGCAGTCCAGCTACGTCTGGCTGGTTATGTTCGGCCCGGTCGGATTTGCTGTTAGTGTATCCGGTATAACGGTCATCGTTATGTGCTGTAGCGCGCCCCCCTGATCCATAGATCGATCTTGGTTGTCCTGTGGTGTTATCCAATCTATCGCGCAGGTCCTGAGTATTACCCCGGGCCGTAGTAAATTGGCGCAGGGTGCAGGCTGGTATTCGGGCTGATATACCGTTTTATCCCGACCTCGAGGTGGCCGGTCAGCTGTGTGGCGCTCGAGTCCATATTCCTCGGCTGCCAGGACTTCTGTCCATCTATCTGTGAGCAGGTCTTGATCAGCTTGAAGCTACTGCTGCTTCTTCTTTAGGCTTCTCGTAGTGGCAATAAGCCGATGCTTGAAGCGCTCCTGCTCCGTGGGGTCCTCGGGCATGCCGAACTCATCGTCGCCGAGGCTAATCTCGTCTTCGGAGGGGGGCATGTAATTGTCCTCCTCCGGATACCTGTCCGTCGCCTGTTCGTCTGGGCTGTCCTGCCCATCCTCCTGCTCGGCCTACTCGAAGGCGGGCTGATCAGGGTTGTATTCATCTTCGGCACCGTCCGGATTGTTTTGTCTCCGGTGTCGGTATTGTCTTCGCGGGGCTTGGAGCGGCACTGGCGACACCCATGTTTTGCTTTCTTCTTGGAGGGGTTATCCTCCGTTGCCTCATCGACATTGGTTTCTTTCAGAGTGTCCACCATATATATATCGTATGAAGAGGTGGCTGTCCACCGCCCTGTGGGCGGTGGCTCTTGTGTGTCTCCTGCATCGTCGTCCATACTGTCAATGTCTTCGGAGTCAAAGTCAAGCACGTCGGTTAAATCATCGACCGTGGCTATGAAGTGGGTGGTGGGTGGGCAGCAAATTCCTTCGTCGCCCGCTTCCCACTCGAGCTGGACATAGTTCGGCCCAGAGCCTCCTGACAAAGAGAGAGACTTTAATGAGTTCAGCATGTCGCCAAAGGGCGAGTGCTGAAAGATGTCCGCAGCGGTAAACTCCATTACCGGAGCCCAACTTGGCTCGGCTGGCCCGAGGGTGTGCGGACCGGAACCAACAACCGGATACGAGTCCGAGGGCCCGGGGTTACAGGCCTCCACAGAGGTGAGACCTGTGTTCGGCTCCACCGCCGATGAGTATGCACCAGTGGGGCGGGGTCCACCCCTCCGTCCTTGGGAAACGCAACCTGCTCCGGATTTAGATCCGGGGCTACTACAAGGGTGATGTCCCGAGCATTGTCCGACAACAGCTCTAGGCCGTGCTCGTCGTGGTTGTCCGGCGCTCCTGGCACAGGCCCGAATCCCTCGAAGATCAAGTCTCCGCGAATGTCAGCCGTGTAGTTCAAGTTTCTGAACCTGATCTGGTGGCTAGGGGCATAGCTATTGATCTGCTCCAGATGACCATGCGAATTGGCCCGCAGTGCGAAGGCGCCGAACACAAAGATATGTCCGGGGAGAAAAGTCTCGCCTTGGACTGTGTTGTTGACGATTGAAGGCGCCATCAAGCCTTGTAGCGACGACACAGAGGAAATCTCAATGAAAGCACCAATGTCGGTGTCAAAACCGGCGGATCTCGGGTAGGGGGTCTCGATCTGTGCGTCTAGGCTGATGGTAACAGGAAGCAAGGGACACAGATGTTTACCCAGGTTCGGGCCCTTTCGATGGAGGTAAAACTCTACTTCCCGCTTGATTAATATTGAAGATATGGGTAGTACAAGAGTAAAATTGGACAGCTCCCATTTACTTATCTTGGTTTGCCATTGGGAATGACAAGGCCAAGAATCATTGATCTTATGCCTCTGGTTGACAGTCTTGAGAGGAGATTAACTGCAAGCTCTTCCATGCTGAATCAAGGCTCTTGACTGCAACTTCTTACCTCTGTCCTCACCTCTATGCCAATATATTTTCTGTGCAGCCTCAGTATTCCACCAGGGATCATCAAACAGCTTTACAGAATCTTCAGGCAATGTCTTTGGAGGGGAAACAGTGATGCTTCCAAGCAATCTCTGGCTGCATGGGAGCTAGTTTGCAGGCCAAAAGATAAAGGAGGTTTAGGAGTTCTAAATCTGAACATCCAGAACAAAGGGTTACTTATCAAGCATCTTCACAAGTTTTATAACAAGGCTGATATTCCCTAGGTGACACTGATTTGGAATAGTTATTATGATCATGGTGTTCCACAGGCAACAGCTGAAGCAGGCTCTTTCTGGTGGAGGGATATTATGAAGCTACATGAGGCTTACATTTCTATTGCCGCGGTCAACATAAACATGGGTGATTCTGCTCTGTTTTGGACTGATTCTTGGCACATTGGAGGCTCTGCTAGACCCCTTTGTTGGATATTGCTAAGGTTGTTTTCCTTTGTAAACAATGATAAGGTCTTTGTGCAGGAATTTCTTCAATCCCAGGATCTCTTCTCCATGTTTTATTTACCACTTTCCCATGAGGCTGCTGCTGAGTTACACATTTTGGAAGGTTGGATCTTCCAGTTGGATAGAGACCCCAATATACCTGATGTTTGGATTTGGCCTGGTAAATCTGGGGAATACACTGCCAAGAGCTTCTACTCGATCATGCATTCACATCTACCGACCATACAACCCTGCAAATGGTTGTGGCAAAGTAGGTGCACCATGAAGATCAAGGTGTTTGGGTGGCTGCTCTTCTTCGACAGACTAAACACCAAGGACATGCTGGTTAGAAGACACTGGCGCTCTAGCCAAGATGATAATCTTTGTCTCATTTGCAATGAGCTGGTGTATGAGGACAGAATTCATTTGTTTTTTAACTGCACCTTCAGCTGTAGGGTCTAGAATTACCTTGGCATTGATTGGTCTGGAGGCTCAGATATTCTGCAATGTATCAATCATGCAAGATCCAGCTTCAGGCAACCATTCTTCTTTGAAGTCATGCTAACTGCTGCCTGGAATATTTGGATTCTAAGAAATGGCAGAACCTTTAGAGCTGAGAGAGCCACTTTCAGTACCTGGAGGTGCAAATTCATCCATGATATCTCTTTACTTGCTCATAGGGTGAAGGATTGTATCAAACCCCAACTCTTGAGTTGGATTGCTTCTTTGTTGTAAAGGAGGTAGGGATGTTTAGCCGTAGGTAGTTTTTTTCCTTTTTCTCCTTGTATATATTTTGTAATTGTTTGTACAGCTACCTTTATTCTAATCAAGGGCTGTGGGGCTTTGCCTCACAGTATATATTCAAAAAAAACAAGAGTAGATCTACCACGAGATCGTAGAGGCTAAACCCTAAGAGCTAGCCTATGATGGTATGATTGTAATTGTGATCGGCCTTCTAAGGAGCATCCTCTCCGGTTTATATAGACACCGGGGAGGGCTAGGGTTTACATGGAGTCGGTTACAAGAAAGGAAACACAATATCCAGATCGCCAAGCTTGCCTTCCACGCCAAGGAGAGTCCCATCCGGACACGGGCCGAAGTCTTGAGTCTTGTATCTTCACGCTTCAATAGTCCGGACATTGTACACAGTCCGACTCTCCGGATACCCCCTAATCCAGGACTCCCTTATCGGTCCCTTCGGCCATAGATGGTCTATTACAGAGCTCATTGCAAGACCGGACAAACTATGGAGCTCGGCCATAGCGGCCATCCTCTCACTCAATGGCAACGGGCGCGTCGAAGCACTGAATTGCGACCAGAACAACCATTCTACCTCATTATTTTTTTGATCCTTGAAGAACTTGGTCGCATCAGCCGTACTTTTTGCCAGATCTGCATACGCGTCTGCAGCGCTCCAAAGCCAATCCAGAGGAGCGTACTTTGGATCTAAGAACTTCATCCTCAACAAATAGGGGCTTCTAGCCGCGATTTCTCCGACCTGTCGAAGCTCCTCCCGCGCATCCCTAATTTTGCAACACGTCTCCTTGGCCGCATCAAGGGCCCTCTTCAGGTCAGCCGACTTTGCTTGATTATCCTTTTAAGGAGCTCATACCGTCCGGCAGCGTCTGTCAGCTCCACAGCCATCTCGGCTATTTTATCTTTGCTTCGGCGATGAGAAGCCTGTTCGGCTCTCAAATCTTCGGCCGACTTTAGGGCAGCCGCATTGCTAGCCCGGGCTTGTACCTTGGCTAGGGCAAGTTCCGCCCTTAGGGCCTCCACGGCAGCAGCTCCACCTGCAGCCAAAGCATATCACATTAACATTATGCTCCCCTTAATATTTCCTATAACAAATGAGGAAAAAAGAGCACATACTTTGTGACTCATCAAGCCGCTCATTTACAAGCGTGGTGTCGGCGTCCACCACATCAATCTGTCGCCTCAGTTCGGCGAATTCAGCGGTCCGGTCTATCGCCGGACCCTTAGCCACCTGCGCATGAATGCAGTGCGATCATTACTTGAGAGTGTGATCCTCCGTTTGCCTCCTAGGGCTGGCAACCAGGGTCTCAGGGGCTACTATCTACATGGAGCACACCTAGCGCGTGCGGTACAACCGAAAAATTGCGTATTTCATTATGTACCTCAAAGCCTTTGAGCAGGCTCGTAAAAGCTTCATTCAACCCGCTTGTGGCGGCTGAAATTTTCTCAAACACCGTACCCATTAATGCACGGTGACCCTCCGAGAGAGCAGCTTGCTCCAAAAGGCCCGTCAGCGTGTCCGGCCGGTCACCAGACTATACTGGACCCTTCTTATCGCTCCCCGTGGGAGCCGAACGCTCTGGGCTCAGGGCGGCCAAAGTGTTAGCTTCTGGCCTTGGCGGATCTGGACTTCTCTGTGATGACACCTCGGGGTCGCCCGCCCCATGGGGCGGAGAGGCAGGTGGGCTTTCACTCTCCATCATCTCTGGAAGAAGATCCCCCGAAGACGAACTCTGTCGAGAAGAGCTACTAGCCGACTGCAAAGGATGGATCCTGATTATTGTTCCCGGAGGAGGAAGCAGTAGCTTTGTATTTACGATTAACTTACAGCTCGGTGGAGGGCTGGCCCGTTTGCGCGCATGGAACGGTGAGGACGCCCTCCAGGGCAGGGCCCCTGGTGAAGTTTTCTTCCCTTGTCTAGGCACCTCTGCTTCCAAGTCTTCGGAGGCGGCCCTCTTCTTCCCACGGGGGGAGGAAACCTTAGATTCCCCTCCCCGGCTATCCTCCTTCATGGAGACAGTAATTCCCCCAGTTTGGATGTACAATGTGTGAAGCTCGGCTTCTCTGTCCTTCCCTTCGTCTTTCCCCGAGGGTGCTTGACTTAGCACACGTCTAAGTATCCTTGCTATTGCAGGATTAGGCGAGCCTTTGGGAAGTGGGGCCGGACACCTGATTCTCTTCGCCTTGCTGAGCCAATCATGGCCACGGACAGTTTTCAGAATAATGTTGTGATAAATATAAACGAAGTGTTTGGATTCAGGGTTACTTACTTGGGTATTTGGGCGGTTGCAGCTCAGGCCCGCATCCTCGATGGTGTGTGGACACTTTACTCGTTGTCTGAAGAACAACCTGTACATCCCTTCGAGTGTCATGCCGAAGAAGTGTTGAATAGTTCGTGGACCCTCTGGGTTGAACTCCCACATCCGGAGAGGCCGACGTTTGCACGGCAGGATCCGTCGAACTAGCATTACCTGAATTATCCTGACAAGACTGATGTCCCTCTCAAGGAGTTCCCGAATATGGCTCTGCAGTGCCGGTACATCATTAGCAGGCCCCCAGTCCAGTCCCACATTGGCCCACAACACCAGTTGAGGTGGAGGGCCCGAGCAGAAGTCAGGGGCAGCCGCCCACTTTGTGCCTTTGGGAGCCGTGACGTAGAACCACCTCTGCTGCCATAAATCGGCACCTCCGGGAAGAAACCCTCTGGCCATGAGGCATCGGTGTTTCTGCTTATTGCAGCACCTCTGCACTCCGCGTGCCGCCCCTCGATCACCTTCGGCTTTACATTGAAGGTCTTGAGCCATATGCCGAAGTGTGGGGTGATGTGGAGAAAGGCTTCGCACACGATGATAAACGACGAGATGTGAAGGATGGAGTCCGGAGCTAGATCATGAAAATTTAGCCCGTAATAGAACATGAGCCCTCTCACGAAGGGATCAAGGGTGAAGTCTAAGCCTCGGAGGAAGTGAGAAACAAATACGACGCTCTCGTTGGGCTCGGGAGTAGGGATGACCTGCCCTGGAGCAGGAAGCCCGTGCTTGATGTCGGCGGTCAGATATCGGGCTTCCCTAAGCTTCTCAATGTCCTCCTCTGTGACAGAGGAGGCCATCCACCAGCCTTGAAGGTTGGATCCGGACATGATTGAAGATCCAAAGTGCCTAAGCTTGAACTTCGGGCGTCGGAACTCGACATGCGGAAAGGCGCAAGCGTGGTAAGAGAGAGGGATAGGCCTCGGCCCCTCTATAAAGGGGGTGAATATCAAGCATCCTCAGCGTAACCGTTCGGGGCTTACCTAAGAACGCGGAGGCATGCCAACAGGCATAGTTGGGTTGCCCACACCCATATTGATGAGAATCCCGCAATAAGGGGGACACGATCTCTGCTTCGACGAGGTGTGCCAATGAAACCGCCTTGCAGTGAGTGTCGTGGTAGGATGAAGAAAACCCGATTCGTTAAGCCAGGCCGCGGCGTAAGGGCACACCGTGAAAAATTGTCAGCAGATTAGACTCGTAAAGTGTTGTGCTCTCTACGATGATGTGTGGAAATTATTTTGCAGAGCCGGACATGATCCTTGTGTCCAGAATCTACCTTGGAGTATTCGGAGATGGAACCCGCCTTGCAATGCCGAAGACAATCTGCGTGCCGGACTCATCATCATTGAAGCCTGGTTCAGGGGCTACTGAGGGAGTCCTGGATAAGGGGGTATCCGGACAGCCGGACTATATACTTTGGCCGGACTGTTGGACTATGAAGATACAAGATTCAAGCCTTCGTCCTGTGTCCGGATGGGACTCTCCTTTGCATGGAAGGCAAGCTTGGCGATTCTCGGATGTTAGATCTCCTTCTTTGTAACCGACTCTATGTAAACCCTAGCCTCCTCTGTGTCTATATAAACTAGAGGGATTAGTCCGTAGGGAGGGGACAATCACAATCATAATCATAATCATAGGCTAGCTCCTAGGGTTTAGCCTCTACGATCTCGTGGTAGATCAACTCTTCTAATACTCATATCATCAAGATCAATCAAGCAGGCAGTAGGGTATTACCTCCATCGAGAGGGCCCGAACCTAGGTAAAACATCATGTCCCCTGCCTCCTGTTACCATTAGCCTTAGACGCACAGTTCGGGACCCCCTACCCGAGATCCACCGGTTTTGACACCGACAGGCAATACGGAAGAGTGAGTGCTTTGGAAACTGCTAAGCTTATCTGGGATAGGTTGTCCAAAGTGAATGATGGAGTCTCAACTCAACGTGACTCTCGTGTTGACGTTCTTCGCAATCTCTTCAACCCCTTCAAAAGACTCGACAATGAAAATGTTCAGCAAACCTTCGATCGCCTCACTGACATCTCAAATGAGCTTCAAGCACTTGGTGCCACTAACATCACCGACAATGAGGTGGTGAAGAAATTGCTGAGATCGCTTGATTCTTCATTTGATATTATGGCACTGATGATACAAGAACGTGTTGATTACAAGTCACTTGATCCCGCTGATATCCTCGAGAGGCTAAACACTCATGAGTTCCAGCTTGCTGAGAAGAGAGATCTCTATGTTTTGAGCTATGGCAGATCACGTGCTCTGAAGGCCAAGGCAGTCTCTGAGTCTGAAGATGAAGGCTCTGCTAGTAGCCTTGGTGATCCTGAAGAACTGAGCCAGGAACTAGCACTGCTCGTGAAGAAATTTCAGAAGTTCTCAAGACGTGGTCGCTTTTTAAAATCCTCAAGGAGTAATGATTCCTCAACAGTGACTACAAGAAGAGGCTATGCCACAAATGCAAGAAACCTGGTCACTACATTCAAGATTGTCCTCAGTGGGATAAGGAATCAAAGAAGAAGAAGTACAAGGATTACAGTTCTGATGATGCAAAGAAGAAGAAGGAATCTTCAAAGTCTTCATCATCAAAACCCTCGAAGTCTTCATCTCACAAGAAGAGCAGCTCCAAGAAGGCTCGGGCATTCATTGGCAAGGAAATGGACTCTGAGGCTGAATCTGAGGAACATCAGGACGAAGAGGCATCTGAGGAGTCCGAGTCTGGTGTGGTGAGCCTAGCTCTCGCTATTGCATTTGTCAGCAAGTCTATCTTCAACTCTGAAGAAAATGGCATCACCAACAAGGCTGATGAAGACAATGATGACTACGCTCCCACCTATTGCTTCATGGCAAAGGGTGCCAAGGTAACTAAATATGCCTCCTCTGAATCTAGTGAAGATGAATCTGATGAAAACCTCAAGCCCAGCTACTCTAAACTTGCTAAGATTGCTGTGAAACAACAAAAGGCTATTGAAAAGGTTCAAAACATGCTAGACAAAAGTGATGATATGTTGGGTGAAGAAATGGATCACACTAAAACATTAACTGAAAATCTTCAGAGACTTCAGTCTCGGTTTGACAACCTTCAATGTCATCATTACACTCTCTTATCTGATCACGAGAAGCTTTCTTATGAATTTCTTCAAAGAAAGCAAGATCTTGAGAAGCTAAGAGTGAGTTATGAAGATCTTCAGAAGGAGCGCGATTCATTACTTTCTCAACAAATCAGCGCTACTCAGGAAGAATTTGTTCCTCCATGTTTGAAGTGCATTGAACGTGAAACTGCTAATTCTTCACCTGAATGTTCAAATGCTTCTAATACTACAAATTCTTCATCTATCTCTGCTATCACTAATTCCTCATCTGAGGACATTGCTAGTATCACTGATGATGCAGGGCTGAAATAATTGTACATGACAGGCATGTACAAAAGCCTCAAAGGGCATCAGACTCTTTGTGATGTGCTTAAAAAGTAGATCCTCAACAGGAACCCTAGGAAAGAGGGTATTGCCTTTGAGAGGAAACTCAATGCTGATGGAACATATTGGAAGCCTGAGCAGTACCCCAAAACCTCATGGGTTGCTGCAAAGGGACCTCCAGTTGATCCATCCAATTTATCTGGCTTTACATGTGAATATCCTCATTCTTCTGATGAGTCATTTGACTCCAACTATAAACTGTTCAAAAATCAGAATGGTGAAGTATTTGCTACATATGTTGGCACTAACTGCAAGAACGGTTCCCCTATGAAGAAAATCTGGGTTCCCAAAAGTTGCCTTGAAAGTCTTCAGGTGAATGTCCGCATGACACCACCTATGAAGAATAGGAACTCCAGATCAAATTCTTGATATGGACCAAATTCTTCATATGGATCGAAGTCCTCATACGGACCAAATTCCTCACGTGGATCAAATTCCTCAAAAACCCATCTATTTCGCAGGGTAGAGCTAAGGGCTATGAATATGAGCATTATTCTTCTAACCATTATGTTCATAAGTCCTTGAAGAATTTCTCTGCTTATTCATATGCTTATCCTAACCCCTCTTATGTGAAACGAAGTGGACTGGCTTCTATGCCACCTTTCTCATATGGTGCTCGCAGAGTGATGAATTATTTGCCACCCCTTCAGATGTGGGTGGTGAAGAAAAAGAACTAATCTCTTATGCAGGGTCAGGTCTCTAGATGTGCTTAAAACGTCTCAAGAATTTGCTGGAGACCTGAAAATTGCCTGAAGGACGCAGACTAATCATGAAGAAATGAACTTTCATTTCTCACGTCCTCATATTGTTTTATATGTTCTGTTACTTGATGAAATTGATCTGATGATATTGATGTCATATTCTTCACTGATGAAGTATATGAGTTCGTAAGTTGCACTAATTCATCTGTAGGATGATCAACCCAAAGCCAATGAGTGGGTCCTCGATAGTGGATGTACAAATCACATGACTGGTGATAAGAATCTATTGATGGATGCTCCTTTATCACTGTCGCATCTGAAGCATATCATGTTCGCTGACAAAGGCAAAATTCAGGTATTGGGTCTAGGTAAGGTTGCGATCTCAAAGGATCGACACATGGAAAAGTCATGCTTTTCGAGTCCTTAGGATACAACCTCATGTCTGTCTCGATGCTTTGTGATCTCGATAGGGTTGTGTTCTTTGGCAAATATCGTTGTGTTGTGATCATGGAAGCTGACAATTCCAAAGTCTTCGAAGGCTTTAGGAGAGGAGACTTGTACATTGTTGATTTCTCTACAGGACCACAACCGGCCGTATGCCTACTTGCAAAAGCTTCAGAAGGCTGGCTATGGCATCGTTGACTTGGTCATGCTGGCATGAGGAATTTGCACACGCTCGCGAAGAAGAAGCATGTCATTGGCATTGAGAATGTCAAATTCCTCAAGGATCGCTTATGCGGAGCCTGTGAAGCTGGAAAGATGACAAAGGCCAAGCATCCAGCGAAGACTATCATGACTACCACTCGACCATTTGAATTGCTTCACATGGATCTCTTTGGTCCTAATCATTATTCGGCAGTTATAAATGATGCATCTCTATATGGCTTTGTTATTGTTGATGATTATTCTCATTACACATGGGTGCACATTGTTACTTACAAACATGAGGTGCAGGAAGTTTTTAAACGATTTTCCTCCAGGGCTTCAACCAACTTTTGTGTGAAGATCAAGCACATCAGAAGTGACAATGGGACCGAGTTCAAGAATTCCGGTCTTGAGGACTATCTTGATGAACTTGGTATTACTCATGAGTTATCTGCTCCTTATACTCCTCGGCAGAATGGCGTTGTGGAGCGCAAGAACAGAACTCTTGTTGAGATGGCCCGCACTATGCTTGATGAATACAAGACGCCTCGTTGTTTCTGGATTGAGGCAATTGATACTGCGTGCCACATCATCAACAGAGTATATCTTCACAAATTCTTCAAGAAGACTACTTATGAACTCCTCACTGACAAAAAGCCCAATGTGAGTTATTTTAAAGTCTTCGGTGCTAAATGTTGGATTAGAGATCCTTATCACAATTCTAAATTCGCACTGAAAGCACACGAGGGTTTTATGCTTGGTTACGGAAAGGACTCTCACACCTACAGAGTCTTCAACAACGTTCTTCACAAAGTTGTTGAAACTGTAGATGTGTGGTTCGATGAAACTAATGGCTCGCAAAGAGAGCACCTACCTTCTGTGTTAGATGAACCAGCACCTAAGGATTCTATCAAGTTCAAGGCTACTGAGGATGTCATTCCTACCGAAGAATCTGCTAAAGAATTCATTCCAGAACGTGAAGAACGTCGAGCTAGAGCACTTGAAGAAAATGGTCCTGAAGAAAATGCGGATCAAATGCCTCGACGATAACCCGCTCATCCTCGTGTTGCAAACGAAGTACAAATTGAGAGAATCATCGATGACGTTGAAGCACCAGGTCCTCTCACACGCTCAAAAGCTTCAAATTTGTCTAACTTTTGTGGGCACTTTGCTTTTGTCTCTATCGCAGAGCACACTAAGGTAGATGAAGCATTTCTGGAGCCTGAGTGGATTCAAGCTATGCAAGAAGAATTACATCAGTTTGAGCTCAACAACATCTGGGAACTGGTTAAACGTCCAGATCCTTGCAAGCACGATATCATTGGCACAAAGTGGATCTACTGCAACAAGCTAGATGAAAATGGCCTTGTGGTGAGGAATAAGGCACGGCTTGTAGCTCAAGGCTACACACAGGTTGAAGAAATTGATTTCGATGAAACTTTTGCACCTGTTGCTAGACTTGAGGCTATTCGCATATTACTTGCTTATGTTAACCATCATGTTATCATCTTACAACAAATGGACGTGAAAAGTGCATTCCTCAATGGTAAGCTTGAGGAACAAGTATATGTTGCTCAACCCCCAAGTTTTGAAGATCCAAAGCATCCTGACAAAGTCTTCAGACTCAATAAGGCCCTGTATGGCCTCAAGCAGGCCCCTCGGGCGTGGTAAGATACTTTGAAGGAATTCCTCATGAAGAAAGGCTTCAAACCCGGTTCACTCGACCCAACTCTTTTCACTAAATCTTATGATGGTCAATTGTTTGTGTGCCAAATGTTGATGATATCATTTTTGGCTGTACTGACCAACGTTATAGTGATGAATTTGCCTATATGATGAGTGAACAATATCAAATGTCTATGATGGGAGAATTGAAATTCTTTTTAGGTCTTCAAATTCGTCAACAGCGCAATGTCATAATTATATCTCAGGAGAAATACCTCAAAGATGTATTGAGGAAATTCGTCATGCAAGATTGCAAAGGGGTCAAAATTCCTATGCCCACAAATGGCCATCTATGCACTGATGAAAATGATTGGCTCTTTATTGTACCTATGTGCATCTAGGCCGGATATTATGCTTAGTGTTTGCATGTGTGCCCGATTTCAAGCTACACCGAAGGAATCACACCATAAGACTGTGAAGCATATTCTTTGATATCTAGCTCACACACCAACACTTGGATTATGGTATCGCAAGGGCTCTTCCTTTGATATCATTGCATATTCAAACTCTGACTATGCTGGTGATCGTGTGGACCGGAAGTCAATGTCAGGCACATGCCATTTCCTCGGACGGTCTTTGGTTTTTTGGTCCTCGAAGAAACAGAACTGCGTATCACTATCTACTGTAGAAGCTGAGTACATTGCTGCTAGATCGTGTTGTGCTCAATTACTATGGATGAAGCAAACACTCAAGGACTATGGCATCAACGTGAAGAATGTGACTGTCTACTGTGACAATGAGAGTGCTATCAAGATTGCTCATAACCCAGTTCAGCACTCGAAGACAAAGCACATCCAGATTCGTCATCATTTTCTTCGTGATCATGTGTTGAAGGGCGATATCTCCATCGACCATGCAAGCACTGAAGACCAGCTGGCCGATATCTTCACTAAGACCTTGGATGAGAAGAGATTTAGCAAGTTGCGGTGTGAGCTAAATATCCTAGTCTTCGAATGTTCTCTGAAAAGGACACACATCCTAACTCTTATGCAAAATTGATGACTTAGATGTGCAACACACAAAGTAACATTTTTCTTCAATCAATCAAGACTAACCCTCTAAGTGTGAAAAAATTGATTCTCAGAACCCTACGACAATTGTACGCAGTGTCTGAAATCAGCTTTCTTATACGATGGGTCACGCCACCACCAAAAGTTGAAAATCTTCAATTTGAGTTTTTCCTCAGTTTTTGAAATTCCCCAGTTGTTCAAATTCTTCAACTTTGCATTGTCTTCACTTTTTCCGTTGTTATTCTTCATTTGAATATATATGTGTGTGTGTGTGTGTGTGTGTGTGTGTGTGTGTGTGTGTGTGTGTGTGTGTGTGTGTGTGTGTGTGTGTTTATGTCCTCTACAACATTCACTTATTGCTAATTCTTCAAGTTGATTTTTCTGCTAAGTGAATGTGATCGGACCCTTCCCCCTCTATGCTAAACTCAACCCAGTCTGTTCACAAATTCTTCATGTGCGTTCTGTTTGAAACTCGTTCAAAATCTTCACTGTGTCCTTATCAGCTGAAGAATTTGCGAACGGAACTTTTAACTTATCTTATCTAAATTTTTGGCTTTGCCGCTCAAACAGTTCCGCATCCCACGATAATGCTTTTCTATTCACCCATGATATCACACGATCGCCACCTCTCACTACGTGGGTGACACATGTCAAGCGAATGAGAAGGGCCAGGGGCATGTTCGTCCGATTTCATCGGGCGTATAGTTTTTCACTCCGACAATAAATACCCCCTCCCCTTCCTCACTTTGTTTTTACTCTGCTCGTTCTCACTCTCGCTCGAGCTTCTCAAACCCTAATGCCGCCGCTACTTCATCATCGCTGGTGAGGAAGAGCTTCATTGCCTCGACCTCGTCCCCATCGTACTCGCGACGGTTGCGGATTTCTTCACTCCGCCACCGCCGTAGCTGTCTTCCTCTGCCGAGTTAGGGCGTGGAAGATCTGAACTGACGAACTTCACATCTACACTTCCAAGTTCGTCGTGTTATTCATCAAGGGTAATTAAAAGTTACTTTTAGTGCCCTCTTTGATTCAAATGTTTTCTTGAAAATCTTCAAAGGTGTTTATACTTCAAATCTTCACACACTGAACACCTCACATGTCATCCGCTCTTGATTCGTTTCTCTAAGCAATAATTTTTCTTCATGATTCCTCAATTGTGTGGATCTTCGATCTATACAACTCTGGAACCTATGACAAAGCACGCTTAGTTAAATTCCTCAAGACTCATCTGGTCAAATTCCTCAAACTTACTCTTTTTGAAAAACCTTCTGAGAACGCATATGACCTCTCCAAATTCCTCGCAACTATACTCTGTTCACAGGTACTCATTTCTGCTGCTAGATCACTAGGTTCTCATCAACTTAACTCATTTGCAGCATTCCTCAAAGTAAAGTTGCACACCTCTTCAGAAACTTCAGTTGTTCATATTCCTCAGCTGAAGAATATGGATGACGGTAAGAAGCCACAGAAGGGTGGAAAGAGGCCTGAGGTCAACACAGCATTTGAGATCCCTAATGATATTTATGCTGGATACTGCACACCCCCTGAGGAGGATAAAAATCAGCGCAAGGTGCACATTCAAAAGATTGAGAGGAGATGGGCACGGGAATGGAGGGAGTACAGATATGTTACTCCCAAGTATATGAACAAATTTGCTCTCAACTCTCCATGCCCAAGACCTCCGTTGGCACCTGGCCAATAGGCAGATCCCACCAGCCTCAAGCACGGTGAGGATTATCCTGATGAATGGGCAAAGCGCCAGGCCAAACTGGCAAAGGAAACAGTGAGGAAATTTAATGAAGACTCTGCTGCTGCTGCTACCACTGTTGTGGCCTCTGCAAGCAAGCCGAAGAAGGCCATGCCTAAGAAGCCTGCTCACAAGTCAAGTGCTTCTCCCTCAATGCCCTCACGGCCAAGTTCCTCAGCAATGCCCTCACGGTCAGATTCTTCAAAGCCCTCACGGCCAATTCCTCAATCTGCTCCTCCTTCTAAGTCCTCAGCTCCTCCGACAAAGTCCTCAGCTCCTCCGACAAAGTCCTCAGCTGCTCCAACTAAATCCTATGCACCTGTGCATCTCGCCACATGCCAAAGGACTACAGGCATCTCAATTGCATCACGAGCGTCTGCAAGTTCCTCAACTGCACCAAATTCCTCAACAGGCCCCTCTCTGCTGAAGACAAAGGCCACTACTGGATGAGGCCCTTGACCAAGTCCTCACAAGAAGCAGGTCGCCTTTGAAGTGCCCTCTGATGATGATGCTGATGATGAAGAACTTGCCGAAATCATCAGAGACAGGCAGGCTAGGGCCGCTAGAGCCAAAGGCAGCAATGTGCCAATGTTACTGGATCTGAACTTGATCCTAGATTTCATCGATCTATGGCACAAGGACCCGAACACACCTTTGCCGGAGATGAACCTCACTCCTGGTCAAAGTCATGTTTTGGCTGCCTTCATTGAAGAAGAAAAATGGAAATTTGAAGAAGGAAGAAGAGTGAAGAAAGCGCAGTACAAGAAGCAGCGCTACCTAAAGGACAATGTCCTCAATCTCTCCCCTGAACAACTTGTTACCTTACAAGCTGAGATCAAGCAACTGAGTGATGAATTTGATCGCTACTATGCTGACTGGCTTGGAGCCAAAGTTAGATTTGTGAAGATTACTGATAAATTCACTTCAAATGTTGCAGCCCCAACGCAAAAAGAAACTCCTCAGGATGATGCATCTGCACAGCCTACTGAAGAACATGCCAGCACCGCTGATGAGAATCAGGCTGCTGAAGAAAATGAAAGTACCAGGGCTGATGACTGCATTCCAGTCGCTAAAGAAATTGCCAGGGCATCCACTAGTGGTGTGCGTGAAGAAAATGAAGAAGTTAGGGCAACTGCATCAGTTGTGCCTGAAGAAAATGAACCAAATTCCTCTACTGCTCCAGCGCCTACACCAACTCCGATCCTTCCATCTGCATCAGATGTGAAGAAGACCAAGGCTGCAGAGCATGCAACTGTGAAGAAAAGGAAGGCATCAACTTCATCATAATCTTCAGCTCCGAAGAAGATGAAGCCTTTGACAAGCTCGTTTGCAAATCCCATTGATGTTGTTCCTCTCTCATCTATGCCATCAAAGGACCTTGTTCCTTATGATGAAGATTATGTGATTCCAAGCGAATCCGATGATGAGAATCCTTCTGCTGCTTCGTCAGAGCAGTTGGATGAAGAAATTGAAGTGGATGCAATCCCTTCAACACTAGTTGTCTCCTCGCCTATGACTGAGTTCACTGCTGAAGAGGCCGGCATTGATGAAATGGAAGATGAGGATGTGGACATTAGTTGTACCACAGCCATGCTGAAGGATGAGTTTTGGGAAAGTTAGCACCCCAACTCTCCAATGTTCACTCCACTTCAATCAATTCCTCAGTCCTCTGTTGCTACTGAAGTACAAATGGGATCTGAAGAACCTCATGCAACCCCATCTGTCCATGAAGAAATTCCAGCCACTAGTGCTGATGAAAATGTTAATGAAGAATTGAAGACCCAGGCTGCAGCTGAAGAAGAGCCTGAAATTCCTCAGCTTGTGGATCCTGAGATTGTGATTCCTGAGGTGGTGATGCAATTGACTGATACTCCTCAGCCCAAGCCAAAAGATCCCTTCTCAAAGAAGCAGAAATTCAAGGCTGATGACTTCTTTGGCGAGCATGTTTAATTCACTGAATTCAATCCTTATGACTCTGCTCGTCTTAGAAGGAAGCGCTTTTGGACTGCCAGCCAAGCCAATTTCTATTCTTCACTACTTTTCAACAAAGACAAATTCTTCGACCACGAGCATATTCCTCATGTGGACATGGAATCAATGCCTTGCTTCTCTCAAGTCCTCAGTGTGCTTCATGATGCAGGATTGCTCAATTTTTGCTCTGACATGGTTGATTGGAATGAAGAGCTTATTCTTCAGTTCTACGCAACACTGCACATCACAGGTGATGCTGATGATATCAACACTTGGGTGTTCGACTGGATGACCGAAAACACTCATTATAAGGCATCGGCCTCTGAATTACTTCATGCCCTGCCAATCAGTCCTCCACCTGAAGGTGCTCGTTGTCTGTACCAAGAACCTGAACTCACTGCTCATTACATGCAAGTTATAATGAAGCCTCTGAAGCCCGGTCAAGACCCAAGGACCAAATTCCTTGTGAAGGAATTGTTGTATGTGCCAAGAACAGTCTATCGCATTCTGATGAAGACTTTGAGTCCTATCAAAGGCCACGACTCATCTGATGAGGAAATTGTTGGCATCATGAAGAATCTGCTATTCAACATCATGCACGGCATCCCTGTCAATTATCATGATTTCTTCATGAGGACTTTGGCAAATGTTGCACTTTCTCCGTTTCGCTGAAGCCTTATGCTCCTTGGATTATGAGATTCCTCAGAACAAGGTCTTCAGTCAACTACAAAGCTGATTTTTAGAATCACCTCAGCTACTTGCCCCCGATTGAAGTCCTCAAGCGTACATACTCCTCAGCTGATGAAAAGGGCAAGGCACCTTCTATTATTGATGAAGGCATTCGTCCATTGGATGGTCAGTTTCGCAAAGCTACATCTTATTCCACCAATGATGACTCTACCACTCATGATTCTGCTGCCAATGCATCCAAGCCAAATCCTCAAGCCACTGCTCCTCGTGTGATGACTAACCGTGAGCTGCTTCTTAGTCTTCATCGGAAGGTGGATTGAAACCACAAATGGGTTAAGCGTTAGTTTGGTTCTATTCTTCACAACATGACTGCTACACATAATGCAGTGAAGAAAAACCATTACTACCTCCATGAAGTCTTCGATCGCACCTGGGCTATTCTGTCACATCTCTATGGTGAAGAATATCTGAAGCAAATGGGTTTCAAGGAATATTTTCACTAGTCTGCTCCTCCATCGAAGAAATACAAGAAGGCCAAGGTTCCTCCCTTGGTAGCCAGTTCGTTTTGTTCATCACGCGACACGGACGAGTATGAAGACTTGGATGACACTGCAGCAGGCCCTACAATGACACACGACCCCAACAACGCGGGCGCTCCTCCATCATCATGATATTCTTCAAGGGCGTCAGTCCTCATTTTCAACCCTTTTGGTCATTCGATGACAAAGGGGGAGAAATTTGAGTTAGTCTTCAAGCGGGTATATCTTATATGGGCGTTTTTTGCTAAGTTACAACTCTCGTTCTTTTGATGACATTGCTGGATCAAGTTGTAAACTTAAACTCTATGGTGGTCTGATACTTTTGCTAGGTTCTTATGCATGCTTATTCCTCATTAATGTTAATGCACGCATGCTGAATTACACCAGTCACCATATTTCATCATGCATTTCAAGTTCTTCATATTATATGTCAAGCGCGTGTATGAATTACAAGATATAGGGGGAGATCTCCATGATTATACTCTTCAAGTGTGCATTGCTTTAAAAGCAAATTCCTCACTATGCACATCTTCAGGGGGTGTTCTTCTATATCTTGCAATCAAATTCCTCAATATCAGTAATTACACTTATATGTTTATCCCCATTGAAAAGTTAACCTATATTGTCATCAATCACCAAAAAGGAGGAGATTGTAAGTGCATCTAGTGCCCCTTAGTGATTTTGGTGTATTGAAGACTTATAGGTTAAGGGACTGATGCGTTTGTGAGTGTACACATGTCTATAAGTCTATGAGGAGTTTGATATTTACAGAGAAAGTCGACCCTTAAAATGAAGTTCTTCAACGGAAGACTTTGGATTTCTGAAGACTTTGAAAGTGAAGAAATTGGTGTGACCTTGAAAACTTGGCAATCATTCGAGGAACATGAAGCGTGAAGACTTTTGTTTTCCTAGTTTCATTTTCTCTCTCTTGAGTCATAGGAAACACCGTACTGTTAAAGGGGGTCGAGGAAATACTAAGGAAAAATTTCCATGTGATGCTCAACTCAAAATCCTACACCTACTAATCCCTTCGAGTGAAGCCATTGGAAATCTCATACAGTTCAGTCAATTTCTTCAGTAATAGAGACGAAGTTCTTCTGGTTGCTGAGGAATTTGTTCTGACTGAGGAATTAGGAATTTGCCAGTGCGGATTGCCTACACAGTGAGGAACATCATAGCCCTGAGGAATTTGAGAGTCAAAATTCCAACCGTTGTTGTGTTATGCGCCAGCCGTCCCAAAAATATCTACCCACCTAACGGTCATATTATTGAAGGGCATTTATGTCTTATCATGTCGGGCTGCTCCCTAGGCTATAAATAGCCGCCCCCTACAATCACTAGTTGGTTGGCTGCTCCGAGAGAAACTAACACTTGTCATTTGAGAGCATACCATCCTCCGAGGACTTTGAGCAAAAATCATCGAGTGAGGAAAACCCAAACCCAAACACCTTCAAACCCAAAGAGATTGAGCATCACTGAAGAGATTGATCCTGCGTGGATCCGACCTTTATTACCTTTGAAGACTATGCTTCTTCCAGACGGTTAGGCCTCATGGTCTAGAGCACCCAAGAGGAATTGTGGATCGCCGAGTGACCTAGTCTATGAAGGTTTGGAAGTCACCTGAAGACTTACCACGAGTGATTGGGTGAGGTCTGTGTGACCTTAGCTCAAGGAGAATACGGTGAAGATTGTGTTTCCGGGACTGTGTGTCCTCAGGTTTAAATACCTAGACGCTCCAACCAGACATACAACTAAGACAGCAGTTGGAACTGGTCTACCAAATCATTGTCTTCACCAAGCTTATTGGTTCTATTTCCTCAACTCTTTCATTTGCTCATTTCAGTTGTTGCGTGCTTGTTCATATCTGTTTGAAGACTTTGACTGAAGACTTTCTCAATTTCCTCAGTTCAATTTCTTCAGTCTGTCCGTCTTCATCCTGTGTTATCCTGTGTTTACGCTTTCTGTACTCTGTCCTTGTTTTCATTTCATCATGATGACTATGATAGTGTTTTGTTATGTTTACTTTTGAGTACTTATTCCGCTACAAGTAGTTCTTCGCTAAGGAATTTCCTCACCAGCAAATTCCTCAGTGAAGAATTCATAAAAATTGCCTATTCACCCCCCCCCC
>NC_041381.1:551338102-551353250 GCF_002162155.2 Triticum dicoccoides | reverse complement strand
AATGAGTAATACCAAGTTCACCAAGATAGTCATCAAGATCGGAATTCTTGAACTCGGTCCCATTGTCACTTCTGGTAAGCTTGATCTTCAAAGCAAAGTGTGTTGAAGCCCTCGAGAAAAATCATTTGAAGACTTCCTGCACCTCATGTTTGTAAGTGACAATGTGCACCCATGTGTAACAACAATAATCATCAACAATAACAAAGCCATATAGAGATGCATCATTTGTAACTGCAGAATAATGATTAGGACCAAAGAGATCCATGTGAAGCAATTCAAATGGTCGAGTGGTAGTCATGATAGTCTTTGCTGGATGTTTGGCCTTGGTCATCTTTCCAGCTTCATAGGCTCCACACAATTGATCCTTGAGGAATTTGACATTCTCATTGCCAATGAAATGCTTCTTCTTTGCAAGCGTGTGCAGTTTCCTCATACCAGCATGACCAAGTCGTCGATGCCATAGCCAACCTTCTGAAGCTTTTGCAAGTAGGCATACGGCCGGTTGTGGTCCTATAGAGAAATCAACAATGTACAAGTCTCCTCTCCTAAAGCCCTCGAAGACTTTGGAATTGTCAGCTTCCATGATCACAACACAACGATATTTGCCAAAGACAACAACCATATCGAGATCACAAAGCATCAAGACAGACATGAGGTTGTATCCTAAGGACTCGACAAGCATGACTTTGTCCATGTGTCGATCCTTAGAGATCGCAACCTTACCTAGACCCAATGCTTGACTTTTTCCTTTGTCAGCGAAGATGATATGCTTCAGATGCGGTGATGATAAGGGAGCATCCATCAATAGATTCTTGTCACGAGTCATGTGATTCGTACATCCACTATCGAGGACCCACTCATTTGTCATGAGGACATTCACCTGAAGACTTTCAAGGCACTTTTTGGGAAGCTAGATTTTCTTCATAGGGGAACTGTTCCTGCAGTTAGTGCCAACATATCTAGCAAATACTTCACCATTCCGATTTTTGAACAGTTTATAGTTGGAGTCAAATGACTCATCAGAAGAATGAGGAGATTCACATGTAAAGCCAGATAAATTGGGTGGATCAACTGGAGGTCCCTTTGCAGCAACCCATGAGGTTTTGAGGTACTGCTCAGGCTTCCAATATGTTCCATCAGCATTGAGTTTCCTCTCAAAGGCAATACCCTCTTTCCTAGGGTTCCTGTTGAGGATCTGCTTTTTAAGCACATCACAAAGAGTCTGATGCACTTTGAGGCTTTTGTACATGCCTGTCATGTACAATTCCTTCAGCCCTGCATCATCAGTGATACTAGCAATGTCCTCAGACGAGGAATTAGTGATAGCAGAGACAGATGAAGAATTTGTAGCATTAGAAGCATTTGAACATTCAGGTGAAGAATTAGCAGTTTCACATTTAATGCACTTCAAACATGACGAAACAAATTATTCCTGAGTAGCGCTGATTTGTTGAGCAAGTAATGAATCACGCACCTTCTGAGATCTTCATAACTCACTCTTAGCTTCTCAAGATCTTGCTTTCTTTGAAGAAATTCATAAGAAAGCTTCTCGTGATCAGATAAGAGAGTGTTATGATGACCTTGAAGGTTGTCAAACCGAGACGGAAGTCTCTGAAGATTTTCAGTCAAGGTTTTAGTGCGATCCATTTCTTCACCCAACATATCATCACTTTTGTCTAGCATGTTTTGAACCTTTTTAATAGCCTTTTGTTGTTTCACAGCAATCTTAGCAAGTTTAGAGTAGTCGGGCTTGAGGTTTTCATCAGATTCATCCTCACTAGATTCAGAGGAGGGGTATTTAGTTACCTTGGCACCCTTTGCCATGAAGCAATAGGTGGGAGCATAGTCATCATTTCCTTCATCAGCCTTGTTGGTGATGCCATCTTCTTCAAAGTTAAAGATAGACTTGCTTATGAATGCAATAGCGAGAGCTCGGCTCGCCACACCAGACTCGGACTCCCAGGATGCCTCCTCTTCATCATGTTCCTCAGATTCAGCCTTAGAGTCCATTTCCTTGCCAATGAATGCCCGAGCCTTCTTGGAGCTGGTCTTCTTGTGAGATGAATATTTTGAGGATTTTGATGATGAAGACTTTGGAGATTTCTTCTTCTTCTTCACATCATCAGAATTGTAATCCTTGTACTTCTTCTTCTTTGATTCCTTATCCCAGTGAGGACAATCTTGAATGTAGTAACCAGGTTTCTTGCATTTGTGGCATAGCCTCTTCTTGTAGTCACTGGATGAGGAATCATTACTCCTTGAGGATTTTCCAAAGCGACCACATCTTGAGAACTTCTGAAATTTCTTCACGAGCAGTGCTAGTTCCTGGCTCAGTTCATCAGGATCACCAAGGCTGCTGCCAGAGTCTTCATCTTTAGACTCAGAGACTGCCTTGGCCTTCAGTGCACATGGTCTGCCATAGCTCAAACCATAGAGCTCTCTCTTCTCAGCAAGCTGGAACTCATGAGTATTTAGTCTCTCGAGGATATCAGTGGGATCAAGTGACTTGTAATCAGCACGTTCTTGAATCATTAGTGCCAGAGTATCAAATAAGAATCAAGCGATCTCAGCAATTTCTTCACCACCTCATGGTCGGTGATGTCAGTGGCACCAAGTGCTTGAAGCTCATTTGAGATGTCAGTGAGGCGATCGAAGGTTTGTTGAACATTTTCATTGTCGAGTCTTTTGAAGCGGTTGAAGATATTGCGAAGAATGCCAACACGAGAGTCACGTTGAGTTGAGACTCCTTCATTCACTTTGGACAGCCTATCCCAGATAAGCTTAGCAGTTTCCAAAGCACTCACTCTTCCATACTGCCCTTTGCTCAGATGGCCACATATGATGTTCTTCGCTTGAGAATCGAGTTGCTTGAATCTCTTCACATCAGTAGCGTTCAGAGAAGGTGTGACTGAGGGAACACCATTTTCCACAACATACCAAAGATCGTTATCAATTGCCTCAAGATGCATTCACATCATATTCTTCTAGTAGGGGTAGTCTGTTCCATCGAAGGTAGGACACCCAGCAGAGACCTTGATCATACCTGCGGTCGACATAACTAAAACTCCAGGCGGTTAAACCAAAATCACATACAACAAGGGAGTACCTTGCTCTGATACCAACTGAAAGTGCGTTATATAGACTAGAGGGTGGGTGAATAGGCGATTTTTATGAATCTTGACAGAGGAATTTGCTGGTGAGGAAATTCCTTAGCGAAGAACTATTTGCATCAGAATAAGTACTCAACAGTAAACATAACAGAACACAAGCATAGTCATCATGATGAAATGAAGACAAGCACAGAGTATAGAAAGCGTAAACACAGGATAACACAGGATGAAGACGGATAGACTGAAGAAATTGAACTGAGGAAATTGAGAAAGTCTTCAGTCAAAGTCTTCAAACAGATATGAACAAGCGCACAACAACTAAAATGAGGAAATGAAAGAGTTGAGGAAATAGAACCAGTAAGCTTGGTGAAGACAATGATTTGGTAGACCAGTTCCAACTGCTCTCTCAGTTGAACGTCTGGTTGGAGCGGCTAGGTATTTAAACCTGAGGACACATAGTCTCGGACACACAGTCCTCACCGTATTCTCCTTGAGCTAAGGTCAAACAGACCTCACCCAATCACTCATGGTAAGTCTTCAGGTGACTTCCAAACCTTCACAGACTCGGTCACTCGCTGATCCACAATTCCTCTTGGATGCTCTAGACCATGACGCCTAACCGTCTGGAAGAAGCACAGTCTTCAAAGGTAACAAGCGTCGGATCCACGCAGGATCAATCTCTTCAGTGATGCTCAATCACTTTGGGTTTGAAGGTGTTTGGGTTTGGGTTTTCCTCACTCGATGATTTTTGCTCAAAGTCCTCGGAGGATGGGATGCTCTCAAATGACACGTGTCAGTTTCTCTCGGAGCAGCCAACCAGCTAGTGGTTGTAGGGGGCAGCTATTTATAGCCTAGGGAGCAGCCCAACATGATAAAACATAAATGCCCTTTAATGATATGACCGTTAGGTGGGAAGATATTTTGGGACAGCTGGCGCATAGCACAGCAACGGTCAGAATTTTGAATCTCAAATTCCTCAGGGCTATCATGTTCCTCACTGTTTAGGCAATCCGCACTGGTGAATTCCTAACTCCTCAGTCAGAACAAATTCCTCAGCGACCAGAAGAACGTCGTCTCTGTCACTAAAGAAATTGACTGAACTGTATGAGATTTCCAATGGCTTCACTTGAAGGGATTGGTAGGTGTAGGATTTTGAGTTGAGCATCAGATGGAAATTTTTCCTTAGTATTTCCTCGACCCCCTTTAACATACAGTGTTTCCTATGACTCAAGAAAGAGAAAAATGAAACTATGAGAACAAAAGTCTTCACGCTTCATGTTCCTCGAATGAATTCCAGGTCTTCAAGGTCACACCAATTTCTTCACTTTCAAAGTCTTTAGAAATCCAAAGTCTTCAGTTAAAGAACTTCATTTTTAGGGGTCTACTTTCTTTGTAAAGATTAAACTCCTCATAGACTTATAGACCTGTGTACACTCACAAATGCATCAGTCCCTTAACCTATAAGTCTTCAATACACCAAAATCACTAAGGGTCACTAGATGCACTTACAAAAGGGTTGAGGGTTGTTGCTCGATCTGGGAGCATCCAATGGTGCAGATGTACGATCCGTGGGGTTTGGGTTCTGGCCGATTAGAACGCACGACTCAGATCACGCGCGGCATAGGCCTCAGTTTGGTAGGCACATGACTTCCGTTTGGCCTTTTTATACACTAATTGAGTTTCCTAGGCATTTAATGTCCATAATTCAACTCTAAACTTCAAATACATGCTCCAGTTCACCAAAATGGCTAGAAAAATTATATATGTGTCCTTGGGTGCATGTTTAGGTCCCATGCCAGGAATGGGAACGAATTACAACCGTACTGGCATCCTGGCTCGTCCTCGAACATTTAGAATCTCGATTTTTAAATCCTCGTAAATCCTAAACTCACCAGAAAGTCATGAAAGTTGGCATGGTGTCACATAATGGCGCATATATGTCGTGGTAAAAACATTGTCTAATTTGGGCCAAGCTATATTACAAACCTCTTACAACCGGAGCTTCTCTCAAAGAAGCCTCGTGGTTCCGATAGGGAAATGTGTTCCCCTTGTGGCGAAACGTAATCACTACCTCTTTTCGCCTTGTATTTTCTTCTACGGGAAACATGGAACGACATGATATCTGTGCTGAAATTTAAACTTATTCAGGGTTTGTTTGGCCTTTTTATACACTAATTGAGTTTCATAGGCATTTAATGTCCATAATTCATATCTGAACCTCAAATACATGCTCCAGTTCACCAAAATGGCTAGAAAAAATATACATGCATGTGTCCTTGGGTGCATGTTTAGGTCCTATGCATGCCAGGAATGGGAACAAACTACAACCGTACCAGCGTCCTGGCTCGTCCTGAAACATTTGGAATCTCGGTTTTTAAATCCCCATAAATCCAAAACTCATCAAAAAGTCATGAAAGTAGGCATGGTGTCATGTCATGGCACATATATGTCGTGGTAAAAACATTGTCCAATTTGGGCCAAGCTTAACCTCTTACAAATTGGAGCTTCTCTCAACAAGAAGTCTTGTGGTTCCAATAGGGAAACGTGTTCCCCTTGTTGTCGAAACGTAATCATGGCCTCTTTTTGCCTTGTATTTTCTTCTACGGGCAACATGGAATGACATGATATCCATGCTGAAATTTAAACGTATTCAGGGTTCGTTTGGCCTTTTATACACTAATTGAGTTTCCTAGGCATTTAATGTCCATAATCCAAATCTGAACTACAAATACATGCTCAAGTTCACCAAAGTGGCTAGAAAAATTGTACATTTGTGTGTCCTTGGGTGCATGTTTAATTAGGTCCCATGCCAGGAATGGGAACGAACTACAACCATACCGGCGTCATGGCTCGTCCTCAAACATTTGGAATCTTGGTTTTTAAATCCCCATAAAATCCAGAACTCACCAGAAAGTCATCAAAGGTGGCATGGTGTCACGTCATGGCACATATATGTCGTGGTAAAAATATTGCCAATTTGGGACAAGCTTTATTACAAACCTCTTACAAACCGGAGCTTCTCTCAAGGAAGCATGATGGTTCCGATAGGGAAACATGTTCGCCTTCTACAAAAACATAGTCGCTCCCTCTTTTCGCCTTGTATTTTCTTCTACGGGCAACATGGAACGACATGATATCCATGCAGAAATTTAAACTTATTCAGGGTTCGTTGGGCCTTTTTATACACTAATTGAGTTTCCTAGGCATTTAATGTCCATAATTCAAGTCTGAAGTACAAATACATGCTCCAGTTCACCAAAATGGCAAGAAAAATTATACATGCATGTGTCTTTGGGGTGCATGTTTAGGTCCCATGCATGCGAGGAATGAGAACGAATTACAACCTGACCGACGTCTTGGCTTGTCCTCAAACATTTGGAATATTGGTTTTTAAATCCCCATAAATCCAAAACTCACAAGAAAGTCATTAAAGTTGGCATGGTGTCACGTCATGGCACATATATGTCGTGGTAAAAACATTGCCAATTTGGGCCAAGCTTTATTACAAACCTCTTACAAACCGGAGCCTCTCGCAAGAACCCTCGTGGTTTCGATAGGGAAACGTGTCCCCTTGTGGGCCAAACGATAATCGCTCCCTCTTCTAGCCTCGTATTTTTTTCTACACGCAACATGTACGGAACAACGGGAGATTCATGTTGAGCTTTGAAATTATTCAGGGTTCATTTAACCCTTTTTATTCATTAATTGAGTTTTCTAGGCATTTAATGTCCATAATTCAAATCTGAACTACAAATACATGCTTCAGTGCACCAAAATGGCTAGAAAAGCATACATGTGTCCTTGGGGTGCATGTTTAGGTCCCATGGAACGAAATGGAAATGAATTCAACCATCTCGCCGTCCTACCTTGGCCGCAAACATTGCGAATCTCGGTTTATAAATCTCTGTAAATCCAAAACTCAGCAGGAAATCATGGAACTTGGCAGGGTGTCACTACATGGTACATATAATTGTTCAATTTGGCGAAGCTATATTACAAGCCTCTTATAAACCGAAGCTTCTCGCAACCCTCGTGGTTTTGGTGGGCGAAACGATTATTGTTGCCTCTTCAAGCCTTGAACTTTGTTTTCTACAGGCAACATAGAATAACAGGATTGTCGTGCCAAAATTTGAAAGTGTTTAGGGTTTGTTTGGCCATTGTATATATTACTAATTAAGTTTTCTACGCATTAAATGTAGTCCATAATTCAAATTTGAACTACAAGCACATGCTCCAGTGAAGCAAAATGGGTGGGAAATCGTACATGTGTCATTGGGTGCATGTTTAGGTCTCATTTAAGGAATGGGAATGAATTACAAACTTGTCATCGTCCTGATACATTGAGAATCTCGGTTTTTAAATCCTAGTAAATCAAAAACTCACCCAAAAAACATGAAAGTTGGCATGGTTTCATGACATGGCACATATATGCCGTGGTAAAAAAAATCGTCCAGTTTGAGAAGAGGAGCACACATTAGTAGCCACGAAGCCTTTTTGAAACAATAAGCTGACACATTAATATCACAAACGGTTGTATTATATGAACCGTATCAATATTTAACCATACTCAATGGCGTGCGTGCTGCTGTTTGATTAGACGGGTCGAGCACGAGAAGTCCGCCGTGGAGGCTCGACGGGACGCGTGCGAGCAGTCCGCTGCGCAGGCTCGATGGGGCGCGTGCATCCTATCCACCTCGTAGGCTCGACGGGACACGTGCGAGCAGCAAGGCCACCCATGCTCACCGCGAAGCGAGCTCTTTGACCTCCATGCAAAAGCCGCCGCCCGCCTCGCTCAAAACTTTGCCATTAATGGGCTAATTAAAGCGCCTAGACGGATGTTTTTTTAGGGGTGGACAGAGGGTGTTTGGTTGTGATCCCATGGCAGCATTTGCTTTGTTCATGTTTTCAACTCATATTCTTGCCTAATTTAAATTGCCACATAGGGCAACGGATAATACAATGACAAATAAAATGGCAACGGATAGTACGATGACAAATTTACAATGGCGCAGATAATAATTGTCTTAAATATTCTGGATAATTTTAAATGCCACATGCGGCAAAGTCCGAAAGACACGGGGGCAAGAGAAGAAGGAAATTGTAGACAATGATCTAGATCGCTACTATATCTACTCTTCGATGGATCGCCAGGCGATGACATCCTCCAGCTCCTTCCCCAATTTCTCACGGCTTTGCTTGAAAGTAGCCACGGATTCCTCCACCTCCTGTTCGCGCTCGATCCGGAGCTTCCTCAGGTCACCCATCAGTTCCTCGACGAATGTTGTCAGCATCATCCCCGATGCACTACTGTGCTCATGCAGCATCTTCCAGCCAGTGGCCTCCTCCTCATTCTCGGTGAGCGCCTTGAGGAGCTTCGGATTTTCACCCATGAGTTGCTCGACGAGGCTGGTCGCCTTGTCAACCGAGGTATCGCTGATCTCGAACAGCTTCATCAAGCCGTCGACTAGCTCGTGCTGCTTAATGAGGCCAGCGAGAATGGCATCGTCGCCGGCCAAGGACTTCAGCAATGCCAGCTCGTCGCGATCGCTGACGCGGCGAGTGCGCTTGTGAGAGCCCTCGCGTGCCCGTGAGAGCTCGTTTGAGGGCTCCGCGGCGTGCCGGGACATCTCTGTTGCGGCTGCCGCTTCGCGGCGGGACCTCTCTAGTGCTTCCGCGGCCTTGGTCTTTGCTGCCTAGTTATATGCCCACCCGAAACTCCTCCTACCGATCATGGCGGAATGACTTGACAGGAACGACCAGTTTTGTAGGTGATGAGGAGAGGAACTCTGAAGTAATTTTCGAGTGGGTAGTTTTTATAGCTCAGTGCTAAGTGTGAACACATATTAGTTTGATCGGTGTGAACACATATTAGTTTGATCTATGTGAACAGATTTGCAATTACTTATTGCGTTGTAATCTGCAATGTGATAAGAAACAAAGTCAAAATTTATTGATGGTTCTGGGCCCACAAAGCCCCATTTTTGTTGTTCTGTCTCATCGTAAATAGTTCTTTTGGATCAACCGTATGCCACGCATCGGAAGCATGAAACGTGGGCCCTTATTCTTGGATGTACATGTACGTGTCTGCCCACTATCACACATGGTCAAGATATCACCATCGTGTCCTATGGATGCGCCCTCACATCTCCCACGGGGTGCCAGAAGGTTGACCACGTGGTTGCTCGCCGTGGCATCCCTGTTTTTTTTCTTTTTTGGCGTCCCTACACGCACACTGCTCGCTGTTGAGGCAAATTTACAATGGAAATGGTTAACAATTGTCTTACATATTCAGGATAATTTAAAATGCCACATGCGATAAGGCACAAAACACTCACGACCTACTGATGCATACAATTATAATAAAACATAGGCTAAAAAGATGAGTCAGCGGCCTTCCTACGATGGTCTTCTCGGACTCCATGATCAGCATATCACCCTTGCAGCGTTCATTATGTGTAAATTACTAATCATCACACACGAGTACTCGCAAACGCATCGTGTGCGATACTCCTAGCCACAACAGCGAGCAACTAATTTGCAGTTTTCAAAGTTTTTTGTATGAACAGAATCACACACGAACTTACTATAGTAACCGTCTGTGTTATAATTTCTCATCCCAAACAGTTCATCCGAGTGGGCTATTTGCTGCGTATCACACACATCTGGTTTACACGAATCATTTGTGTTCATTTGGCTGATTGCAAATGCTGCATATCACACACATCTTGTTAAGATGAACCGTTTCCGTTCTCTTGCCTAATCGAAAACAGTTTGTCTGAGTGAACCGTATGCCATATATCACACACAACTTGATATGGCTGACCGTTTCTGTTGCATTCCCTAATAGCACATAGTTCATCGGAGGGAACTGTATCCCGTATATTGCACACACACATTAATATGGCTGCCCGTTTCTGTTGTTCTTCCTCATCGCAAACAGTTCTGCTGGATCAACCGTATGCCCAGCATCGCACACGTAACTAAAATCTGAACCATGTTTGATTCCGCCATCGCAAATGTTTTGCACCTTTTTTGACGGTTTTTTCACACCACCATTTGCGATTATTGCATCGCACATAGTTTCGTTGAAGGGTCTCTGATCGTAGTGTCGCGTTAGCAGCATCCTGCAGTAGTGAAGTTTGGAAAAAGGATAGTAACATTGCCCCTTCCCTCTTTTTCTCTCTTTTTTCCTCTTTTTTCTCTTTTTTGGCCACTCTTTTTTTAGTTCCTCACATGGGACAATGTCTAGTAATGACGATCATCACACTTATATTTATTTACAACTCAAGAATTACAACTCGATACTTAGAACAAAATATGACTCTATATGAATGCCTCCGGCGGTGCAGGGATGTGCAATGACTCAAGAGTGACATGTATGAAAGAATTATGAAAGGTGGCTTTGCCACAAATACGATGTCAACTACATGATCATGCAAAGCAATATGACAATGATGAAGCGTGTCATAATAAACGGAATGGTGGAAAGTTGCATGGCTATATATCTCGGAATGGATATAGAAATGCCAAAATAGATAGGTATGGTGGCTGGTTTGAGGAAGGTATATGGTGGGTCTATGGTACCGGCGAAAGTTGTGCACTACTAGAGAGGCTAGCAACGGTGGAAGGGTGAGAGTGTATATAATCCATGGACTCAACATTAGTCATAAAGAACTCACATATTGAAAAAATCTATTAGTCATCGAAACAAAGTACTACACGCATGCTCCTAGGGGGATAGATTGGTAGGAAAAGACCATCGCTCGTCCCTGACCGCCACTCATAAGGAAGACAATCAATAAATACCTCATGCTCCAACTTTGTTACATAATGGTTCACCATATGTGCATGCTATAGGAATCACAAACCTCAACACAAGTATTTCTCCAATTCACAATTACTCACTATCCTGACTCTAATATCACCATCTTTATATCTCAAAACAATCATAAGGAATCAAACTTCTCATCGTATTCAATGCACTTTATATGAAAGTTTTTATTATATCCCTCTTGGATGCCCATCATATTAGGACCAAATTTATAACCAAAGCAAATTACCATGTTGTTTAAAAAGACTCTCAAAATAATATAAGTGAAGAATGACAGTTCAACAATTTTTGTAAAATAAAACCATCGCCGTTCTCTAAAAAGATATAAGTGAAGCACTAGAGCAAAATTTCCTAGCTCAAAGATATAAGTGAAGCACATAGAGTATTCTAATAAATCACGATTTATGTGTATCTCTCTCAAAAGGTGTGTACAACAAGGATAATTGTGGCAAACTAAAAAGCAAAGACTCAAATCATACAAGACGCTCCAAGCAAAACACATATCATGTGGTGAATAAAAATATAGCCTCAAGTAAAGTTACTGATAGACGAAGACGAAAGAGGGATGCCTTCCGGGGCATCCCCAAGCTTAGGCTTTTGGTTGTCCTTGAATATTACCTTGGGGTACCTTGGGCATCCCCAAGCTTAGGCTCTTGCCACTCCTTATTCCATAGTCCATCAAATCCTTACCCAAAACTTGAAAACTTCACAACACAAAACTCAACAGAAAATCTCATAAGCTCCGTTAGTATAAGAAAATAAATCACCACTTTTGGTACTATTGTGAACTCATTATTTATTTATATTGGTTTAATATCTAATGTATTCCAACTCTTCCATGGTTCATACCCCCCGATACTACCCGTAGATTCATCAAAATAAGCAAACAACACATAGAAAACAAAATTTGTCAAAAACAGAACAGTCTGTAGCAATCTGGAAACTTCGAATAATTCTGTAACTCCAAAAATTCTGAAAAATTAGGACAACCTGGGAAATTTGTGTACCAATCTTGTGCAAAAAGAATCATATCAAAAGCATGCTTATGTGAATTATGAAAGTTATTTTCCTAGATGCAAAAGTTTCTGTTTTTCAGCAAGATCAAAACAACTATCACCGTAAGCCATCCCAAAGGTCTTACTTGGCAGAAACAGTAATTAAAACACAAAACCACATCTAACCAGAGGCTAGATGAATTATTCGAAGCAAAACAGGACCAAAAAGCAAAGAACAAAAAATATAATTGGGTTGCCTCCCAACAAGCTCTATTGTTTAACGCCCTAAGCTAGGCATAAAAACACGAATAGATCTAGGTATTGTCATCTTTGGTATGCAATCCATAAATAGCTCTCATAATAGATTCATATGGCAACTTAATTTTCTTTCTAGGAAAGTGTTCCATGCCCTTCCTTAACGGAAATTGAAATCTAATGTTTCCTTCTTTTATATCAATAATTGCACCAATCGTTCTAAGGAAAAGTCTACCAAGAATAATAGGACATGTAGAATTGCAATCTATATCAAGAACAATGAAATCTATGGGCATATAATTCCTATTTGCAACAATAAGAACATCATTAATCCTTCCCATAGGTTTCTCAATGGTGGAATCCACAAGATGCAAATTTAAGGAACAATCATCAAATTTACGAAAACCTAGCACATCACATAAAGTTTTTGGAATCGTGGAAATGCTAGCACCCAAATCACACAAAGCATGGCACTCATAATCTTTAATCTTAATCTTAATAGTAGGTTCCCACTCATCATAAAGTTTAATATTTTATAATGATGAACAACAACCGGCACGTGACACTAGATTACTATTTTACTCCAATAAAATTATATAAAAAAGTGTCTACAATATGTAAGAATAATGGTATAAAAGTAGCAAAGACATCGCAAACAACTATAGATACTTTTGAGATGTATCAACATCCCCAAGTGTAATCCTACTCATCCTCGAGTACGTAGATGGTAACAAAAATTATTTTTTATTGTGAATTCTACCTCTACATGAACATGATTAATTGATGTAGTCTCATAGAAGTTAGGTTTCATAAAAGCGATGCAAGGCTAGAGATAAAAATTAGATAATCATGTTTAAGCTGGCTCTGTACATTGATTTACAGTGAGATAAAGCAAGTTTAATAGCCAACATTTCCCTTGCCAAATGTTAAGAAAGAAATTCAAGACTATAATTGGGAACTCAAATTTGACTCTTGTATTTCACAACATCTTATCATAAACCAACACAAGGTGGATAAGGGAAAACAATGTGGACTTCATAGTTTGTATAAGCACCTTCCTTATACAAACACTCAAGTGGAAGTTCTCAGGTTTTATAACTTATTGTAAAAGGAGAATAATGTTGGAGATTTGTGAGATTTTCTTTTTGAAAATAGTCTCGCATAAATGCATTTGGATCATTGGACAATGTTAATGCCTTATCATAAATGGTAATGCAAGGAGTAGTGATTGACATCTAAAAATGCAGTAGAGATATGAATGTATAATTCTCTTACGGACTAGTATGATATGCATATAACTTTCTTGTTCAGGAAGACCTAGAGCATTTGAGAAAACTCGTCATTGGAATATACCAGTGGATTTCCTTTTTTTAACATTATTTTTTGGCACATTCATTGTGCGCCTTTTCATTTGATATCTCAAGGGAAGAAGCAACACTCTATAATGATGAGCAATATAATTTTTGAATTTATTCATAACTCAACTCAACTAACCAATATGATGAAAATGATGTGGGAACTCTATATGAAGTAGCATTGTACTAGGGTGTACAATGATCTAGCTGTCGTGGGAGGGGAATGAATAGATCAGTTTGAGGAGGAATTTCCTTTTGGTGAAGCTAGCACTAATTTTACTCGTGGACACAACAACATTTGAGATGACAATTTTTGAATGAAATATATGAAGTCCGGTTTAAGAAAAAGAATATGCGATGATTTCTTGTACCATTTTCACATTACTTATGTTGAAACTTATGTATTACAATGTCTTAGTACCCATGCTATTATCCATGCGTATTAAGATATACATGATCGCAAATAGTTACTATCATGCTATCTTTTTACCTATTTATTGCCTACAAAGTTTAAAAAAAACAAATTTTCACCCAAGGGATCCACACCTGATTTGCATTTCAAAGGTCGCACTTAACATGAAGAAAGGAAATCGTGCCTCAATTAGGCGTGATCTTTTTGTCTCATCTTACGAAGCCGATTTGTTTAAAGAGTAAAGTTTGGTAAAATATTAGCTATTACAACATTAGTTGGAAGGTTGTCATTTTGGAAATTCTTAACATTTTGAGAATACTAAATCTTCCACATGATTGTGAGCAAATGGTTTGAGAGAGCATGTTACTGTGGTGTGAGAGAGGACGCCCAAAGTGAGCCAATGGGCTAGTAGTTAGGCATGATGTTGAGCTTTTGCAAGATCCAATGCTCAAAACTGCATTGGAGGAAAAGGTATCCCTACAGTCCTGGATGTTGCAGAGGAGGCACAATTCATCATCAATGATCATTTTCTTCTTGAGGTTTTCGCACGTGTTGATGCGATCAATATGCACTAGCTAGCCAAAGATTTTGATTCGGGCCAGCAATGTGGCATCCGAAATGTTGGATAGCTCAGGGATGATCATTTGATGAGTCAATGCCATATAAGCCCCCCTTGTGGTGAAGAGACCGCCTCCAAGGAGTGAAAAAATATTTGTCGCATCCTATAGATTCAGCTGCAACAAAAGAAGATGCAAGGAGCACAGTTCTATAGCTGCAACCACGGTTATTCGCCTAGGAAAGGATTAGTCAACCATCTCAAGGAATATAGGGCCACAAATGCATTGAATTTTAGATGGTCTGAGAAAAGTGTGGAGAAAGCAGCAACAAGAGGTTCCTGGAGCAACCATCGATCTAACCAGAAGAAGGTTGAGCACCCATTGTTACTTTGCATTATGTGATCTTCCTAAGCATGGCGACATTTCTATGAACTATCCTAGGTATTTAGGAGGCACTATTCACTGAGCTAACGGGATAGGGAGATTGGTGCATGGTCCAGTCTTTCCATGACAGGGGTAGTGCATGTAAGAATTTGTAGACAAATTTCAACAAAAGGCATATATTTTGCACATGTATGTTTTTAACGGCAAGACCACCATCATTTTTGGGCCTGCAAACTCTATTTGACGCTA
>NC_041381.1:551332326-551338092 GCF_002162155.2 Triticum dicoccoides | reverse complement strand
AAATATGGACTAGTTTCCTCCTTTGGTGAGTAGTAGCGCAATCCAGCCAGAGAGATATTGCATGGTTGAAGTTATCTAAGTGGTTAGTAAGCAGAGGGGGTAATTTTGTGTGGTGAGAGTAGCAGGCGAAGGTATGCCTGGGAAAGGACGCAGTGGTTGTTCCTTAATCAGCTGTGAGGGTTGACGCACCATCATGTGTTAGGTTTAGAGCGATGAACATTGTTCATTTTGGAAGTTGATCTGAAGGCCGATAGCCATTGCATAGTCGTCGAGGATTTTCTTCAGAGAGGAAGCTGAGGTGAGAGAAGAAAGAAGAACAATCAATGTATCATCATCATACTCAAGGATATTGGAGGGTAGGTTTTTCTTGAGTGGGCGCAGAACAACAGGTTGATTAGTATTCAAGCGTTGTAGTAAGTCTGCCACAATTATGAATAGATAATGAGAAGGCGGGTCATCCTGTCTGAGCCCGAGTTTGCAATTAATCCACGGCCATGGGCACCCATCAAGTAGAACCACAATTTTACCAGTATGAAGAAGTTTTTCGATCCAGGTGTACCACCTTGAAGGAAATTTGTGGTGTTGTAAAATTTTGAGAAGAGAGGTCCACACAATAGAGTCAAAAGCTTTCCGGAAATCGAGTTTGACAATTGGAATAGGCGCCTTAGCTTGACATTACTAGGTTTTAATCATGGCACCATCATTGAATCCAATGCATTGTTTTTCTGGAGGGGACAACTAATGTATTGGTCATTACCTTTTTTTTTTATTAGATAACATTTTGGCCTAGATCCAAACACACCCTTCACCCAAGTATTGTCCATGATCAATGACATCGCAGAGTAAGTGCACACTTGACATTACCTCCCAGACGCAGAGATTACTTCGTCTCGCTTGCCTACACAGTCGAACATTAGCTTGTCGATCACCTATAATTTTGTTTGATCGGGCATCCACGACAGATCATCTCGGAATTGATTTCCGACCAAAAGAGGGACGCACAACGTATTATTACCGTTGTCTGGAAATAACTGTCACTCAAATGGATACACGTCTAGACAGATCCATTTAAGCGATAGTTATTTCTCAAAGGAGGTAGTAAAATATTGAGCATAAAGATAAAAGCAGAACATTAGCTGGGTCCATATCTACGCCATGACAGGCCAACCGTTCATCATTGATCAACAGTTCCTGTTGCTAGCGCATTCTAAACACGCATTTTGCCCATGCACGTTAGGTTTCGAGTGGATGCCTACGTAGCTAGATCCCCAACAACCAGCTTGGCTTTCCTAGGTCTAGAACCAAATGAAAGCCCAATAGAAACCTTTCGGTGAAAGTACTAAATAACCAGACCTGACACAATCACCTGACATGCATCCATGCAACCGTGCAAAGCCGGGTATATAAAAACCCGGGCGGGCTCCCGGCTAGGCTGCGCAATCATTGAGCGGTGCTCGGCGACAACGACGCGGCGGCGAAGCTCCAAGCTTTTGGTTTGCAACTTTCATCAAGCTTGGCATCCAGCTCTTTATTGAGTGGTTGCGCCATTGCCAAATCTGTGTCACAACAGTGGCACGTAGGCATGTCCACCTAGTGCCTAGCAACTGTAATAGATTCCTAATCGCTTGGTCTCCAGCCGCTGCCCGCCTAGCTAGCGCCTAGCATGTCTGTTGTTAAGTAAGTACACTTTCAATTTTTGGCACGCCATGTGAGATTTAATTTGATCCTGGGAGATGTCGTGTTGGTGCTTTTCATCGCTGTGAGAGTGCCGGTTGCAACTTACTCGAAATGGAGCGGCAACGTCGAGTCCCTGGGTCGCAGCTAATCGGACAAGTCGATCGTATGGTGCTGGTGTGCGTCAGTGCGTGTCAAGATAGAAAGCGGTTGCTGCCTGGTCGCTGGTGCCGCAAGGTCATGAGTGGTTGCTTCAGATGGGCATTCTGGCCACGCTCGTATGTATGGGACAGATTAAAGTAAAAAAAAAAAACTCAATCCATTTCAAAATAGATGACTCAACTTTGTACTAATTTTAATACAAAATTAATACAAAGTTGGGTCATCTATTTTAAAACGGAGAGAGTATTTGGTAGCCATGCATGGTTCGCTACGGTATTTCTTTTCCAAATCAAGGGTTTCATTCATGCCATCAGGATTACAGTTGTTTTGCAGGCCACAATTAAGAAATTAGGCAGAAAATTGATCCATAAGAGTAAACTCCAACACGGCGACCCAAACAGACGCGCGCTTTATCGGCTTTTCGTCCGTTTGGATCGGCCTGATGGATATGTGCGTTTGATTTTTGATTTGAGTCGGCAGGTGCGCCCAACAGGAGGCCGACCTATTTATGCCGACGTGGCCGGAACTGACTAAGTAAACATAATTATACATAAATGGCCGGTCAAATGCCGACCAAAGTCCACATAAACAATTAGAAAATAAAAAACACTAATAAATCGCACACACGCTGCCCTAGTAGACCGCCTTGCCCTTGCTTTGTCATTGTCGTCCTCGCCGCCGGTGAGGTCAATGAAGACGGAGCGAGGCCCAGCCCAACCGAACACGGCTCGATAGGCCGCCAGGGCAACCTCCTCCTGCGTCTACTGCGGCAGCGGCATAGCGACGAGGCGGGCGCGCTCCTCCTCCTCCTCCTCCTCAAGCCGCAGAGCTTCTTCATCAGGGCGCGCATCATCTGCTCATATAGCATCTGCCGCTCGCCGTCACCCCCCCCCCTCCTCGGTGAGCCAGTGCGCCTTCTAGCGCTCAAGGTGGGTCACCTCTTCTTTCGGCATGGCGGCGTAGTGGCATGGAGGCGCGCTCACCCACTAACGGTACTGGCCGGTCTACGAATAGGACTCCTCCGGCCAAGTGGGGGCGGCAGTGACCGCTTGCACGTTGGAGTTGGCTCGCTGTAACGCCCCGGATGCAAATTTCCATATTCGTAACTCCAATTCTTGCCTTTCCGAAGATGTGTTTTGATAATTCCTTCGTGGTTGGGTTTTTGTCTTTTGTTTTGCTTTTTGTTCATGCCGTGCATCTCATCTCATAGCATCATGTGCATCGCATCTTATATTTTCATAAAACCCGTATCCGCTCGTAGTTGCCGCTTCTTCCGTGTCTCGGTTGACCTTCCTCAGATCAACCGAACCGCTCTCTTCTCTCTCTTTTCTGAGCTCATCAAACCCCTTGCCTTCGTTGACCGTTCCGTGACCACCTAACCTCTATTGCCAGCTCGCAGCCCCCTCGCGTGCGCGCCCGAAACCTGCCCGGACCTGACCCGCTCAGCCATCACTGTTGGATCCGAATCATCCCCAAACATCCCGAAAACATCTCCGTTTTCTTATTTGGACTCCCTAGCCTATTTATACTCGACCGTCCGATTTAATCAGAGGGCCCAAATCTACCCTAGACCCTAGGCAGACCAATTCCCTCCAATCCCGCAGCCGCCACCGCTCTCTCCTCGCAATCCGCGCGTACCCAGTCCCCTGCCTCCACTTGGCCAGATCCAGCGCAGCCAAGCCTCCACCTTCCCCTCCTCGATTTTGCCACCGATCCAACCAGCCGCTCCTCTCGATCCACCAACCGTAGAGCCTGCAGCCCGCTCCTCCCTTCTTCCAAATCCATCCATCTCGTAGCCACACTCGCCGACCAGAGCACCAGGTCACGATGCAGCTCCCCATCGCCTCCCTCTCCTTCCTTTCCCTCTCTCTGTTCCCTCTCTCAGCTCTCTCCTTCTCTTATTCGCACGAACAGGGGACGCCATGAACGAGACAACCTGCTCGATCTCGTGCCCCTTGTTGACCGCCTCCGGCCACCTCTGCGCTGGATACGCGCCGGCCCCGCCGGTCCTCGCCTCTACCTCACCCAGATCGACCACGAGCGTCACCAGCAGCAGCTTCAGGCCATCACCCCCAACCGTCCTCAACCTCCTCCTCATGCGGGACCTCCTCCGGAGCCACGCCGCCTCCTAGCCGGCCCCGACTTTGCCTCGCTATTCCGGCGAGTCCCCGCCGAGCAGATGAGTGCCCCGCTCTGCTCTTGTTCCTTTCTCTCTCCCTGACGCCCTCCCTATCTATTCTCTAACCTTTCCCCTCTCTCTCTGTTCGGGTACAGGAGAGATGGAGCACCCAAGCCGCATGGAAGACGAGCACCCTCGCTGACAGTCCCTCGCCTCGCCGCCCCTTTGCCCCGCTCACCAGACCTCAGATCCCAGCCGCCAGCGCCCCTGTTTAGTGCGAGCAGAACGAGCGCCTGCATCACTCGGTTCAGCCGTGCGCTGACCGCGTGCGCGCAGCAACCGCCTCGGCCAGGCCCAGTGGCGCCCCTTCAGCCACCTCAGCCCACCAGATCCGCTGGCACAAGGCCCAATGTGAGCAGCCCCCCTCTGGTCCATCTCCTGTACACTGTTGGGCCAACTAGATTTGGCCCGATGTGTTTTTTTTTCGTCTGCGATTTTATCCATTATCCAGTGAATTGCTGTTTTACAAAAAAAACCCTAGAGTTCATGCATTTAATAACTCACAAATGGTGCATCATATGTAAATAATTTATATATGTAAAATGCTTAGAATTTTGTGTAGATTAATAATTTGTCACTTTCATCCATGTTAAATATGTTTAAATTGTTGTTTGCATTAATTTGCTAAAATGCCATGTTAAAATGCTTTATTTCATAACTAAATAACCGTAGCTCCAATTTTAATAAACTTTATATGTAAATGGGGTGGAAAAATGCCTAGTTTAACATGGTGGACTTTATTTTCCTGTTTAACAACCTTAAAATATGTTTTAGGGAAGAACAGTACCAAACTCAAATTATGCACATGGGGATTTTCCGGAATTGTTGTTTGTTGTTTCCGGCCTCATTTAAATTGCCTAGATAGGTAGTTTTATTATGTTACACCTCTTGCCATGTTTAACAACATTTAATATTGTTGGGTAGCCTAAACGAGAGTGAACTAAATAACTTGAATGTGGTGTTTCGTCAATATGCAACTCGTTGCATATTGAGCTCCACTTAATTTGTAGTATTGTTTGTTGCACTTTGTCATGCCATGCCTCTTTAAACCGGCCATGCATCATATTTGTTTGTGCATCATGCCATGATTATGCTTGTGTGTTTACCATGTTGTTTGCTTCTTTCCGGGTTGCCTTCGGTTTCGTTCCGGAGTTGTGAGGATTCGTTCGACCACGTCCGCTTGTCTTCTTCATGGACTCATTCTTCTTCCTTGCGGGATTTCAGGCAAGATGACCGCTACCCTGGATCTCACTACTATCATTGCTATGCTAGTTGCTTCGTTCTATTGCTATGCTGCGCTACCTATCACTTGTTCCTCAAGCCTCCCAAATTTCCATGAACCCCTAACCTTTGACACCCTTCCTAGCAAACCATTGTTTGGCTATGTTACCGCTTTGCTCAGCCCCATCTTATAGCGTTGTTAGTTGCAGGTGAAGTTGAAGATTGCTCCATGGTGGACAGGATTATGTTGGGATATCACAATATCTCTTATATTATTAATGCATCTATATACTTGGTAAAGGGTCGAAGACTCGGCCTTATGCCTGGTGTTTTGTTCCAGTCTTGCCACCCTAGTTTCCGTCATACCGGTGTTATGTTCCCGGATTTTGCGTTCCTTATGCGGTTGGGTGATTTATGGGACCCCCTTGACAGTTCGCTTTGAATAAATCTCCTCCAGCAAGGCCCAACATTGGTTTTACCATTTGCCTCACCTAGCCCTTTTTTTCCCTTGGGTTTCCGGAGCCCGAGGG
>NC_041381.1:551302389-551332316 GCF_002162155.2 Triticum dicoccoides | reverse complement strand
AGTGTTGGTCCAAACCGAGCGATGTCCGGCGCCCCCTGGGCAACCAGGGTCTATGCCAACCCGTCGTCTTGCTCATCCGGTGTGCCCTGAGAACGAGATATGTGCAGCTCCTATCGGGATTTGTCGGCACATCCGGGCGGCTTTGCTGGTCTTGTTTTACCATTGTCGAAATGTCTTGTAAACCGGGATTTCGAGTCTGATCGGGTCTTCCTGGGAGAAGGTATATCCTTCGTTGATCATGAGAGCTTATCATGGGCTAAGTTGGGACACCCCTGCAGTGTTCAAACTTTCGAAAGCCGTGCCCGCGGTTATGGGCAGATGGGAATTTGTTAATATCCGGTTGTAGATAACTTGACACCAGATCCGAATTAAAACGCATCAACCGCATGTGTAGCCGTGATGGTCTCTTTTCGGCGGAGTCCGGGAAGTGAACACGGTTTTGGGTTATGTTTGACGTAAGTAGGAGTTCAGGATCACTTCTTGATCATTGCTAGCTTCACGACCGTTCCGTTTGCTCTCTTCTCGCTCTTATTTGCGTATGTTAGCCACCATATATGCTTAGTCGCTGCTGCAACCTCACCACTTTACCCCTTCCTTTCCCATTAAGCTTTGCTAGTCTTGATACCCATGGTAATGGGATTGCTGAGTCCTCGTGGCTCACAATTACTACAACAACAGTTGCAGGTACAGGTTATGCGATGATCTTGACGCGAGAGCGATGTTTGCTTGTATTGGAGTTCTTCTTCTGCTTCTTCTTCGATCAGGGATAGGTTTCAGGTCGGCAGCCTGGGCTAGCAGGGTGGATGTCGTTTGAGTTTCTGTTTGTGTTTCATCCGTAGTCGGATGTTGATCTTATGTATGATGATGTTGTATACGTGTGGCATTGTATGCCTCTTGTATGTATCCCCATCTATTATGTAATGTTGATGTAATGATATCCACCTTTGCAAAAGCGTTTCAATATGCGGTTCTATCCTTGGTGGGACCTTCGAGTCTCTTTAGGATAGTATCGCATATTGGGCGTGACAAGTTGGTATCAGAGCCTCGACCGACCATAGGAGCCCCCTTGATTGTTGGCCGTTGTTGAGTCTACAAGAAAACTATTTTGAGTCTTGGGATTATATATATCGGAGAGTAGGATTCTTTTTACTCCCCAGCCCCTTCGTCGCTCTGGTGAGGACTTCTGACGTAGATGTTTTGTCTTTCCTCTCCTCAAGTTTCACTAAATTGTGTTTAGGATCACGCGGGTATCTTGGAATCGTTCCGATGGTTTTGTGACGAGAACATTGTTCTTGGTGCCACCTGTCTATTATGTGGCTTTGACCCGGGGAGTTGAGCTCCGAGGTGTTGTCGTCACAATTTTATCGTTGCAGTTCTCGAATACCTGAGTTTTGCCGACATCGAAAATCTCTTTTATGCAGTTGTTGGTGAGATAACCTCGACGTCACCCAGTACTGGGGAGTTCGGGAGTATTGCCATAACTCGTATAACGGATGCTTTTCGAAGGTTGAGGTACACGATTTCCGAAGGTTTCTTGGTTATGTGTTGACGGATGGATACAGCTGGATGTAGGGATTGTTAGTTTGGGTGAGATATATTGCTTCCCCTGTATCCCCAACACCAGATTGCATAACCAGAAAGTTTTGGGAGTTTTATAGGTGGGAATTCAAGTAGCTCCTAGAATATCTTTCCGACAGATGCATGATATGGGATTGGGTAAATCTCTATCATATGTATTTGTCCCGGCTTATTCTGCAAGCCAATCCTTTGTTTTGTTTTATTTGTGGTATTCGAGTTGCTTCAAAGTCAAGTGTTGATTCCATACCTTTCAAGCGGTGTTCTCATATTTCTATGGGAGTACTAATCCTTCTTGATCACTGAGGTTGTCATGTCAATTCTTTTCCAACCGGCGTGCTTCTCTTCAAGTGGATCCGATCATTTTCAACATCCGCAAGATCAACTCTAAGTTTTCTCAACGGTGTTTGTTTCATCCATTCCAAGTTGCCTTTGTTTTCCCGCCCTCCCACCCTTTTTCTTCAAGGACTCAGATTTCTTAATCAAGTATCCTTTTATTGATGGGAAGTCTCTCCATTCTTTTCCGTCAATATTCTTATCCGGTGATTCTCAGGAAGATACTAACGGAGCTTCTAGTTTATTATTCTTCGTCTTTTTCTTCTCCGGTGGATTAATTTCAAGTTTCGGTGTTGATCTTGTCTCTTCCCTTTTATTTCACATATCTTCCCATGTGAATTTCGTATCCCAGGCTCTCTTATTTATTCACCTCTCACAGTTCATAATCCGGAGTGCTCAAGATATCTTAGAAGACATGTTTCCATTCTTAATCCGTTCGAGTTAGTTCGAGGTTTTTCTATCATTCAAGCTATTTAATTCTACCGGTGCAATCTCTATTTCAAGCAATCCTTCGACGATGGTTCTTTCGAGTGGGCCCTAACCCACAGGTCTTTTCCCAGGATCTTACCTGATTCTTCTAATTTATCCGGAGCCATTCCCAAAGTCTTTTGAAGTTTGACATAAGAAGGAATTTTCATCAGTCATATTGCTTCTCCAAGGTCGTTTTCAAATTCTCTTCATCTTTGGCTCAACCTTTCCTCTTTTAATTCTCCCGGAGTATCTCAAAAATTCATGGTGGTTCTCATCATCATTCTCAACATGTGAAGACCGAAGAAGAGTTTCTCTTAAATCTTGGTCCATTCTCTTGAAGATTCATGGTTCTAGCTTCATGTCATCCTCATAATTGTTTTTGATTGTGGATATTCTTTTCACCCATCCGGAGCATTTCATGAGTTGTTTCCATTTCTTTCCTCCGAAGGCCATCATGTCATAATTATTCATTCTCAGCGTGTAGATATCATTCTACAAATCTTACCGGTGAATCGTTCAAATATCCTCTAATCAGTTCATGTTCTCTTCGTTCTCATATATCTAAATCCCTTAAAGTATCTTCATTCGTTTTCAAATTCTTCCCGGTGAATTGTGCCTTTGCTAATCTCATTTTCAATTCTTACGGTGGTTTGTTCAAGATTCCTCTTCCTTTGTTATCATATCAATTCATTCGTTGTTTCCAAATCCCACCGGTGGTTCCATCAATACCTTCTCAAGTTTGCGCTATCTCTCTTAATCCTTTCTACGGGAATAAGTAGTATGCCAAATCCATTGCTTGTCATCAATTTAATTTGATGAAGGATAAGCATACAATAAATCTTATTCTTATTTCCTCGAGGTGATTCAATTCTTTTATTTCCGGAGTTCCAAGTTTTCTTGGTTATATCGTCGCAAAGCTCCATCTAAATCATTGCAAGGCTTGAAGGAAATATGCCCTAGAGGCAATAATAAAGTTATTATTTATTTCCTCATATCATGATAAATGTTTATTATTCATGCTAGAATTGTATTAATCGGAAACATGATACATGTGTGAATACATAGACAAACATATAGTCACTAGTATGCCTCTACTTACTAGCTCATTAATCAAAGATGGTTATGTTTCATAACCATAGACATGTGTTGTCATTTGATTAATGGGATCACATCATTAGAAGAATGATGTGATTGACATGACCCATTCCGTTAGCCTAGCACTTGATCGTTTAGTATATTGCTATTGCTTTCTTCATGACTTATACATGTTCCTGTAACTATGAGAAATATGCAACTCCCGTTTACCGGAGGAACACTTTGGGTACTACCAAACGTCACAACGTAACTGGGTGATTATAAAGGAGTACTACAGGTGTCTCCGAAGGTACATGTTGAGTTGGCGTATTTCGAGATTAGGTTTTGTCACTCCGATTGTCGAAGAGGTATCTCTGGGCCCTCTCGGTAATGCACATCTTTATAAGCCTTGCAAGCAATGTGACCAAATGAGTTGGTTACGAAATGATGCATTACGGAACGAGTAAAGAGACTTGCCGGTAAAGAGATTGAACTAGGTATTGGATACCGACGATCAAATCTCGGGCAAGTAACATACCGATGACAAAGGGAACAACGTATGTTGTTATGCGGTTTGACCGATAAAGATCTTCGTAGAATATGTAGGAACCAATATGGGCATCCAGGTTCCGCTATTGGTTATTGACCGAGAATAGTTCTAGGTCATGTCTACATAGTTCTCGAACCCGTACGGTCCGCACGCTTAACGTTACGATGACAGTTTTATTATGAGTTTATAAGTTTTGATGTACCAAAGTTTGTTCGGAGTCCCGGATGTGATCACGGACGTAACGAGGAGTCTCGAAATGGTCGAGACATAAAGATCGATATATTGGAAGCCTATATTTGGACATCGGAATTGTTACGGGTGAAATCGGCATTTTACCCGAGTACCGGGGGGTTATTGGGCCTACATGGGCCTCGAGGGAGAAGAGGGAAGGAGGCAGGAGGGGGCCGTGCGCCCCTCCCCTTCCTAGTCCGAATAGGACAACGGAAGGGGGGTGGCGCCCCCCCTTTCCTTCCCCTCTTCCTCCTCTTTCCCCCCTTCTCCTATTCCAACTAGGAAAGAAGGGAGTCCTACTCCCGGTGGGAGTAGGACTCCCCCCTTGGCGCGCCCTCCTTGCCCGGCCGCCTCCTCCCCCCTAGCTCCTTTATATACGGGGGCGGGGGCACCCCATAGACACAAGTGGATCTACGGATCGTTCCTTACCCGTGTGTGGTGCCCCCCTCCACCATATTCCACCTCGGTCATATTGTCACTGAGTTTAGGCGAAGCCCTACGCTGGTAGAGCATCATCATCGTCACCACGCCGTCGTGCTGACGGAACTCATCCCCGAAGCTTTGCTGGATCGGAGCCCGGGGATCGTCATCGAGCTGAACGTGTGCTGAACTCGGAGGTGCCGTACGTTCGGTACTTGGATCGGTCGGATCGTGAAGACGTATGACTACATCAACCGCGTTGTCATAACACTTCCGCTTACGGTCTACGAGGGTACATGGACAACACTCTCTCCTCTCGTTGCTATGCCATCAACATGATCTTGCGTGTACGTAGGAAATTTTTTGAAATTACTACGTTCCCCAACAGTGGCATCCGAGCCTAGGTTTTATGCGTTGATGTTATATGCACGAGTAGAACACAAGTGAGTTGTGGGCGATACAAGTCATACTGCTTACCAGCATGTCATACTTTGGTTCGGCGGTATTGTGAGATGAAGCGGCCCGGACCGACATTACGCGTACGCTTACGCGAGACTGGTTTCACCGTTGCGAGCACTCGTGCTTAAAGGTGGCTGGCGGGTGTCTGTCTCTCTCACTTTAGCTGAATCGAGTGTGGCTACGCCCGGTCCTTGTGAAGGTTAAAACAGCACCAACTTGACGAACTATCGTTGTGGTTTTTATGCGTAGGTAAGAACGGTTCTTGCTAAAGCCCGTAGCAGCCACGTAAAATTTGCAACAACAAACTAGAGGACGTCTAACTTGTTTTTGCAGGGCATGTTGTGATGTGATATGGTCAAGACATGATGCTATATTTTATTGTATGAGATGATCATGTTTTGTAACCGAAGTTATCGGCAACTGGCAGGAGCCATATGGTTGTCGCTTTATTGTATGAAATGCAAACGCCCTGTAATTGCTTTACTTTATCTCTAAGCGCTAGCGATAGTCGTAGAAGCAATAGATGGCGTAACGACAACGATGCTACGATGGAGATCAAGGTGTCGCGCCGGTGACGATGGTGATCACGACGGTGCTTCGAAGATGGAGATCACAAGCACAAGATGGTGATGGCCATATCATATCACTTATATTGATTGCATGTGATGTTTATCCTTTATGCATCTTATCTTGCTTTGATTGACGGTAGCATTTTAAGATGATCTCTCACTAATAATCAAGAAGTGTTCTCCCTGAGTATGCACCGTTGCGAAAGTTCTTCGTGCTGAGACACCACGTGATGATTGGGTGTGATAGGCTCTACGTTCAAATACAACGGGTGCAAAACAGTTGCACACGCGGAATACTCAGGTCATACTTGACGAGCCTAGCATATACAGATATGGCCTCGGAACATGGAGACCGAAAGGTCGAACATGAATCATATAGTAGATATGATCAACATAGTGATGTTCACCATTGCAACTACTCCATCTCACATGATGATCAGACATGTTTTAGTTGATTTGGATCACGTGATCACTTAGATGACTAGAGAGATGTCTGTCTAAGTGGGAGTTCTTAAGTAATATGATTAATTGAACTTAAATTTATCATGAACTTAGTACCTGATAGTATTTTTCTTATCTATGTTTGTTTGTAGATAGATGGCTCGTGCTGTTGTTCCGTTGAATTTTAATGCGTTCCTTGAGAAAGCAAAGTTGAAAGATGATGGTAGCAATTACACGGACTAGGTCTGTAACCTGAGGATTATCCTCATTGTTGCATAAAAAAGTTACGTCCTGGAAGCACCGCTGGGTGCCAGGCCTGCTGCTGATGCAACTGACGATGTTAAGAACATCTGGCAGAGCAAAGCTGATGACTACTCGATAGTTCAGTGTGCCATGCTTTACGGCTTAGAACCGGGTCTTCAACGACGTTTTGAACATCATGGAGCATATGAGATGTTCCAGGAGTTGAAGTTAATATTTCAAGCAAATGCCCGGATTGAGAGATATGAAGTCTCCAATAAGTTCTATAGCTGCAAGATGGAGGAGAATAGTTCTGTCAGTGAACATATACTCAAAATGTCTGGGTATAATAATCACTTGATTCAACTGGGAGTTAATCTTCCTGATGATAGTGTCATTGACAGAATTCTTCAATCACTGCCACCAAGCTATAAGAGCTTCGTGATGAACTATAATATGAAAGGGATGAACAAGACTATTCCCGAGCTCTTCGCGATGCTAAAAGCCGCGGAGGTAGAAATCAAGAAGGAGCATCAAGTGTTGATGGTTAACAAGACCACCAGTTTCAAGAAAAAGGGCAAAGGGAAGAAGAAGGGGAACTTCAAAAAGAACAGCAAGCAAGTTGCTGCTCAAGAGAAGAAACCCAAGTCTGGACCTAAGCCTGAAACTGAGTGCTTCTACTGCAAGCAGACTGGACACTGGAAGCGGAACTGCCCCAAGTATTTGGCGGATAAGAAGGATGGCAAAGTGAACAAAGGTATATGTGATATACATGTTATTGATGTGTACCTTACTAATGCTCGCAGTAGCACCTGGGTATTTGATACTGGTTTTGTTGCTAATATTTGCAACTCGAAACAGGGACTACGAATTAAGCGAAGATTGGCTAAGGACGAGGTGACGATGCACGTGGGAAATGGTTCCAAAGTCGATGTGATCGCGGTCGGCACACTACCTCTACATCTACCATCGGGATTAGTTTTAGACCTAAATAATTGTTATTTGGTGCCAGCGTTGAGCATGAACATTATATCTGGATCTTGTTTGATGCGAGACGGTTATTCATTTAAATCAGAGAATAATGGTTGTTCTATTTATATGAGTAATATCTTTTATGGTCATGCACCCTTGAAAAGTGGTCTATTTTTATTGAATCTCGATAGTAGTGATACACATATTCATAGTGTTGAAACCAAAAGATGCAGAGTTGATAATGATAGTGCAACTTATTTGTGGCACTGCCGTTTAGGTCATATCGGTATAAAGCGCATGAAGAAACTCCATACTGATGGGCTTTTGGAATCACTTGATTATGAATCACTTGGTACTTGCGAACCATGCCTCATGGGCAAGCTGACTAAAACGCCGTTCTCCGGAACTATGGAGCGAGCAACTGATTTGTTGGAAATCATGCATACTGATGTTTGTGGTCCAATGAATGTTGAGGCTCGCGGCGGGTATCGTTATTTTCTTACCTTCATAGATGATTTGAGCAGATATGGGTATATCTACTTGATGAAACACAAGTCTGAAACATTTGAAAAGTTCAAAGAATTTCAGAGTGAAGTGGAAAATCATCGTAACAAGAAAATAAAATTTCTACGATCTGATCGTGGAGGAGAATATTTGAGTTACGAGTTTGGTCTACACTTGAAACAATGCGGAATAGTTTCGCAACTCACGCCACCCGGAACACCACAACGAAATGGTGTGTCCGAACGTCGTAATCGTACTTTACTAGATATGGTGCGATCTATGATGTCTCTTACTGATTTACCGCTATCGTTTTGGGGTTATGCTTTAGAGACGGCCGCATTCATGTTAAATAGGGCACCATCAAAATTCGTTGAGACGACGCCTTATGAACTGTGGTTTGGCAAGAAACCAAAGTTGTTGTTTCTTAAAGTTTGGGGCTGCGATGCTTATGTGAAGAAACTTCAACCAGATAAGCTCGAACCCAAATCGGAGAAATGTGTCTTCATAGGATACCCAAAAGAGACTATTGGGTGCACCTTCTATCACAGATCTGAGGGCAAGATTTTCGTTGCTAAAATCGGATCCTTTCTAGAGAAGGAGTTTCTCTTGAAAGAAGTGAGTGGGAGGAAAGTAGAACTTGATGAGATAACTGTATCTACTCCCTTATTGGAAAGTAGTTCATCATAAGAGCCGGTTCCTGTGACAACTACACCAATTAGTGAGGAAGCTAGTGATATTGATCATGAAACTTCAGATCAAGTTTCTACTGAACCTCGTAGGTCTACCAGAGTAAGATCCGCACCAGAGTGGTACGGTAATCCAATTCTGGAAGTCATGTTGCTTGACCATGATGAACCTACGAACTATGAGGAAGCGATGATGAGCCCAGATTCCGCAAAATGGCTAAAGGCCATGAAATCTGAGATGGGATCCATGTATGAAAACAAAGTATGGACTTTGGTTGACTTGCCTGATGATCGGCAAGCAATTGAGAATAAATGGATCTTTAAGAAGAAGACTGACGCTGATGGTAATGTAACTGTCTATAAAGCTTGACTTGTTGCGAAAGGTTTTCGACAAGTTCAAGGAGTTGACTACGATGAGACTTTCTCACCCGTAGCGATGCTTAAGTCTGTCCGAATCATGTTAGCTATTGCTGCATTTCATAAAAATGAAATTTGCAAATGGATGTCAAAACTGCATTCTTGAATGGATTTCTGGAAGAAGAGTTGTATATGATGCAGCCAGAAGGTTTTGTAGATCCAAAAGGTGCTAACAAAGTGTGCAAGCTCCAGTGTTCCATTTATGGACTGGTGCAAGCATCTCGGAGTTGGAATAAACGCTTTGATAGTGTGATCAAAGCATATGGTTTTATACAGACTTTTGGAGAAGCCTGTATTTACAAGAAAGTGAGTGGGAGCTCTGTAGCATTTCTGATATTATATGTAGATGACATATTATTAATTGGAAATGATATAGAATTTCTGGATAGCATAAAGGGATACTTGAATAAAAGTTTTTCAATGAAAGACCTCGGTGAAGCTGCTTACATATTGGGCATCAAGATCTATAGAGATAGATCAAGACGCTTAATAGGACTTTCACAAAGCACATACCTTGATAAAATTTTGAAAAAGTTCAAAATGGATCAGGCAAAGAAAGGGTTCTTGCCCATACTACAAGGTGTGAAGTTGAGTCAAACTCAATGCCCGACCACAGCAGAAGATAGAGAGAAAATGAAAGATGTTCCCTATGCTTCACCCATAGGCTCTATCATGTATGCAATGCTGTGTACCAGACCTGACGTATGCTTAGCAATAAGCTTGGCGGGAAGGTACCAAAGTAATCCAGGAGTGGATCACTGGACAGCGGTCAAGAACATCCTAAAATACCTGAAAAGGACTAAGGATATGTTTCTCGTATATGGAGGTGACAAAGAGCTAGTCGTAAATGGTTACGTCGATGCAAGCTTTGACACTGATCCGGACGATTCTAAATCACAAACCGGATACGTGTTTTTATTAAACGGTGGAGCTGTAAGTTGGTGCAGTTCTAAACAAAGCGTCGTGGCGGGATCTACATGTGAAGCGGAGTACATAGCTGCTTCGGAAGCAGCAAATGAAGGAGTCCGGATGAAGGAGTTCATTTCCGATCTAGGTGTCATACCTAGTGCATCGGGACCAATGAAAATCTTCTGTGAAAATACTGGGGCAATTGCCTTGGCAAAGGAATCCAGATTTCACAAGAGGACCAAGCACATCAAGAGACGCTTCAATTCCATTCGGGACCAAGTCCAAGTGGGAGACATAGAGATTTGCAAGATACATACGGATCTGAATGTTGCAGACCCGTTGACTAAGCCACTCTCACGAGCAAAACATGATCAGCACCAAGACTCCATGGGTGTTAGAATCATTACTATGTAATCTAGATTATTGACTCTAGTGCAAGTGGGAGACTGAAGGAAATATGCCCTAGAGGCAATAATAAAGTTATTATTTATTTCCTCATATCATGATAAATGTTTATTATTCATGCTGGAATTGTATTAATCGGAAACATGATACATGTGTGAATACATAGACAAACATATAGTCACTAGTATGCCTCTACTTACTAGCTCATTAATCAAAGATGGTTATGTTTCCTAACCATAGACATGTGTTGTCATTTGATTAATGGGATCACATCATTAGAAGAATGATGTGATTGACATGACCCATTCCATTAGCCTATCACTTGATCGTTTAGTATATTGCTATTGCTTTCTTCATGACTTATACATGTTCCTGTAACTATGAGAAATATGCAACTCCCGTTTACCGGAGGAACACTTTGGGTACTACCAAACGTCACAACGTAACTGGGTGATTATAAAGGAGTACTACAGGTGTCTCCGAAGGTACATGTTGAGTTGGCGTATTTCGAGATTAGGTTTTGTCACTCCGATTGTCGGAGAGGTATCTTTGGGCCCTCTCGGTAATGCACATCTTTATAAGCCTTGCAAGCAATGTGACCAAATGAATTGGTTACGGAATGATGCATTACGGAACAAGTAAAGAGACTTGCCGGTAACAAGATTGAACTAGGTATTGGATACCGACGATCAAATCTCGGGCAAGTAACATACCGATGACAAAGGGAACAACGTATGTTGTTATGCGGTTTGACCGATAAAGATCTTCGTAGAATATGTAGGAACCAATATGGGCATCCAGGTTCCGCTATTGGTTATTGATCGAGAATAGTTCTAGGTCATGTCTACATAGTTCTCGAACCCGTAGGGTCCGCACGCTTAACGTTACGATGACAGTTTTATTATGAGTTTATAAGTTTTGATGTACCAAAGTTTGTTTGGAGTCCCGGATGTGATCACGGACGTAACGAGGAGTCTCGAAATGGCGAGACATAAAGATCGATATATTGGAAGCCTATATTTGGACATCGGAATCGTTCCGGGTGAAATCGGCATTTTACCGGAGTACCGGGGGGTTATTGGGCCTACATGGGCCTCGAGGGAGAAGAGGGAAGGAGGCAGGAGGGGGCCGCGCGCCCCTCCCCTTCCTAGTCCGAATAGGACAAGGGAAGGGGGGCCGCGCCCCCCCTTTCCTTCCCCTCTAACTCCTCTTTCCCCCCTTCTCCTATTCCAACTAGGAAAGAAGGGAGTCCTACTCCCGGTGGGAGTAGGACTCCCTCCTTGGCGCGCCCTCCTTGGCCGGCCGCCTCCTCCCCCCTGGCTCCTTTATATACGGGGGCGGGGGGCACCCCATAGACACAAGTTGATCTACGGATCGTTCCTTAGCCGTGTGCGGTGCCCCCCTCCACCATATTCCACCTCGGTCATATCGTCGCGGAGTTTAGGCGAAGCCCTGCGCTGGTAGAGCATCATCATCGTCACCATGCCGTCGTGCTGACGGAACTCATCCCCGAAGCTTTGCTGGATCGGAGCCCGGGGATCGTCATCGAGCTGAACGTGTGCTGAACTCGGAGGTGCCGTACGTTCGGTACTTGGATCGGTCGGATCGTGAAGACGTACGACTACATCAACCGCGTTGTCATAACGCTTCCACTTACGGTCTACGAGGGTACATGGACAACACTCTCTCCTCTCGTTGCTATGCCATCAACATGATCTTGCATGTACGTAGGAAATTTTTTGAAATTACTACGTTCCCCAACAAGGCTTCACCTTGTTCTTTCAACTCCTCTTCCTTTCTATCATCCTTTTATTACCGGAGTTCTTCATGGAGGCTCAACATGGTGGTTCGTCAAGGATTCTTTTCATTCTTCAATTGTTCTTCAAGATTTCTCTTGAAGCTAAGATCCGCCAAGCTATACTCTAAAATAAACATGGTGCTAAACACATGTTTTGTTTTGTGGAGTTCAAGTATTCTTCTTCTTGCATTTCAAAGCGCAATTCTTTCTACCTTATCTTTTGAGGTGGTGTTATGTCACTCTTGACAATTTCCTTCATGTTTCATGATTCATATGTTGTCAAGAATGAGATATTTTAAATCCATCATTTTCTCTTTGTTCAGGAGATCGTTTCAACCTATTAATCCCTCCATTGGAGTTATCTTGTGTCATATTTCACCTAAAGCCTTCCATTGGGAATGTTGCTATTTGTGGTGCTTATCAATGATCCAAATTATCTCTTTATCATCTTTGTGGAAGAAGTTTTCATCTCTTCGTTGATCTCAAGCAAGCAATTGTTTCAGTTAGTGGCAGGTTGTCACCTCATAATTTTGAGAAGTTTTCCATAAGCCCACTACAAGCTTATTTGTTTTGTTGTTGGTTTTGCAACAACTCCGTTATAACCTTCTTGGAAGAGTGCTTTCCAAGTTCTTTTGTGGCAGAAGTTGGCATTTTCTCCTCCATTCTGTTATTCCAATGATCTATCTTCTATTCTTTCTCTCGGAGGCATTGTGATGTTGCTCTTTTCACTCATCATCTCGAATTGTGAAGAGCGTGTTCTTTTATTGCTTATTCATTTAACCGGAGTGTTGTGTCTATCATTAAAAGATATAGGGGGAGATCTCCATGATTATACTCTTCAAGTGTGCATTGCTTTAAAAGCAAATTCCTCACTATGCACATCTTCAGGGGGTGTTCTTCTATATCTTGCAATCAAATTCCTCAATATCAGTAATTACACTTCATATGTTTATCCCCATTGAAAAGTTAACCTATATTGTCATCAATCACCAAAAAGGAGGAGATTGTAAGTGCATCTAGTGCCCCTTAGTGATTTTGGTGTATTGAAGACTTATAGGTTAAGGGACTGATGCGTTTGTGAGTGTACACATGTCTATAAGTCTATGAGGAGTTTGATATTTACAGAGAAAGTCGACCCTTAAAATGAAGTTCTTCAACGGAAGACTTTGGATTTCTGAAGACTTTGAAAGTGAAGAAATTGGTGTGACCTTGAAGACTTGGCAATCATTCGAGGAACATGAAGCGTGAAGACTTTTGTTTTCCTAGTTTCATTTTCTCTTTCTTGAGTCATAGGAAACACCGTACTGTTAAAGGGGGTCGAGGAAATACTAAGGAAAAATTTCCATGTGATGCTCAACTCAAAATCCTACACCTACTAATCCCTTCGAGTGAAGCCATTGGAAATCTCATACAGTTCAGTCAATTTCTTCAGTAATAGAGACGAAGTTCTTCTGGTTGCTGAGGAATTTGTTCTGACTGAGGAATTAGGAATTTGCCAGTGCGGATTGCCTACACAGTGAGGAACATCATAGCCCTGAGGAATTTGAGAGTCAAAATTCCGACCGTTGCTGTGTTATGCGCCAGCCGTCCCAAAAATATCTACCCACCTAACGGTCATATCATTGAAGGGCATTTATGTCTTATCATGTCGGGCTGCTCCCTAGGCTATAAATAGCCGCCCCCTACAATCACTAGTTGGTTGGCTGCTCCGAGAGAAACTAACACTTGTCATTTGAGAGCATACCATCCTCCGAGGACTTTGAGCAAAAATCATCGAGTGAGGAAAACCCAAACCCAAACACCTTCAAACCCAAAGTGATTGAGCATCACTGAAGAGATTGATCCTGCGTGGATCCGACCTTTGTTACCTTTGAAGACTATGCTTCTTCCAGACGGTTAGGCCTCATGGTCTAGAGCACCCAAGAGGAATTGTGGATCGCCGAGTGACCTAGTCTATGAAGGTTTGGAAGTCACCTGAAGACTTACCACGAGTGATTGGGTGAGGTCTGTGTGACCTTAGCTCAAGGAGAATACGGTGAAGACTGTGTTTACGAGACTGTGTGTCCTCGGGTTTAAATACCTAGCCGCTCCAACCAGACATACAACTAAGACAGCAGTTGGAACTGGTCTACCAAATCATTGTCTTCACCAAGCTTATTGGTTCTATTTCCTCAACTCTTTCATTTGCTCATTTCAGTTGTTGCATGCTTGTTCATATCTGTTTGAAGACTTTGACTGAAGACTTTCTCAATTTCCTCAGTTGAATTTCTTCAGTCTGTCCGTCTTCATCCTGTGTTATCCTGTGTTTACGCTTTTTGTACTCTGTGCTTGTTTTCATTTCATCATGATGACTATGCTAGTGTTTTGTTATGTTTACTTTTGAGTACTTATTCCGCTACAAGTAGTTCTTCGCTAAGGAATTTCCTCACCAGCAAATTCCTCGGTGAAGAATTCATAAAAATTGCCTATTCACCCCCCCCCCCTCTAGTCGATATAACACACTTTCAATGAGTAATACCAAGTTCACCAAGATAGTCATCAAGATCGGAATTCTTGAACTCGGTCCCATTGTCACTTCTGGTAAGCTTGATCTTCAAAGCAAAGTTGGTTGAAGCCCTCGAGAAAAATCATTTGAAGACTTCCTGCACCTCATGTTTGTAAGTGACAATGTGCACCCATGTGTAACAACAATAATCATCAACAATAACAAAGCCATATAGAGATGCATCATTTGTAACTGCAGAATAATGATTAGGACCAAAGAGATCCATGTGAAGCAATTCAAATGGTCGAGTGGTAGTCATGATAGTCTTTGCTGGATGTTTGGCCTTGGTCATCTTTCCAGCTTCATAGGCTCCACACAAATGATCCTTGAGGAATTTGACATTCTCAATGCCAATGAAATGCTTCTTCTTTGCAAGCGTGTGCAGTTTCCTCATACCAGCAAGACCAAGTCGTCGATGCCATAGCCAACCTTCTGAAGCTTTTGCAAGTAGGCATACGGCCGGTTGTGGTCCTATAGAGAAATCAACAATGTACAAGTCTCCTCTCCTAAAGCCTTCGAAGACTTTGGAATTGTCAGCTTCCATGATCACAACACAACGATATTTGCCAAAGACAACAACCATATCGAGATCACAAAGCATCAAGACAGACATGAGGTTGTATCCTAAGGACTCGACAAGCATGACTTTGTCCATGTGTCGATCCTTAGAGATCGCAACCTTACCTAGACCCAATGCTTGACTTTTTCCTTTGTCAGCGAAGATGATATGCTTCAGATGCGATGATGATAAGGGAGCATCCATCAATAGATTCTTGTCACGGGTCATGTGATTCGTACATCCACTATCGAGGACCCACTCATTTGTCATGAGGACATTCACCTGAAGACTTTCAAGGCACTTTTTGGGAACCCAGATTTTCTTCATAGGGGAACTGTTCCTGCAGTTAGTGCCAACATATCTAGCAAATACTTAACCATTCTGATTTTTGAACAGTTTATAGTTGGAGTCAAATGACTCATCAGAAGAATGAGGAGATTCACATGTAAAGCCAGATAAATTGGGTGGATCAACTGGAGGTCCCTTTGCAGCAACCCATGAGGTTTTGAGGTACTGCTCAGGCTTCCAATATGTTCCATCAGCATTGACTTTCCTCTCAAAGGCAATACCCTCTTTCCTAGGGTTCCTGTTGAGGATCTGCTTTTTAAGCACATCACAAAGAGTCTGATGCCCTTTGAGGCTTTTGTACATGCCTGTCATGTACAATTCCTTCAGCCCTGCATCATCAGTGATACTAGCAATGTCCTCAGACGAGGAATTAGTGATAGCAGAGACAGATGAAGAATTTGTAGCATTAGAAGCATTTGAACATTCAGGTGAAGAATTAGCTGTTTCACGTTTAATGCACTTCAAACATGGCGAAACAAATTATTCCTGAGTAGCGCTGATTTGTTGAGCAAGTAATGAATCACGCACCTTCTGAGATCTTCATAACTCACTCTTAGCTTCTCAAGATCTTGCTTTCTTTGAAGAAATTCATAAGAAAGCTTCTCGTGATCAGATAAGAGAGTGTTATGATGACCTTGAAGGTTGTCAAACCGAGACGGAAGTCTCTGAAGATTTTCAGTCAAGGTTTTAGTGCGATCCATTTCTTCACCCAACATATCATCACTTTTGTCTAGCATGTTTTGAACCTTTTTAATAGCCTTTTGTTGTTTCACAGCAATCTTAGCAAGTTTAGAGTAGTCGGGCTTGAGGTTTTCATCAGATTCATCCTCACTAGATTCAGAGGAGGGGTATTTAGTTACCTTGGCACCCTTTGCCATGAAGCAATAGGTGGGAGCATAGTCATCATTTCCTTCATCAGCCTTGTTGGTGATGCCATCTTCTTCAAAGTTGAAGATAGACTTGCTTACGAATGCAGTAGCGAGAGCTAGGCTCGCCACACCAGACTCGGACTCCCAGGATGCCTCCTCTTCATCATGTTCCTCAGATTCAGCCTTAGAGTCCATTTCCTTGCCAATGAATGCCCGAGCCTTCTTGGAGCTGCTCTTCTTGTGAGATGAATATTTTGAGGATTTTGATGATGAAGACTTTGAAGATTTCTTCTTCTTCTTCACATCATCAGAATTGTAATCCTTGTACTTCTTCTTCTTTGATTCCTTATCCCAGTGAGGACAATCTTGAATGTAGTAACCAGGTTTCTTGCATTTGTGGCATAGCCTCTTCTTGTAGTCACTGGATGAGGAATCATTACTCCTTGAGGATTTTCCAAAGCGACCACATCTTGAGAACTTCTGAAATTTCTTCACGAGCAGTGCTAGTTCCTGGCTCAGTTCATCAGGATCACCAAGGCTGCTGCCAGAGTCTTCATCTTTAGAATCAGAGACTGCCTTGGCCTTCAGTGCACATGGTCTGCCATAGCTCGAACCATAGAGCTCTCTCTTCTCAGCAAGCTGGAACTCATGAGTATTTAGTCTCTCGAGGATATCAGTGGGATCAAGTGACTTGTAATCAGCACGTTCTTGAATCATTAGTGCCAGAGTATCAAATGAAGAATCAAGCGATCTCAGCAATTTCTTCACCACCTCATGGTCAGTGATGTCAGTGGCACCAAGTGCTTGAAGCTCATTTGAGATGTCAGTGAGGCGATCGAAGGTTTGTTGAACATTTTCATTGTCGAGTCTTTTGAAGCGGTTGAAGAGATTGCGAAGAACGCCAACACGAGAGTCACGTTGAGTTGAGACTCCTTCATTCACTTTGGACAGCCTATCCCAGATAAGCTTAGCAGTTTCCAAAGCACTCACTCATCCATACTGCCCTTTGCTCAGATGGCCACATATGATGTTCTTCGCTTGAGAATCGAGTTGCTTGAATCTCTTCACATCAGTAGCGTTCAGAGAAGGTGTGACTGAGGGAACACCATTTTCCACAACATACCAAAGATCGTTATCAATTGCCTCAAGATGCATTCACATCATATTCTTCCAGTAGGGGTAGTCTGTTCCATCGAAGGTAGGACACCCAGCAGAGACCTTGATCATACCTGCGGTCGACATAACTAAAACTCTAGGCGGTTAAACCAAAATCACATACAACAAGGGAGTACCTTGCTCTGATACCAACTGAAAGTGCGTTATATAGACTAGAGGGTGGGTGAATAGGCGATTTTTATGAATCTTGACAGAGGAATTTGCTGGTGAGGAAATTCCTTAGCGAAGAACTATTTGCATCAGAATAAGTACTCAACAGTAAACATAACAGAACACAAGCATAGTCATCATGATGAAATGAAGACAAGCACAGAGTACAGAAAGCGTAAACACAGGATAACACAGGATGAAGACGGATAGACTGAAGAAATTGAACTGGGGAAATTGAGAAAGTCTTCAGTCAAAGTCTTCAAACAGATATGAACAAGCGCACAACAACTAAAATGAGGAAATGAAAGAGTTGAGGAAATAGAACCAGTAAGCTTGGTGAAGACAATGATTTGGTAGACCAGTTCCAACTGCTATCTCAGTTGAACGTCTGGTTGGAGCGGCTAGGTATTTAAACCTGAGGACACATAGTCTCGGACACACAGTCATCACCGTATTCTCCTTGAGCTAAGGTCAAACAGACCTCGCCCAATCACTCATGGTAAGTCTTCAGGTGACTTCCAAACCTTCACAGACTCGGTCACTCGGTGATCCACAATTCCTCTTGGATGCTCTAGACCATGACGCCTAACCGTCTGGAAGAAGCACAGTCTTCAAAGGTAACAAGCGTCGGATCCACGCAGGATCAATCTCTTTAGTGATGCTCAATCACTTTGGGTCTGAAGGTGTTTGGGTTTGGGTTTTCCTCACTCGATGATTTTCGCTCAAAGTCCTTGGAGGATGGGATGCTCTCAAATGACACGTGTCAGTTTCTCTCGGAGCAGCCAACCAGCTAGTGGTTGTAGGGGGCAGCTATTTATAGCCTAGGGAGCAGCCCAACATGATAAGGCATAAATGCCCTTCAATGATATGACCATTAGGTGGGAAGATATTTTGGGACAGCTGGCGCATAGCACAGCAACGGTCAGAATTTTGAATCTCAAATTCCTCAGGGCTATCATGTTCCTCACTGTTTAGGCAATCCGCACTGGTGAATTCCTAACTCCTCAGTCAGAACAAATTCCTCAGCGACCAGAAGAACGTCGTCTCTGTCACTAAAGAAATTGACTGAACTGTATGAGATTTCCAATGGCTTCACTTGAAGGGATTGGTAGGTGTAGGATTTTGAGTTGAGCATCAGATGGAAATTTTTCCTTAGTATTTCCTCGACCCCCTTTAACAGTACAGTGTTTCCTATGACTCAAGAAAGAGAAAAATGAAACTATGAAAACAAAAGTCTTCACGCTTCATGTTCCTCGAATGAATTCCAGGTCTTCAAGGTCACACCAATTTCTTCACTTTCAAAGTCTTCAGTTAAAGAACTTCATTTTTAGGGGTGTACTTTCTTTGTAAAGATTAAACTCCTCATAGACTTATAGACCTGTGTACACTCACAAACGCATCAGTCCCTTCACCTATAAGTCTTCAATACACCAAAATCACTAAGGGTCACTAGATGCACTTACAAAAGGGTTGAGGGTTGTTGCTCGATCTGGGAGCATCCAATGGTGCAGACGTATGATCCGTGGGGTTTGGGTTCTGGCCGATTAGAACGCACGACTCAGATCACACGCGGCATCGGCCTCAGTTTGGTAGGCACATGACTTCCATTTGGCCTTTTTATACACTAATTGAGTTTCCTAGGCATTTAAAGTCCATAATTCAACTCTAAACTTCAAATACATGCTCCAGTTCACCAAAATGGCTAGAAAAATTATATATGTGTCCTTGGGTGCATGTTTAGGTCCCATGCCAGGAATGGGAACGAATTACAACCGTACTGGCATCCTGGCTCGTCCTCGAACATTTAGAATCTCAATTTTTAAATCCTCGTAAATCCTAAACTCACCAGAAAGTCATGAAAGTTGGCATGGTGTCACATAATGGCGCATATATGTCGTGGTAAAAACATTGTCTAATTTGGGCCAAGCTATATTACAAACCTCTTACAACCGGAGCTTCTCTCAAAGAAGCCTCGTGGTTCCGATAGGGAAATGTGTTCCCCTTGTGGCGAAATGTAATCACTACCTCTTTTCGCCTTGTATTTTCTTCTACGGGAAACATGGAACGACATGATATCTGTGCTGAAATTTAAACTTATTCAGGGTTTGTTTGGCCTTTTTATACACTAATTGAGTTTCATAGGCATTTAATGTCCATAATTCATATCTGAACCTCAAATACATGCTCCAGTTCACCAAAATGGCTAGAAAAAATATACATGCATGTGTCCTTGGGTGCATGTTTAGGTCCCATGCATGCCAGGAATGGAAACAAATTACAACCGTACCAGCGTCCTGGCTCGTCCTGAAACATTTGGAATCTCGGTTTTTAAATCCCCATAAATCCAAAACTCATCAAAAAGTCATGAAAGTAGGCATGGTGTCATGTCATGGCACATATATGTCGTGGTAAAAACATTGTCCAATTTGGGCCAAGCTTAACCTCTTACAAATTGGAGCTTCTCTCAACAAGAAGCCTTGTGGTTCCAATAGGGAAACGTGTTCCCCTTGTTGTCGAAACGTAATCATGGCCTCTTTTTGCCTTGTATTTTCTTCTACGGGCAACATGGAATGAAATGATATCCATGCTGAAATTTAAACTTATTCAGGGTTCGTTTGGCCTTTTATACACTAATTGAGTTTCCTAGGCATTTAATGTCCATAATCCAAATCTGAACTACAAATACATGCTCAAGTTCACCAAAATGGCTAGAAAAATTGTACATGTGTGTGTCCTTGGGTGCATGTTTAATTAGGTCCCATGCCAGGAATGGGAACGAACTACAACCATACCGGCGTCATGGCTCGTCCTCAAACATTTGGAATCTTGGTTTTTAAATCCCCATAAAATCCAAAACTCACCAGAAAGTCATCAAAGGTGGCATGGTGTCACGTCATGGCACATATATGTCGTGGTAAAAATATTGCCAATTTGGGACAAGCTTTATTACAAACCTCTTACAAACCGGAGCTTCTCTCAAGGAAGCATGATGGTTCCGATAGGGAAACATGTTCGCCTTCTAGAAAAACATAGTCGCTCCCTCTTTTCGCCTTGTATTTTCTTCTACGGGCAACATGGAACGACATGATATCCATGCAGAAATTTAAACTTATTCAGGGTTCGTTGGGCCTTTTTATACACTAATTGAGTTTCCTAGGCATTTAATGTCCATAATTCAAGTCTGAAGTACAAATACATGCTCCAGTTCACCAAAATGGCAAGAAAAATTATACATGCATGTGTCTTTGGGGTGCATGTTTAGGTCCCATGCATGCCAGGAATGAGAACGAATTACAACCTGACCGACGTCTTGGCTTGTCCTCAAACATTTGGAATATTGGTTTTTAAATCCCCATAAATCCAAAACTCACCAGAAAGTCATTAAAGTTGGCATGGTGTCACGTCATGGCACATATATGTCGTGGTAAAAACATTGCCAATTTGGGCCAAGCTTTATTACAAACCTCTTACAAACCGGAGCCTCTCGCAAGAACCCTCGTGGTTTCGATAAGGAAACGTGTCCCCTTGTGGGCCAAACGATAATCGCTCCCTTCTCTAGCCTCGTATTTTTTTTACATCCAACATGTACGGAACAACGGAGATTCATGTTGAGCTTTGAAATTATTCAGGGTTCATTTAACCCTTTTTATTCATTAATTGAGTTTTCTAGGCATTTAATGTCCATAATTCAAATCTGAACTACAAATACATGCTTCAGTGCACCAAAATGGCTAGAAAAGCATACATGTGTCCTTGGGGTGCATGTTTAGGTCCCATGGAACGAAATGGAAATGAATTCAACCATCTCGCCGTCCTGCCTTGGCCGCAAACATTGCGAATCTCGGTTTATAAATCTCTGTAAATCCAAAACTCAGCAGGAAATCATGAAACTTGGCAGGGTGTCACTACATGGTACATATAATTGTTCAATTTGGCGAAGCTATATTACAAGCCTCTTATAAACCGAAGCTTCTCGCAACCCTCGTGGTTTCGGTGGGCGAAACGATTATTGTTGCCTCTTCAAGCCTAGAACTTTGTTTTCTACAGGCAACATAGAATAACAGGATTGTCGTGCCAAAATTTGAAAGTGTTTAGGGTTTTTTTGGCCATTGTATATATTACTAATTAAGTTTTCTACTCATTAAATGTAGTCCATAATTCAAATTTGAACTACAAGCACATGCTCCAGTGAAGCAAAATGGGTGGGAAATCGTACATGTGTCATTGGGTGCATGTTTAGGTCTCATTTAAGGAATGGGAATGAATTACAAACTTGTCATCGTCCTGATACATTGAGAATCTCGGTTTTTAAATCCTAGTAAATCAAAAACTCACCCAAAAAACATGAAAGTTGGCATGGTTTCATGACATGGCACATATATGTCGTGGTAAAAAAATCGTCCAGTTTGAGAAGAGGAGCACACATTAGTAGCCACGAAGCCTTTTTGAAACAATAAGCTGACACATTAATATACAAACGGTTGTATTATATGAACTGTGTCAATATTTAACCATACTCAATGGCGTGCATGCTGCTATTTGATTAGACGGGTCGAGCGCGAGAAGTCCGCCGTGGAGGCTCGACGGGACGCGTGCGAGCAGTCCGCCGCGCAGGCTCGATGGGGCGCGTGCATCCTATCCACCTCGCAGGCTCGACGGGACACGTGCGAGCAGCAAGGCCACCCATGCTCACCGGGAAGCGAGCTCTTTGACCTCCATGCAAAATCCGCCGCCCGCCTCGCTCAAAACTTCGCCATTAATGGGCTAATTAAAGCGCCTAGACGGATGTTTTTTTAGGGGTGGACAGAGGGTGTTTGGTTGTGATCCCATGGCAGCATTTGCTTTGTTCATGTTTTCAACTCATATTCTTGCCTAATTTAAATTGCCACATAGGGCAACGGATAATACAATGACAAATAAAATGGCAACGGATAGTGCGATGACAAATTTACAATGGCGCAGATAATAATTGTCTTAAATATTCTGGATAATTTTAAATGCCACATGCGGCAAAGTCCGAAAGCACGGGGGCAAGAGAAGAAGGAAATTGTAGACAATGATCTAGATTGCTACTATATCTACTCTTCGATGGATCGCCAGGCGATGACATCCTCCAGCTCCTTCCCCAATTTCTCACGGCTTTGCTTGAAAGTAGCCACGGATTCCTCCACCTCCTGTTCGCGCTCGATCCGGAGCTTCCTCAGGTCACCCATCAGTTCCTCGATGAATGTTGTCAGCATCATCCCCGATGCACTACTGTGCTCATGCAGCATCTTCCAGCCAGTGGCCTCCTCCTCATTCTCGGTGAGCGCCTTGAGGAGCTTCGCATTTTCACCCATGAGTTGCTCGACGAGGCTGGTCGCCTTGTCAACCGAGGTATCGCTGATCTCGAACAGCTTCATCAAGCCGTCGACTAGCTCCTGCTGCTTAATGAGGCCAGCGAGAATGGCATCGTCGCCGGCCAAGGACTTCAGCAATGCCAGCTCGTCGCGATCGCTGACGCGGCGAGTGCGCTTGTGAGAGCCCTCGCGTGCCCGTGAGAGCTCGTTCGAGGGCTCCGCGGCGTGCCGGGACATCTCTGTTGCGGCTGCCGCTTCGCTGCGGGACCTCTCTAGTGCTTCCGCGGCCTTGGTCTTTGCTGCCTGGTTATATGCCCACCCGAAACTCCTCCTACCGATCATGGCGGAATGACTTGACAGGAACGACCAGTTTTGTAGGTGATGAGGAGAGGAACTGTGAAGTAATTTTCGAGTGGGTAGTTTTTATAGCTCGGTGCTAAGTGTGAACACATATTAGTTTGATCGGTGTGAACACATATTAGTTTGATCTATGTGAACAGATTTGCAATTACTTATTGCGTTGTAATCTGCAATGTGATAAGAAACAAAGTCAAAATTTATTGATGGTTCTGGGCCCACAAAGCCCCATTTTTGTTGTTCTGTCTCATCGTAAATAGTTCTTTTGGATCAACCATATGCCACGCATCGGAAGCATGAAACGTGGGCCCTTATTCTTGGATGTACATGTACGTGTCTGCCCACTATCACACATGGTCAAGATATCACCATCGTGTCCTATGGATGCGCCCTCACATCTCCCACGGGGTGCCAGAAGGTTGACCACGTGGTTGCTCGCCGTGGCATCCCTGTTTTTTTTTCTTTTTTGGCGTCCCTACACGCACACTGCTCGCTGTTGAGGAAAATTTACAATGGAAATGGTTAACAATTGTCTTACATATTCAGGATAATTTAAAATTCCACATGCGATAAGGCACAAAACACTCACGACCTACTGATGCATACAATTATAATAAAACATAGGCTAAAAAGATGAGTCAGCGGCCTTCCTACGATGGTCTTCTCGGACTCCATGATCAGCATACCACCCTTGCAGCATTCATTATGTGTAAATTACTAATCATCACACACTAGTACTCGCAAACGCATTGTGTGCGATACTCCTAGCCACAGCGAGCAACTAATTTGCAGTTTTCAAAGTTTTTTGTATGAACAGAATCACACACGAACTTACTATAGTAACCGTCTGCGTTATAATTTCTCATCCCAAACAGTTCATCCGAGTGGGCTATTTGCTGCGTATCACACACATCTGGTTTACACGAACCATTTGTGTTCGTTTGGCTGATTGCAAATGCTGCATATCACACACATCTTGTTAAGATGAACCGTTTCCGTTCTCTTGCCTAATCGAAAACAGTTTGTCTGAGTGAACCGTATGCCATATATCACACACAACTTGATATGGCTGACCGTTTCTGTTGCATTCCCTAATAGCACATAGTTCATCGGAGGGAACTGTATCCCGTATATTGCACACACACATTAATATGGCTGCCCATTTCTGTTGTTCTTCCTCATCGCAAACAGTTCTGCTGGATCAACCGTATGCCCAGCATCGCACACGTAACTAAAATCTGAACCATGTTTGATTCCGCCATCGCAAATGTTTTGCACCTTTTTTGACGGTTTTTTCACACCACCATTTGCGATTATTGCATCGCACATAGTTTCGTTGAAGGGTCTCTGATCGTAGTGTCGCGTTAGCAGCATCCTGCAGTAGTGAAGTTTGGAAAAAGGATAGTAACATTGCCCCTTCCCTCTTTTTCTCTCTTTTTTCCTCTTTTTTCTCTTTTTTTCCCACTCTTTTTTTAGTTCCTCACATGGGACAATGTCTAGTAATGACGATCATCACACTTCTATTTATTTACAACTCAAGAATTACAACTCGATACTTAGAACAAAATATGACTCTATATGAATGCCTCCGGCGGTGCAGGGATGTGCAATGACTCAAGAGTGACATGTATGAAAGAATTATGAAAGGTGGCTTTACCACAAATACGATGTCAACTACATGATCATGCAAAGCAATATGACAATGATGAAGCGTGTCATAATAAATGGAATGGTGGAAAGTTGCATGCCTATATATCTCGGAATGGATATAGAAATGCCAAAATAGATAGGTATGGTGGCTGGTTTGAGGAAGGTATATGGTGGGTCTATGGTACCGGCGAAAGTTGTGCGCTATTAGAGAGGCTAGCAATGGTGGAAGGGTGAGAGTGTATATAATCCATGGACTCAACATTAGTCATAAAGAACTCACATATTGAAAAAATCTATTAGTCATCGAAACAAAGTACTACACGCATGCTCCTAGGGGGATAGATTTGTAGGAAAAGACCATCGCTCGTCCCTGACCGCCACTCATAAGGAAGACAATTAATAAATACCTCATGCTCCAACTTCGTTACATAATGGTTCACCATATGTGCATGCTATAGGAATCACAAACCTCAACACAAGTATTTCTCCAATTCACAATTACTCACTATCATGACTCTAATATCACCATCTTTATATCTCAAAACAATCATAAGGAATCAAACTTCTCATCGTATTCAATGCACTTTATATGAAAGTTTTATTATATCCCTCTTGGATGCCCATCATATTAGGACCAAATTTATAACCAAAGAAAATTACCATGTTGTTTACAAAGACTCTCAAAATAATATAAGTGAAGAATGACAGTTCAACAATTTTTGTAAAATAAAACCATCGCCGTTCTCTAAAAAGATATAAGTGAAGCACTAGAGCAAAATTTCCTAGCTCAAAGATATAAGTGAAGCACATAGAGTATTCTAATAAATCACGATTTATGTGTATCTCTCTCAAAAGGTGTGTACAACAAGGATAATTGTGGCAAACTAAAAAGCAAAGACTCAAATCATACAAGACGCTCCAAGCAAAACACATATCATGTGGTGAATAAAAATATAGCCTCAAGTAAAGTTACTGATAGACGAAGACGAAAGAGGGATGCCTTCCGGGGCATCCCCAAGCTTAGGCTTTTGATTGTCCTTGAATATTACCTTGGGGTACCTTGGGCATCCCCAAGCTTAGGCTCTTGCCACTCCTTATTCCATAGTCCATCAAATCCTTACCCAAAACTTGAAAACTTCACAACACAAAACTCAACAGAAAATCTCATAAGCTCCGTTAGTATAAGAAAATAAATCACCACTTTTGGTACTATTGTGAACTCATTATTTATTTATATTGGTTTAATATCTAATGTATTCCAACTCTTCCATGGTTCATACCCCCCGATACTACCCGTAGATTCATCAAAATAAGCAAACAACACATAGAAAACAAAATTTGTCAAAAACAGAACAGTCTGTAGCAATCTGGAAACTTCGAATAATTCTGTAACTCCAAAAATTCTGAAAAATTAGGACAACCTGGGAAATTTGTGTACCAATCTTGTGCAAAAAGAATCATATCAAAAGCATGCTTATGTGAATTATGAAAGTTATTTTCCTAGATGCAAAAGTTGCTGTTTTTCAGCAAGATCAAAACAACTATCACCGTAAGCCATCCCAAAGGTCTTACTTGGCAGAAACAGTAATTAAAACACAAAACCACATCTAACCAGAGGCTAGATGAATTATTCGAAGCAAAACAGGACCAAAAAGCAAAGAACAAAAAATATAATTGGGTTGCCTCCCAACAAGCTCTATTGTTTAACGCCCTAAGCTAGGCATAAAAACACGAATAGATCTAGGTATTGTCATCTTTGGTATGCAATCCATAAATAGCTCTCATAATAGATTCATATGGCAACTTAATTTTCTTTCTAGGAAAGTGTTCCATGCCCTTCCTTAACGGAAATTGAAATCTAATGTTTCCTTCTTTTATATCAATAATTGCACCAATCGTTCTAAGGAAAAGTCTACCAAGAATAATAGGACATGTAGAATTGCAATCTATATCAAGAACAATGAAATCTATGGGCATATAATTCCTATTTGCAACAATAAGAACATCATTAATCCTTCCCATAGGTCTCTCAATGATGGAATCCACAAGATGCAAATTTAAGGAACAATCATCAAATTTACGAAAACCTAGCACATCACATAAAGTTTTTGGAATCGTGGAAATGCTAGCACCCAAATCACACAAAGCATGGCACTCATAATCTTTAATCTTAATCTTAATAGTAGGTTCCCACTCATCATAAAGTTTAATATTTTATAATGATGAACAACAACTGGCATGTGACACTAGATTACTATTTTACTCCAATAAAATTATATAAAAAAGTGTCTAAAGTATGTAAGAATAATGGTATAAAAGTAGCAAAGACATCGCAAACAACTATAGATACTTTTGAGATGTATCAACATCCCCAAGTGTAATCCTACTCATCCTCGAGTACGTAGATGGTAACAAAAATTATTTTTTATTGTGAATTCTACCTCTACATGAACATGATTAATTGATGTAGTCTCATAGAAGTTAGGTTTCATAAAAGCGATGCAAGGCTAGAGATATAAATTAGATAATCATGTTTAAGCTGGCTCTGTACATTGATTTACAGTGAGATAAAGCAAGTTTAATAGCCAACATTTCCCTTGCCAAATGTTAAGAAAGAAATTCAAGACTACAATTGGGAACTCAAATTTGACTCTTGTATTTCACAACATCTTATCATAAACCAACCCAAGGTGGATAAGGGAAAACAATGTGGACTTCATAGTTTGTATAAGCACCTTCCTTATACAAACACTCAAGTGGAAGTTCTCAGGTTTTATAACTTATTGTAAAAGGAGAATAATGTTGGAGATTTGTGAGATTTTCTTTTTGAAAATAGTCTCGCATAAATGCATTTGGATCATTGGACAATGTTAATGCCTTATCATAAATGGTAATGCAAGGAGTAGTGATTGACATCTAAAAATGCAGTAGAGATATGAATGTATAATTCTCTTACGGACTAGTATGGTATGCATCTAACTTTCTTGTTCAGGAAGACCTAGAGCATTTGAGAAAACTCGTCATTGGAATATACCAGTGGATTTCCTTTTTTTAACATTATTTTTTGGCACATTCATGGTGCGCCTTTCATTTGATATCTCAAGGGAAGAAGCAACACTCTATAATGATGAGCAATATAATTTTTGAATTTATTCATAACTCAACTCAACTAATCAATATGATGAAAATGATGTGGAACTCTATATGAAGTAGCATTGTACTAGGGTGTACAATGATCTAGCTGTCGTAGGAGGGGAATGAATAGATCAGTTTGAGGAGGAATTTCCTTTTGGTGAAGCTAGCACTAATTTTACTCGTGGCCACAACAACATTTGAGATGACAATTTTTGAATGAAATATATGAAGTCCGGTTTAAGCAAAAGAATATGCGATGATTTCTTGTACCATTTTCACATTACTTATGTTGAAACTTATGTATTACAATGTCTTAGTACCCATGCTATTATCCATGCGTATTAAGATATACATGATCGCAAATAGTTACTATCATGCTATCTTTTTTACCTATTTATTGCCTACAAAGTTTAAAAAAAAACAAATTTTCACCCAAGGGATCCACACCTGATTTGCATTTCAAAGGTCGCACTTAACATGAAGAAAGGAAATCGTGCCTCAATTAGGCGTGATCTTTTTGTCTCATCTTACGAAGCCGATTTGTTTAAAGAGTAAAGTTTGGTAAAATATTAGCTATTACAACATTAGTGGGAAGGTTGTCATTTTGGAAATTCTTAACATTTTGAGAATACTAAATCTTCCACATGATTGTGAGCAAATGGTTTGAGAGAGCATGTTACTGTGGTGTGAGAGAGGACGCCCAAAGTGAGCCAATGGGCTAGTAGTTAGGCATGATGTTGAGCTTTTGCAAGATCCAGTGCTCAAACCTGCATTGGAGGAAAAGGTATCCCTACAGTCCTGGATGTTGCAGAGGAGGCACAATTCATCATCAATGATCATTTTCTTCTTGAGGTTTTCGCACGTGTTGATGCGATCAATATGCACTAGCTAGCCAAAGATTTTGATTCGGGCCAGCAATGTGGCATCCGAAATGTTGGATAGCTCAGGGATGATCATTTGACGAGTCAATGCCATATAAGCCCCCCTTGTGGTGAAGAGACCGCCTCCAAGGAGTGAAAAAATATTAGTCGCATCCTATAGATTCAGCTGCAACAAAAGAAGATGCAAGGAGCACAGTTCTATAGCTGCAACCACGGTTATTCGCCTAGGAAAGGATTAGTCAACCATCTCAAGGAATATAGGGCCACAAATGCATTGAATTTTAGATGGTCTGAGAAAAGTGTGGAGAAAGCAGCAACAAGAGGTTCCTGGAGCAACCATCGATCTAACCAGAAGAAGGTTGAGCACCCATTGTTACTTTGCATTATGTGATCTTCCTAAGCATGGCGACATTTCTATGAACTATCCTAGATATTTAGGAGGCACTATTCACTGAGCTAACGGGATAGGGAGATTGGTGCATGGTCCAGTCTTTCCATGACAGGGGTAGTGCATGTAAGAATTTGTAGACAAATTTCAACAAAAGGCATATATTTTGCACATGTATGTTTTTAACGGCAAGACCACCATCATTTTTGGGCCTGCAAACTCTATTTGACGCTACAAGGTATTTTTCTCCTAAGCATGAATCGTTATCTGACCATAAAAAATCGTCTGTGTTTGTCAAGTTGTTCAATGATTAGCTTAGGAAGATTAACCCCCCCCCCCCCCATGAAGTAAGAGGAGAGGTTATCTAGGACTGCAAAAATATGGACTAGTTTCCTCCTTTGGTGAGTAGTAGCGCAATCCAGCCAGAGAGATATTGCATGGTTGAAGTTATCTAAGTGGTTAGTAAGCAGAGG
>NC_041381.1:551296554-551302358 GCF_002162155.2 Triticum dicoccoides | reverse complement strand
GAAGTAAGAGGAGAGGTTATCTAGGACTGCAAAAATATGGACTAGTTTCCTCCTTTGGTGAGTAGTAGCGCAATCCAGCCAGAGAGATATTGCATGGTTGAAGTTATCTAAGTGGTTGGTAAGCAGAGGGGGTAATTTTGTGTGGTGAGAGTAGCAGGCGAAGGTATGCCTGGGAAAGGACGCAGTGGTTGTTCCTTAATCAGCTGTGAGGGTTGACGCACCATCATGTGTTAGGTTTAGAGCGATGAACATTGTTCATTTTGGAAGTTGATCTGAAGGCCGATAGCCATTGCATAGTCGTCGAGGATTTTCTTCAGAGAGGAAGCTGAGGTGAGAGAAGAAAGAAGAACAATCAATGTATCATCATCATACTCAAGGATATTGGAGGATAGGTTTTTCTTGAGTGGGCGCAGAACAACAGGTTGATTAGTATTCAAGCGTTGTAGTAAGTCTGCCACAATTATGAATAGATAATGAGAAAGCGGGTCATCCTGTCTGAGCCCGAGTTTGCAATTAATCCACGGCCATGGGCACCCATCAAGTAGAACCACAATTTTACCAGTATGAAGAAGTTTTTCGATCCAGGTGTACCACCTTGAAGGAAATTTGTGGTGTTGTAAAATTTTGAGAAGAGAGGTCCACACAATAGAGTCAAAAGCTTTCCGGAAATCGAGTTTGACAATTGGAATAGGCGCCTTAGCTTGACATTACTAGGTTTTAATCATGGCACCATCATTGAATCCAATGCATTGTTTTTCTGGAGGGGACAACTAATGTATTGGTCATTACCTTTTTTTTTTATTAGATAACATTTTGGCCTAGATCCAAACACACCCTTCACCCAAGTATTGTCCATGATCAATGACATCGCAGAGTAAGTGCACACTTGACATTACCTCCCAGACGCAGAGATTACTTCGTCTCGCTTGCCTACACAGTCGAACATTAGCTTGTCGATCACCTATAATTTTGTTTGATCGGGCATCCACGACAGATCATCTCGGAATTGATTTCCGACCAAAAGAGGGACGCACAACGTATTATTACCGTTGTCTGGAAATAACTGTCACTCAAATGGATACACGTCTAGACAGATCCATTTAAGCGATAGTTATTTCTCAAAGGAGGTAGTAAAATATTGAGCATAAAGATAAAAGCAGAACATTAGCTGGGTCCATATCTACGCCATGACAGGCCAACCGTTCATCATTGATCAACAGTTCCTGTTGCTAGCGCATTCTAAACACGCATTTTGCCCATGCACGTTAGGTTTCGAGTGGATGCCTACGTAGCTAGATCCCCAACAACCAGCTTGGCTTTCCTAGGTCTAGAACCAAATGAAAGCCCAATAGAAACCTTTCGGTGAAAGTACTAAATAACCAGACCTGACACAATCACCTGACATGCATCCATGCAACCGTGCAAAGCCGGGTATATAAAAACCCGGGCGGGCTCCCGGCTAGGCTGCGCAATCATTGAGCGGTGCTCGGCGACAACGACGCGGCGGCGAAGCTCCAAGCTTTTGGTTTGCAACTTTCATCAAGCTTGGCATCCAGCTCTTTATTGAGTGGTTGCGCCATTGCCAAATCTGTGTCACAACAGTGGCACGTAGGCATGTCCACCTAGTGCCTAGCAACTGTAATAGATTCCTAATCGCTTGGTCTCCAGCCGCTGCCCGCCTAGCTAGCGCCTAGCATGTCTGTTGTTAAGTAAGTACACTTTCAATTTTTGGCACGCCATGTGAGATTTAATTTGATCCTGGGAGATGTCGTGTTGGTGCTTTTCATCGCTGTGAGAGTGCCGGTTGCAACTTACTCGAAATGGAGCGGCAACGTCGAGTCCCTGGGTCGCAGCTAATCGGACAAGTCGATCGTATGGTGCTGGTGTGCGTCAGTGCGTGTCAAGATAGAAAGCGGTTGCTGCCTGGTCGCTGGTGCCGCAAGGTCATGAGTGGTTGCTTCAGATGGGCATTCTGGCCACGCTCGTATGTATGGGACAGATTAAAGTAAAAAAAAAAAAACTCAATCCATTTCAAAATAGATGACTCAACTTTGTACTAATTTTAATACAAAATTAGTACAAAGTTGGGTCATCTATTTTAAAACGGAGAGAGTATTTGGTAGCCATGCATGGTTCGCTACGGTATTTCTTTTCCAAATCAAGGGTTTCATTCATGCCATCAGGATTACAGTTGTTTTGCAGGCCACAATTAAGAAATTAGGCAGAAAATTGATCCATAAGAGTAAACTCCAACGCGGCGACCCAAACAGACGCGCGCTTTATCGGCTTTTCATCCGTTTGGATTGGCCTGATTGATATGTGCGTTTGATTTTTGATTTGAGTCGGCAGGTGCGCCCAACGGGAGGCCGACCTATTTATGCCGACGTGGCCGGAACTGACTAAGTAAACATAATTATACATAAATGGCCGGTCAAATGCCGACCAAAGTCCACATAAACAATTAGAAAATAAAAAACACTAATAAATCGCCCGCACGCTGCCCTAATAGACCGCCTTGCCCTTGCTTTGTCGTTGTCGTCCTCGCCGCCGGTGAGGTCAATGAAGACGGAGCGAGGCCCAGCCCAACCGAACACGGCTCGATAGGCCGCCAGGGCAACCTCCTCCGGCGTCTACTGCGGCAGCGGCATAGCGACGAGGCGGGCGCGCTCCTCCTCCTCCTCCTCCTCAAGCCGCAGAGCTTCTTCACCAGGGCACGCATCATCTGCTCATATAGCATCTGCCGCTCGCCGTCACCCCCCCCCCCTCCTCGGTGAGCCAGTGCGCCTTCTAGCGCTCAAGGTGGGTCACCTCTTCTTTCGGCATGGCGGCGTAGTGGCATGGAGGCGCGCTCACCCACTAACGGTACTGGCCGGTCTACGAATAGGACTCCTCCGGCCAAGTGGGGGCGGCAGTGACCGCTTGCACGTTGGAGTTGGCTCGCTGTAACGCCCCGGATGCAACTTTCCATATTCGTAACTCCAATTCTTGCCTTTTCCGGAGATGTGTTTTGATAATTCCTTCGTGGTTGGGTTTTTGTCTTTTGTTTTGCTTTTTGTTCATGCCGTGCATCTCATCTCATAGCATCATGTGCACCGCATCTTATATTTTCATAAAACCCGTATCCGCTCGTAGTTGCCGCTTCTTCCGTGTCTCGGTTGACCTTCCTCAGATCAACCGAACCTCTCTCTTCTCTCTCTTTTCTGAGCTCATCAAACCCCTTGCCTTCGTTGACCGTTCCGTGACCACCTAACCTCTATTGCCAGCTCGCAGCCCCCTCGCGTGCGCGCCCGAAACCTGCCTGGACCTGACCCGCTCAGCCATCACTGTTGGATCCGAATCATCCCCAAACATCCCGAAAACATCTCCGTTTTCTTATTTGGACTCCCTAGCCTATTTATACTCGACCGTCCGATTTAATCGGAGGGCCCAAATCTACCCTAGACCCTAGGCAGACCAATTCCCTCCAATCCCGCAGCCGCCGCCGCTCTCTCCTCGCAATCCGCGCGTACCCAGTCCCCTGCCTCCACTTGGCCAGATCCAGCGCAGCCAAGCCTCCACCTTCCCCTCCTCGATTTTGCCACCGATCCAACCAGCCGCTCCTCTCAATCCACCAACCGCAGAGCCTGCAGCCCGCTCCTCCCTCCTTCCAAATCCATCCATCTCGTAGCCACCCTCGCCGACCAGAGCACCAGGTCATGATGCAGCTCCCCGTCGCCTCCCTCTCCTTCCTTTCCCTCTCTCTGTTCCCTCTCTCAGCTCTCTCCTTCTCTTATTCGCAGGAACAGGGGACGCCATGAACGAGACCACCTGCTCGATCTCGTGCCCCTTGTTGACCGCCTCCGGCCACCTCTGCGCTGGATACGCGCCGGCCCCGCCGGTCCTCGCCTCTACCTCACCCAGATCGACCACGAGCGTCACCAGCAGCAGCTTCAGGCCATCACCCCCAACCGTCCTCGACCTCCTCCTCATGCGGGACCTCCTCCGGAGCCACGGCGCCTCCTAGCCGGCCCCGACTTTGCCTCGCTGTTCCGGCGAGTCCCCGACAAGCAGATGAGTGCCCCTCTCTGCTCTTGTTCCTTTCTCTCTCCCTGACGCCCTCCCTATCTATTCTCTAACCTTTCCCCTCTCTCTCTGTTCGGGTACAGGAGAGATGGAGCACCCAAGCCGCATGGGAGACGAGCACCCTCGCTGACAGTCCCTCGCCTCGCCGCCCCTTTGCCCCGCTCACCAGACCTCAGATCCCAGCCGCCAGCGCCCCTGTTTAGTGCGAGCAGAACGAGCGCTTGCATCGCTCGGTTCAGCCGTGCGTTGACCACGTGCGCGCAGCAACCGCCTCGGCCAGGCCCAGCCGCGCCCCTTCAGCCACCTCAGCCCACCAGATCCGTTGGCCCAAGGCCCAATGTGAGCAGCCCCCCTCTGGTCCATCTCCTGTACACTGTTGGGCCAACTAGATTCAGCCCGATGTGTTTTTTTTTCGTCTGCGATTTTATCCATTATCCAGTGAATTGCTGTTTTACAGAAAACCCCCTAGAGTTCATGCATTTAATAACTCACAAATGGTGCATCATATGTAAATAATTTATATATGTAAAATGCTTAGAATTTTGTGTAGATTAATAATTTGTCACTTTCATCCATGTTAAATATGTTTAAATTGCTGTTTGCATTAATTTGCTAAAATGCCATGTTAAAATGCTTTATTTCATAACTAAATAACCATAGCTCCAACTTTAATAAACTTTATATGTAAATGGGGTGGAAAAATGCCTAGTTTAACATGGTGGACTTTATTTTCCTGTTTAACAACCTTAAAATATGTTTTAGGGAAGAACAGTACCAAACTCAAATTATGCACATGGGGATTTTCCGGAATTGTTGTTTGTTGTTTCCGGCCTCATTTAAATTGCCTAGATAGGTAGTTTTATTATGTTACACCTCTTGCCATGTTTAACAACATTTAATATTGTTGGGTAGCCTAAACGAGAGCGAACTAAATAACTTGAATGTGGTGTTTCGTCAATATGCAACTCGTTGCATATTGAGCTCCACTTAATTTGTAGTATTGTTTGTTGCACTTTGTCATGCCATGCCTCTTTAAACCGGTCATGCATCATATTTGTTTGTGCATCATGCCATGATTATGCTTGTGTGTTTACCATGTTGTTTGCTTCTTTCCGAGTTGCCTTCGGTTTCGTTCCGGAGTTGTGAGGATTCGTTCGACCACGTCCGCTTGTCTTCTTCATGGACTCGTTCTTCTTCCTTGCGGGATTTCAGGCAAGATGACCGCTACCCTGGATCTCACTACTATCATTGCTATGCTAGTTGCTTCGTTCTATTGCTATGCTGCGCTACCTATCACTTGTTCCTCAAGCCTCCCAAATTGCCATGAACCTCTAACCTTTGACACCCTTCCTAGCAGACCATTGTTTGGCTATGTTACCGCTTTGCTCAGCCCCATCTTATAGCGTTGTTAGTTGCAGGTGAAGTTGAAGATTGCTCCATGGTGGACAGGATTATGTTGGGATATCACAATATCTCTTATATTATTAATGCATCTATATACTTGGTAAAGGGTGGAAGACTCGGCCTTATGCCTGGTGTTTTGTTCCAGTCTTGCCGCACTAGTTTCCGTCATACCGGTGTTATGTTCCCAGATTTTGCGTTCCTTATGCGGTTGGGTGATTTATGGGACCCCCTTGACAGTTCGCTTTGAATAAATCTCCTCCAGCAAGGCCCAACATTGGTTTTACCATTTGCCTCACCTAGCCCTTTTTTTCCCTTGGGTTTCCGGAGCCCGAGGGTCA
>NC_041381.1:551273276-551296282 GCF_002162155.2 Triticum dicoccoides | reverse complement strand
ATGTCCGGCGCCCCCTGGGCAACCAGGGTCTATGCCAACCCGTCATCTTGCTCATCCGGTGTGCCCTGAGAACGAGATATGTGCAGCTTCTATCGGGATTTGTCGGCACATCCGGGCGGCTTTGCTGGTCTTGTTTTACCATTGTCGAAATGTCTTGTAAACCGGGATTCCGAGTCTGATCGGGTCTTCCTGGGAGAAGGTATATCCTTCGTTGATCATGAGAGCTTATCATGGGCTAAGTTGGGACACCCCTACAGTGTTTAAACTTTCGAAAGCCGTGCCCGCGGTTATGGGCAGATGGGAATTTGTTAATATCCGGTTGTAGATAACTTGACACCAGATCCGAATTAAAACGCATCAACCGCATGTGTAGCCGTGATGGTCTCTTTTCGGCGGAGTCCGGGAAGTGAACACGGTTTTGGGTTATGTTTGACGTAAGTAGGAGTTCAGGATCACTTCTTGATCATTGCTAGCTTCACGACCGTTCCGTTTGCTCTCTTCTCGCTCTTATTTGCGTATGTTAGCCACCATATATGCTTAGTCGCTGCTGCAACCTCACCACTTTACCCCTTCCTTTCCCATTAAGCTTTGCTAGTCTTGATACCCATGGTAATGGGATTGCTGAGTCCTCGTGGCTCACAGATTACTACAACAACAGTTGCAGGTACAGGTTATGCGATGATCTTGACGCGAGAGCGATGTTTGCTTGTATTGGAGTTCTTCTTCTGCTTCTTCTTCGATCAGGGATAGGTTTCAGGTCGGCAGCCTGGGCTAGCAGGGTGGATGTCGTTTGAGTTTCTGTTTGTGTTTCATCCGTAGTCGGATGTTGATCTTATGTATGATGATGTTGTATACGTGTGGCATTGTATGCCTCTTGTATGTATCCCCATCTATTATGTAATGTTGATGTAATGATATCCACCTTTGCAAAAGCGTTTCAATATGCGGTTCTATCCTTGGTGGGACCTTCGAGTCTCTTTAGGATAGTATCGCATATTGGGTGTGACAAGTTGGTATCAGAGCCTCGACCGACCATAGGAGCCCCCTTGATTGTTGGCCACTGTTGAGTCTACAAGAAAACTATTTTGAGTCTTGGGATTATATATATCGGAGAGTAGGATTCTTTTTACTCCCCAGCCCCTTCGTCGCTCTGGTGAGGACTTCTGACGTAGATGTTTTGTCTTTCCTCTCCTCAAGTTTCACTAAATTGTGTTTAGGATCACGCGGGTATCTTGGAATCGTTCCGATGGTTTTGTGACGAGAACATTGTTCTTGGTGCCACCTGTCTATTATGTGGCTTTGACCCGGGGAGTTGAGCTCCGAGGTGTTGTCGTCACAATTTTATCGTTGCAGTTCTCGAATACCTGAGTTTTGCCGACATCGAAAATCTCTTTTATGAAGTTGTTGGTGAGATAACCTCGACGTCACCCAGTACTGGGGAGTTCGGGAGTATTGCCATAACTCGTATAACGGATGCTTTTCGAAGGTTGAGGTACACGATTTCCGAAGGTTTCTTGGTTATGTGTTGACGGATGGATACAGCTGGATGTAGGGATTGTTAGTTTGGGTGAGATATATTGCTTCCCCTGTATCCCCAACACCAGATTGCATAACCAGAAAGTTTTGGGAGTTTTATAGGTGGGAATTCAAGTAGCTCCTAGAATATCTTTCCGACAGATGCATGATATGGGATTGGGTAAATCTCTATCATATGTATTTGTTCCGGCTTATTCTGCAAGCCAATCCTTTGTTTTGTTTTATTTGTGGTATTCGAGTTGCTTCAAAGTCAAGTGTTGATTCCATAACTTTCAAGCGGTGTTCTCATATTTCTATGGGAGTACTAATCCTTCTTGATCATTGAGGTTGTCATGTCAATTCTTTTCCAACCGGCGTGCTTCTCTTCAAGTGGATCCGATCATTTTCAACATCCGCAAGATCAACTCTAAGTTTTCTCAACGGTGTTTGTTTCATCCATTCCAAGTTGCCTTTGTTTTCCCGCCCTCCCACCCTTTTTCTTCAAGGACTCAGATTTCTTAATCAAGTATCATTTTATTGATGGGAAGTCTCTCCATTCTTTTCCGTCAATATTCTTATCAGGTGATTCTCAGGAAGATACTAATGGAGCTTCTAGTTTATTATTCTTCGTCTTTTTCTCTTCCGGTGGATTAATTTCAAGTTTCGGTGTTGATCTTGTCTCTTCCCTTTTGTTTCACATATCTTCCCATGTGAATTTCGTATCCCAGGCTCTCTTATTTATTCACCTCTCACAGTTCATAATCCGGAGTGCTCAAGATATCTTAGAAGACATGTTTCCATTCTTAATCCGTTCGAGTTAGTTCGAGGTTTTTCTATCATTCAAGCTATTTAATTCTACCGGTGCAATCTCTATTTCAAGCAATCCTTCGACGATGGTTCTTTCGAGTGGGCCCTAACCCACAGGTCTTTTCCCAGGATCTTACCTGATTCTTCTAATTTATCCGGAGCCATTCCCAAAGTCTTTTGAAGTTTGACATAAGAAGGAATTTTCATCAGTCATATTGCTTCTCCAAGGTCGTTTTCAAATTCTCTTCATCTTTGGCTCAACCTTTCCTCTTTTAATTCTCCTGGAGTATCTCAAAAATTTATGGTGGTTCTCATCATCATTCTCAACATGTGAAGACCGAAGAAGAGTTTCTCTTAAATCTTGGTCCATTCTCTTGAAGATTCATGGTTCTATCTTCATGTCATCCTCATAATTGTTTTTGATTGTGGATATTCTTTTCACCCATCCGGAGCATTTCATGAGTTGTTTCCATTTCTTTCCTCCGAAGGCCATCATGTCATAATTATTCATTCTCAGCGTGTAGCTATCGTTCTACAAATCTTACCGGTGAATCGTTCAAATATCCTCTAATCAGTTCATGTTCTCTTCGTTCTCATATATCTAAATCCCTTCAAGTATCTTCATTCGTTTTCAAATTCTTCCCGGTGAATTGTGCCTTTGCTAATCTCATTTTCAATTCTTACGGTGGTTTGTTCAAGATTCCTCTTCCTTTGTTATCATATCAATTCATTCGTTGTTTCCAAATCCCACCGGTGGTTCCATCAATACTTTCTCAAGTTTGCGCTATCTCTCTTAATCCTTTCTACGGGAATAAGTAGTATGCCAAATCCATTGCTTGTCATCAATTTAATTTGATGAAGGATAAGCATACAATAAATCTTATTCTTATTTCCTCGAGGTGATTCAATTCTTTTATTTCCGGAGTTCCAAGTTTTCTTGGTTATATCGTCGCAAAGCTCCATCTAAATCATTGCAAGGCTTGAAGGAAATATGCCCTAGAGGCAATAATAAAGTTATTATTTATTTCCTCATATCATGATAAATGTTTATTATTCATGCTAGAATTGTATTAATCGGAAACATGATACATGTGTGAATACATAGACAAACATATAGTCACTAGTATGCCTCTACTTACTAGCTCATTAATCAAAGATGGTTATGTTTCATAACCATAGACATGTGTTGTCATTTGATTAATGGGATCACATCATTAGAAGAATGATGTGATTGACATGACCCATTCCGTTAGCCTAGCACTTGATCGTTTAGTATATTGCTATTGCTTTCTTCATGACTTATACATGTTCCTGTAACTATGAGAAATATGCAACTCCCGTTTACCAGAGGAACACTTTGGGTACTACCAAACGTCACAACATAACTGGGTGATTATAAAGGAGTACTACAGGTGTCTCCGAAGGTACATGTTGAGTTGGCGTATTTCGACATTAGGTTTTGTCACTCCGATTGTCGGAGAGGTATCTCTGGGCCCTCTCGGTAATGCACATCTTTATAAGCCTTGCAAGCAATGTGACCAAATGAGTTGGTTACGGAATGATGCATTACGGAACGAGTAAAGAGACTTGCCGGTAAAGAGATTGAACTAGGTATTGGATACCGACGATCAAACCTCGGGCAAGTAACATACCGATGACAAAGGGAACAACGTATGTTGTTATGCGGTTTGACCGATAAAGATCTTCGTAGAATATGTAGGAACCAATATGGGCATCCAGGTTCCGCTATTGGTTATTGACTGAGAATAGTTCTAGGTCATGTCTACATAGTTCTCGAACCCGTAGGGTCCGCACGCTTAACGTTACGATGACAGTTTTATTATGAGTTTATAAGTTTTGATGTACCAAAGTTTGTTCGGAGTCCCGGATGTGATCACGGACGTAACGAGGAGTCTCGAAATGGTCGAGACATAAAGATCGATATATTGGAAGCCTATATTTGGACATCGGAATTGTTCCGGGTGAAATCGGCATTTTACCGGAGTACCGGGGGGTTATTGGGCCTACATGGGCCTCGAGGGAGAAGAGGGAAGGAGGCAGGAGGGGGCCGTGCGCCCCTCCCCTTCCTAGTTCGAATAGGACAACGGAAGGGGGGCGGCACCCCCCCTTTCCTTCCCCTCTTCCTCCTCTTTCCCCCCTTCTCCTATTCCAACTAGGAAAGAAGGGAGTCCTACTCCCGGTGGGAGTAGGACTCCCCCCTTGGCGCGCCCTCCTTGCCCGGCCGCCTCCTCCCCCCTGGCTCCTTTATATACGGGGGCGGGGGGCACCCCATAGACACAAGTTGATCTACGGATCGTTCCTTAGCCGTGTGCGGTGCCCCCCTCCACCATATTCCACCTCGGTCATATTGTCGTGGAGTTTAGGCGAAGCCCTGCGCTGGTAGAGCATCATCATCGTCACCACGCCGTCGTGCTGACGGAACTCATCCCCGAAGCTTTGCTGGATCGGAGCCCGGGGATCGTCATTGAGCTGAACGTGTGCTGAACTCGGAGGTGCCGTACGTTCGGTACTTGGATCGGTCGGATCGTGAAGACGTACGACTACATCAACCGCGTTGTCATAACGCTTCCGCTTACGGTCTACGAGGGTACGTGGACAACACTCTCTCCTCTCGTTGCTATGCCATCAACATGATCTTGCGTGTACGTAGGAAATTTTTTGAAATTACTACGTTCCCCAACAGTGGCATCCGAGCCTAGGTTTTATGCGTTGATGTTATATGCACGAGTAGAACACAAGTGAGTTGTGGGCGATACAAGTCATACTGCTTACCAGCATGTCATACTTTGGTTCGGCGGTATTGTGAGATGAAGCGGCCCGGACCGACATTACGCGTACGCTTACGCGAGACTGGTTTCACCGTTGCGAGCACTCGTGCTTGAAGGTGGCTGGCGGGTGTCTGTCTCTCTCACTTTAGCTGAATCGAGTGTGGCTACGCCCGGTCCTTGTGAAGGTTAAAACAGCACCAACTTGACGAACTATCGTTGTGGTTTTTATGCGTAGGTAAGAACGGTTCTTGCTAAAGCCCGTAGCAGCCACGTAAAATTTGCAACAACAAACTAGAGGACGTCTAACTTGTTTTTGCAGGGCATGTTGTGATGTGATATGGTTAAGACGTGATGCTATATTTTATTGTATGAGATGATCATGTTTTGTAACCGAAGTTATCGGCAACTGGCAGGAGCCATATGGTTGTCGCTTTATTGTATGAAATGCAAACGCTCTGTAATTGCTTTACTTTATCTCTAAGCGGTAGCGATAGTCGTAGAAGCAATAGATGGCGTAACGACAATGATGCTACGATGGAGATCAAGGTGTCGCGCCGGTGACGATGGTGATCACGACGGTGCTTCGAAGATGGAGATCACAAGCACAAGATGATGATGGCCATATAATATCACTTATATTGATTGCATGTGATGTTTATCCTTTATGCATCTTATCTTGCTTTGATTGAGGGTAGCATTTTAAGATGATCTCTCACTAATAATCAAGAAGTGTTGTCCCTGAGTATGCACCGTTGCGAAAGTTCTTCGTGCTGAGACACCACGTGATGATCGGGTGTGATAGGCTCTACGTTCAAATACAACGGGTGCAAAACAGTTGCACACGCGGAATACTCAGGTCATACTTGACGAGCCTAGCATATACAGATATGGCCTCGGAACATGGAGACCGAAAGGTCGAACATGAATCATATAGTAGATATGATCAACATAGTGATGTTCACCATTGCAACTACTCCATCTCACGTGATGATCGGACATGTTTTAGTTGATTTGGATCACGTAATCACTTAGATGACTAGAGAGATGTTTGTCTAAGTGGGAGTTCTTAAGTAATATGATTAATTGAACTTAAATTTATCATGAACTTAGTACCTGATAGTATTTTGCTTATCTATGTTTGTTTGTAGATAGATGGCTCGTGCTGTTGTTCCGTTGAATTTTAATGCGTTCCTTGAGAAAGCAAAGTTGAAAGATGATGGTAGCAATTACACGGACTAGGTCCGTAACCTGAGGATTATCCTCATTGCTGCACAGAAAAGTTACGTCCTGGAAGCACCGCTGGGTGCCAGGCCTGCTGCTGATGCAACTGACGATGTTAAGAACATCTGGCAGAGCAAAGCTGATGACTACTCGATAGTTCAGTGTGCCATGCTTTACGGCTTAGAACCGGGTCTTCAACAACGTTTTGAACATCATGGAGCATATGAGATGTTCCAGGAGTTGAAGTTAATATTTCAAGCAAATGCCCGGATTGAGAGATATGAAGTCTCCAATAAGTTCTATAGCTGCAAGATGGAGGAGAATAGTTCTGTCAGTGAACATATACTCAAAATGTCTGGGTATAATAATCACTTGATTCAACTAGAAGTTAATCTTCCTGATGATAGTGTCATTGACAGAATTCTTCAATCACTGCCACCAAGCTACAAGAGCTTCGTGATGAACTATAATATGCAAGGGATGAACAAGACTATTCCCGAGCTCTTCGCGATGCTAAAAGCCGCGGAGGTAGAAATCAAGAAGGAGCATCAAGTGTTGATGGTTAACAAGACCACCAGTTTCAAGAAAAAGGGCAAAGGGAAGAAGAAGGGGAACTTCAAAAAGAACAGCAAGCAAGTTGCTGCTCAAGAGAAGAAACCCAAGTCTGGACCTAAGCCTGAAACTGAGTGCTTCTACTGCAAGCAGACTGGACACTGGAAGCGGAACTGCCCCAAGTATTTGGCGGATAAGAAGGATGGCAAAGTGAACAAAGGTATATGTGATATACATGTTATTGATGTGTACCTTACTAATGCTCGCAGTAGCACCTGGGTATTTGATACTGGTTCTGTTGCTAATATTTGCAACTCGAAACAGGGACTACGAATTAAGCGAAGATTGGCTAAGGACGAGGTGACGATGCACGTGGGAAATGGTTCCAAAGTCGATGTGATCGCTGTCGGCACGCTACCTCTACATCTACCATCGGGATTAGTTTTAGACCTAAATAATTGTTATTTGGTGCCAGCGTTGAGCATGAACATTATATCTGGATCTTGTTTGATGCTAGACGGTTATTCATTTAAATCAGAGAATAATGGTTGTTCTATTTATATGAGTAATATCTTTTATGGTCATGCACCCTTGAAAAGTGGTCTATTTTTATTGAATCTCGATAGTAGTGATACACATATTCATAGTGTTGAAACCAAAAGATGCAGAGTTGATAACGATAGTGCAACTTATTTGTGGCACTGCCGTTTAGGTCATATTGGTATAAAGCGCATGAAGAAACTCCATACTGATGGGCTTTTGGAATCACTTGATTATGAATCACTTGGTACTTGCGAACCGTGCCTCATGGGCAAGCTGACTAAAACGCTGTTCTCCGGAACTATGGAGCGAGCAACTGATTTGTTGGAAATCATGCATACTGATGTTTGTGGTCCAATGAATGTTGAGGCTCGCGGCAGGTATCGTTAGTTTCTTACCTTCACAGATGATTTGAGAAGATATGGGTATATCTACTTGATGAAACACAAGTCTGAAACATTTGAAAAGTTCAAAGAATTTCAGAGTGAAGTGGAAAATCATCGTAACAAGAAAATAAAATTTCTACGATCTGATCGTGCAGGAGAATATTTGAGTTACGAGTTTGGTCTACACTTGAAAAAATGCGGAATAGTTTCGCAACTCACGCCACCCGGAACACCACAACGAAATGGTGTGTCCGAACGTCGTAATCGTAGTTTACTAGATATGGTGCGATCTATGATGTCTCTTACTGATTTACCGCTATCGTTTTGGGGTTATGCTTTAGAGACGGCCGCATTCATGTTAAATAGGGCACCATCAAAATCCATTGAGACGACGCCTTATGAACTGTGGTTTGGCAAGAAACCAAAGTTGTCGTTTCTTAAAGTTTGGGGTTGCGATTCTTATGTGAAGAAACTTCAACCAGATAAGCTCGAACCCAAATCGGAGAAATGTGTCTTCATAGGATACCCAAAAGAGACTATTGGGTACACCTTCTATCACAGATCTGAGGGCAAGATTTTTGTTGCTAAAATTGGATCCTTTCTAGAGAAGGAGTTTCTCTTGAAAGAAGTGAGTGGGAGGAAAGTAGAACTTGATGAGATAAATGTATCTACTCCCTTATTGGAAAGTAGTTCATCACAAGAACCGGTTCCTGTGACAACTACACCAATTAGTGAGGAAGCTAGTTATATTGATCATGAAACTTCAGATCAAGTTTCTACTGAACCTCGTAGGTCTACCAGAGTAAGATCCGCACTAGAGTGGTACGGTAATCCAATTCTGGAAGTCATGTTGCTTGACCATGATGAACCTACGAACTATGAGTAAGCGATGATGAGCCCAGATTCAGCAAAATGGCTAGAGGCCATGAAATCTGAGATGGGATCCATGTATGAAAACAAAGTATGGACTTTGGTTGACTTGCCCGATGATCGGCAAGCAATTGAGAATAAATGGATCTTTAAGAAGAAGACTGACACTGATGGTAATGTAACTGTCTATAAAGCTCGACTTGTTGCGAAAGGTTTTCGACAAGTTCAAGGAGTTGACTACGATGAGACTTTCTCACCCGTAGCGATGATTAAGTCTGTCCGAATCATGTTAGCTATTGCTGCATTTCATAATTATGAAATTTGGCAAATGGATGTCAAAACTGCATTCTTGAATGGATTTCTGGAAGAAGAGTTGTATATGATGCAGCTAGAAGGTTTTGTAGATCCAAAAGGTGCTAACAAAGTGTGCAAGCTCCAGTGTTCCATTTATGGACTGGTGCAAGCATCTCGGAGTTGGAATAAACGCTTTGATAGTGTGATCAAAGCATATGGTTTTATACAGACTTTTGGAGAAGCCTGTATTTATAAGAAAGTGAGTGGGAGCTCTGTAGCATTTCTGATATTATATGTAGATGACATATTATTAATTGGAAATGATATAGAATTTCTGGATAGCATAAAGGGATACTTGAATAAAAGTTTTTCAATGAAAGACCTCGGTGAAGCTGCTTACATATTGGGCATCAAGATCTCTAGAGATAGATCAAGACGCTTAATAGGACTTTCACAAAGCACATAACTTGATAAAATTTTGAAAAAGTTCAAAATGGATCAGGCAAAGAAAAGGTTCTTGCCCGTACTACAAGCTGTGAAGTTGAGTCAAACTCAATGCCCGACCACAACAGAAGATAGAGAGAAAATGAAAGATGTTCCCTATGCTTCAGCCATAGGCTCTATCATGTATGCAATGCTGTGTACCAGACCTGACGTATGCTTAGCAATAAGCTTGGCGGGAAGGTACCAAAGTAATCCAGGAGTGGATCACTGGACAGCGGTCAAGAACATCCTGAAATACCTGAAAAGGACTAAGGATATGTTTCTTGTCTATGGAGGTGACAAAGAGCTAGTCATAAATGGTTACGTCGATGCAAGCTTTGACACTGATCCGGACGATTCTAAATCGCAAACCGGATACGTGTTTTTATTAAATGGTGGAGCTGTAAGTTGGTGCAGTTCTAAACAAAGCGTCGTGGCGGGATCTACATGTGAAGCGGAGTACATAGCTGCTTCGGAAGCAGCAAATGAAGGAGTCTGGATGAAGGAGTTCATTTCCGATCTAGGTGTCATACCTAGTGCATCGGGACCAATGAAAATCTTCTGTGACAATACTGAGGCAATTGCCTTGGCAAAGGAATCCAGATTTCACAAGAGGACCAAGCACATCAAGAGACGCTTCAATTCCATTCGGGACCAAGTCCAAGTGGGAGACATAGAGATTTGCAAGATACATACGGATCTGAATGTTGCAGACCCGTTGACTAAGCCACTCTCACGAGCAAAACATGATCAGCACCAAGACTCCATGGGTGTTAGAATCATTACTATGTAATCTAGATTATTGACTCTAGTGCAAGTGGGAGACTGAAGGAAATATGCCCTAGAGGCAATAATAAAGTTATTATTTATTTCCTCATATCATGATAAATGTTTATTATTCATGCTAGAATTGTATTAATCGGAAACATGATACATGTGTGAATACATAGACAAACATATAGTCACTAGTATGCCTCTACTTACTAGCTCATTAATCAAAGATGGTTATGTTTCCTAACCATAGACATGTGTTGTCATTTGATTAATGGGATCACATCATTAGAAGAATGATGTGATTGACATGACCCATTCCATTAGCCTATCACTTGATCGTTTAGTATATTGCTATTGCTTTCTTCATGACTTATACATGTTCCTGTAACTATGAGAAATATGCAACTCCCGTTTACCGGAGGAACACTTTGGGTACTACCAAACATCACAACGTAACTGGGTGATTATAAAGGAGTACTACAGGTGTCTCCGAAGGTACATGTTGAGTTGGCGTATTTCGAGATTAGGTTTTGTCACTCCGATTGTCGGAGAGGTATCTCTGGCCCTCTCGGTAATGCACATCTTTATAAGCCTTGCAAGCAATGTGACCAAATGAGTTGGTTACAGAATGATGCATTACGGAACGAGTAAAGAGACTTGCCAGTAACGAGATTGAACTAGGTATTGGATACCGACGATCAAATCTCGGGCAAGTAACATACCGATGACAAAGGGAATAACGTATGTTGTTATGCGGTTTGACCGATAAAGATCTTCGTAGAATATGTAGGAACCAATATGGGCATCCAGGTTCCGCTATTGGTTATTGACCGAGAATAGTTCTAGGTCATGTCTACATAGTTCTCGAACCCGTAGGGTCCGCACGCTTAACGTTACGATGACAGTTTTATTATGAGTTTATAAGTTTTGATGTACCGAAGTTTGTTCGGAGTCCCGGATGTGATCACGGACATAACGAGGAGTCTCGAAATGGTCCAGACATAAAGATCGATATATTGGAAGCCTATATTTGGACATCGGAATCGTTCCGGGTGAAATCGGCATTTTACTGGAGTACCGGGGGGTTATTGGGCCTACATGGGCCTCGAGGGAGCAGAGGGAAGGAGGCAGGAGGGGGCCGCGCGCCCCTCCCCTTCCTAGTCCGAATAGGACAAGGGAAGGGGGGCCGCGCCCCCCCTTTCCTTCCCCTCTAACACCTCTTTCCCCCCTTCTCCTATTCCAACTAGGAAAGAAAGGAGTCCTACTCCCAGTGGGAGTAGGACTCCCTCCTTGGCGCGCCCTCCTTGTCCGGCCGCCTCCTCCCCCCTGGCTCCTTTATATACGGGGGCGGGGGGCACCCCATAGACACAAGTTGATCTACGGATCGTTCCTTAGCCGTGTGCGGTGCCCCCCTCCACCATATTCCACCTCGGTCATATCGTCGCGGAGTTTAGGCGAAGCCCTGCGCTGGTAGAGCATCATCATCGTCACCACACCGTCGTGCTGACGGAACTCATCCCCGAAGCTTTGCTGGATCGGAGCTCGGGGATCGTCATCGAGCTGAACGTGTGCTGAACTCGGAGGTGCCGTACGTTCGGTACTTGGATCGGTCGGATCGTGAAGACGTACGACTACATCAACCGCGTTGTCATAACGCTTCCACTTACGGTCTACGAGGGTACATGGACAACACTCTCTCCTCTCGTTGCTATGCCATCAACATGATCTTGCGTGTACGTAGGAAATTTTTTGAAATTACTATGTTCCCCAACAGTGGCATCCGAGCCTAGGTTTTATGCGTTGATGTTATATGCACGAGTAGAACACAAGTGAGTTGTGGGCGATACAAGTCATACTGCTTACCAGCATGTCATACTTTGATTCGGCGGTATTGTGAGATGAAGCGGCCCGGACCGACATTACGCGTACGCTTACGCGAGACTGGTTTCACCATTGCGAGCACTCGTGCTTAAAGGTGGCTGGCGGGTGTCTGTCTCTCTCACTTTAGCTGAATCGAGTGTGGCTACGCCCGGTCCTTGCGAAGGTTAAAACAGCACCAACTTGACGAACTATCGTTGTGGTTTTTATGCGTAGGTAAGAACGGTTCTTGCTAAAGCCCGTAGCAGCCACGTAAAATTTGCAACAACAAACTAGAGGACGTCTAACTTGTTTTTGCAGGGCATGTTGTGATGTGATATGGTCAAGACGTGATGCTATATTTTATTGTATGAGATGATCATGTTTTGTCACCGAAGTTATCGGCAACTGGCAGGAGCCATATGGTTGTCGCTTTATTGTATGAAATGCAAACGCCCTGTAATTGCTTTACTTTATCTCTAAGCGGTAGCGATAGTCGTAGAAGCAATAGATGGTGTAACGACAATGATGCTACGATGGAGATCAAGGTGTCGCGCCGGTGACGATGGTGATCACTACGGTGCTTCGAAGATGGAGATCACAAGCACAAGATGATGATGGCCATATCATATCACTTATATTGATTGCATGTGATGTTTATCCTTTATGTATCTTATCTTGCTTTGATTGACGGTAGCATTTTAAGATGATCTCTCACTAATAATCAAGAAGTGTTCTCCCTGAGTATGCACCGTTGCGAAAGTTCTTCGTGCTGAGACACCACGTGATGATCGGGTGTGATAGGCTCTACGTTCAAATACAACGGGTGCAAAACAGTTGCACACGCGGAATACTCAGGTCATACTTGACGAGCCTAGCATATACAGATATGGCCTCGGAACATGGAGACCGAAAGGTCGAACATGAATCATATAGTAGATATGATCAACATAGTGATGTTCACCATTGAAACTACTCCATCTCACGTGATGATCGGACATGTTTTAGTTGATTTGGATCACGTAATCACTTAGATGACTAGAGAGATGTCTGTCTAAGTGGGAGTTCTTAAGTAATATGATTAATTGAACTTAAATTTATCATGAACTTAGTACCTGATAGTATTTTGCTTATCTATGCTTGTTTGTAGATAGATGGCTCATGCTGTTGTTCCGTTGAATTTTAATGCGTTCCTTGAGAAAGCAAAGTTGAAAGATGATGGTAGCAATTACACGGACTGTGTCCGTAACCTGAGGATTATCCTCATTGCTGCACAGAAAAGTTACATCATGGAAGCACCGCTGGGTGCCAGGCCTGCTGCTGATGCAACTGACGACGTTAAGAACATCTGGCAGAGCAAAGCTGATGACTACTCGATAGTTCAGTGTGCCATGCTTTACGGCTTAGAACCGGGTCTTCAACGACGTTTTGAACGTCATGGAGCATATGAGATGTTCCAGGAGTTGAAGTTAATATTTCAAGCAAATGCCCGGATTGAGAGATATAAAGTCTCCAATAAGTTCTATAGCTGCAAGATGGAGGAGAATAGTTCTGTCAGTGAACATATACTCAAAATGTCTGGGTATAATAATCACTTGATTCAACTAGGAGTTAATCTTCCTGATGATAGTGTCATTGACAGAATTCTTCAATCACTGCCACCAAGCTACAAGAGCTTCGTGATGAACTATAATATGCAAGGGATGAACAAGACTATTCCCGAGCTCTTCGCGATGCTAAAAGCCGCGGAGGTAGAAATCAAGAAGGAGCATCAAGTGTTGATGGTTAACAAGACCACCAATTTCAAGAAAAAGGGCAAAGGGAAGAAGAAGGGGAACTTCAAAAAGAACAGCAAGCAAGTTGCTGCTCAAGAGAAGAAACCCAAGTCTGGACCTAAGCCTGAAACTGAGTGCTTCTACTGCAAGCAGACTGGACACTGGAAGCGGAACTGCCCCAAGTATTTGGCGGATAAGAAGGATGGCAAAGTGAACAAAGGTATATGTGATATACATGTTATTGATGTGTACCTTACTAATGCTCGCAGTAGCACCTGGGTATTTGATACTGGTTCTGTTGCTAATATTTGCAACTCGAAACAGGGACTACGAATTAAGCGAAGATTGGCTAAGGACGAGGTGACGATGCGCGTGGGAAATGGTTCCAAAGTCGATGTGATCGCGGTCGGCACGCTACCTCTACATCTACCATCGGGATTAGTTTTAGACCTAAATAATTGTTATTTGGTGCCAGCGTTGAGCATGAACATTATATCTGGATCTTGTTTGATGTGAGATGGTTATTCATTTAAATCAGAGAATAATGGTTGTTCTATTTATATGAGTAATATCTTTTATGGTCATGCACCCTTGAAAAGTGGTCTATTTTTATTGAATCTCGATAGTAGTGATACACATATTCATAGTGTTGAAACCAAAAGATGCAGAGTTGATAACGATAGTGCAACTTATTTGTGGCACTGCCGTTTAGGTCATATCGGTATAAAGCGCATGAAGAAACTCCATACTGATGGGCTTTTGGAATCACTTGATTATGAATCACTTGGTACTTGCGAACCGTGCCTCATGGGCAAGATGACTAAAACGCCGTTCTCCGGAACTATGGAGCGAGCAACTGATTTGTTGGAAATCATGCATACTGATGTTTGTGGTCCAATGAATGTTGAGGCTCGCGGCGGGTATCGTTATTTTCTTACCTTCACAGATGATTTGAGCAGATATGGGTATATCTACTTGATGAAACACAAGTCTGAAACATTTGAAAAGTTCAAAGAATTTCAGAGTGAAGTGGAAAATCATCGTAACAAGAAAATAAAATTTCTACGATCTGATTGTGGAGGAGAATATTTGAGTTACGAGTTTGGTCTACACTTGAAACAATGCGGAATAGTTTCGCAACTCACGCCACCCGGAACACCACAACGAAATGGTGTGTCCGAACGTCGTAATCGTACTTTACTAGATATGGTGCGATCTATGATGTCTCTTACTGATTTACCGCTATCGTTTTGGGGTTATGCTTTAGAGATGGCCGCATTCATGTTAAATAGGGCACCATCAAAATCCGTTGAGACGACGCCTGATGAACTGTGGTTTGGCAAGAAACCAAAGTTGTCGTTTCTTAAAGTTTGGGGCTGCGATTCTTATGTGAAGAAACTTCAACCAGATAATCTCGAACCCAAATCGGAGAAATGTGTCTTCATAGGATACCCAAAAGAGACTATTGGGTACACCTTCTATCACAGATCTGAGGGCAAGATTTTTGTTGCTAAAATCGGATCTTTTCTAGAGAAGGAGTTTCTCTTGAAAGAAGTGAGTGGGAGGAAAGTAGAACTTGATGAGATAAATGTATCTACTCCCTTATTGGAAAGTAGTTCATCACAAGAACCGGTTCCTGTGACAACTACACCAATTAGTGAGGAAGCTAGTGATATTGATCATGAAACTTCAGATCAAGTTTCTACTGAACCTCGTAGGTCTACCAGAGTAAGATCCGCACTAGAGTGGTACGGTAATCCAATTCTGGAAGTCATGTTGCTTGACCATGATGAACCTACGAACTATGAGTAAGCGATGATGAGCCCAGATTCAGCAAAATGGCTAGAGGCCATGAAATCTGAGATGGGATCCATGTATGAAAACAAAGTATGGACTTTGGTTGACTTGCCCGATGATCGGCAAGCAATTGAGAATAAATGGATCTTTAAGAAGAAGACTGACGCTGATGGTAATGTAACTGTCTATAAAGCTCGACTTGTTGCGAAAGGTTTTCGACAAGTTCAAGGAGTTGACTACGATGAGACTTTCTCACCCGTAGCGATGCTTAAGTCTGTCCGAATCATGTTAGCTATTGCTGCATTTCATAATAATGAAATTTGGCAAATGGATGTCAAAACTGCATTCTTGAATGGATTTCTGGAAGAAGAGTTGTATATGATGCAGCCAGAAGGTTTTGTAGATCCAAAAGGTGCTAACAAAGTGTGAAAGCTCCAGTGTTCCATTTATGGACTGGTGCAAGCATCTCAGAGTTGGAATAAACGCTTTGATAGTGTGATCAAAGCATATGGTTTTATACAGACTTTTGGAGAAGCCTGTATTTACAAGAAAGTGAGTGGGAGCTCTGTAGCATTTCTGATATTATATGTAGATGACATATTATTAATTGGAAATGATATAGAATTTCTGGATAGCATAAAGGGATACTTGAATAAAAGTTTTGCAATGAAAGACCTCGGTGAAGCTGCTTACATATTGGGCATCAAGATCTATAGAGATAGATCAAGACGCTTAATAGGACTTTCACAAAGCACATAGCTTGATAAAATTTTGAAGAAGTTCAAAATGGATCAGGCAAAGAAAGGGTTCTTGCCCATACTACAAGGTGTGAAGTTGAGTCAAACTCAATGCCCGACCACAGCAGAAGATAGAGAGAAAATGAAAGATGTTCCCTATGCTTCAGCCATAGGCTCTATCACGTATGCAATGCTGCGTACCAGACCTGACGTATGCTTAGCAATAAGCTTGGTACCAAAGTAATCCAGGAGTGGATGACTGGACAGCGGTCAAGAACATCCTAAAATACCTGAAAAGGACTAAGGATATGTTTCTCGTATATGGAGGTGACAAAGAGCTAGTCGTAAATGGTTACGTCGATGCAAGCTTTGACACTGATCCGGACGATTCTAAATCGCAAACCGGATACGTGTTTTTATTAAACAGTGGAGCTGTAAGTTGGTGCAGTTCTAAACAAAGCGTCGTGGCGGGATCTACATGTGAAGCGGAGTACATAGCTGCTTCAAAAGCAGCAAATGAAGGAGTCTGGATGAAGGAGTTCATTTCCGATCTAGGTGTCATACCTAGTGCATCGGGACCAATGAAAATCTTCTGTGACAATACTGGGGCAATTGCCTTGGCAAAGGAATCCAGATTTCACAAGAGGACCAAGCACATCAAGAGACGCTTCAATTCCATTCGGGACCAAGTCCAAGTGGGAGACATAGAGATTTGCAAGATACATATGGATCTGAATGTTGCAGACCCGCTGACTAAGCCACTCTCACGAGCAAAACATGATCAGCACCAAGACTCCATGGGTGTTAGAATCATTACTATGTAATCTAGATTATTGACTCTAGTGCAAGTGGGAGACTGAAGGAAATATGCCCTAGAGGCAATAATAAAGTTATTATTTATTTCCTCATATCATGATAAATGTTTATTATTCATGCTAGAATTGTATTAATCGGAAACATGATACATGTGTGAATACATAGACAAACATATAGTCACTAGTATGCCTCTACTTACTAGCTCATTAATCAAAGATGGTTATGTTTCCTAACCATAGACATGTGTTGTCATTTGATTAATGGGATCACATCATTAGAAGAATGATGTGATTGACATGACCCATTCTGTTAGCCTAGCACTTGATCGTTTAGTATATTGCTATTGCTTTCTTCATGACTTATACATGTTCCTGTAACTATGAGAAATATGCAACTCCCGTTTACCGGAGGAACACTTTGGGTACTACCAAACATCACAATGTAACTGGGTGATTATAAAGGAGTACTACAGGTGTCTCCGAAGGTACATGTTGAGTTGGCGTATTTCGAGATTAGGTTTTGTAACTCCGATTGTCGGAGAGGTATCTCTGGGCCCTCTTGGTAATGCATATCTTTATAAGCCTTGCAAGCAATGTGACCAAATGAGTTGGTTACAGAATGATGCATTACGGAACGAGTAAGGAGACTTGCCGGTAACGAGATTGAACTAGGTATTGGATACCGACGATCAAATCTCGGGCAAGTAACATACCGATGACAAAGGGAACAACGTATGTTGTTATGCGGTTTGACCGATAAAGATCTTTGTAGAATATGTAGGAACCAATATGGGCATCCAGGTTCCGCTATTGGTTATTGACCGAGAATAGTTCTAGGTCATGTCTACATAGTTCTCGAACCCGTAGGGTCCGCACGCTTAACGTTACGATGATGGTTTTATTATGAGTTTATAAGTTTTGATGTACCGAAGTTTGTTCGGAGTCCCGGATGTGATCACGGACGTAACGAAGAGTCTCGAAATGGTCGAGACATAAAGATCGATATATTGGAAGCCTATATTTGGACATCGGAATCGTTCCGGGTGAAATCGGCATTTTACCGGAGTACCGGGGGGGTTATTGGGCCTACATGGGCCTCGAGGGAGAAGAGGGAAGGAGGCAGGAGGGGGCCGCGCGCCCCTCCCCTTCCTAGTCCGAATAGGACAACGGAAGGGGGGTGGTGCCCCCCCTTTCCTTCCCCTCTTCCTCCTCTTTCCCCCCTTCTCCTATTCCAACTAGGAAAGAAGGGAGTCCTACTCCCGGTGGGAGTAGGACTCCCCCCTTGGCGCGCCCTCCTTGGACGGCCGCCTCCTCCCCCCTAGCTCCTTTATATACGGGGGTGGGGGGCACCCCATAGACACAAGTTGATCTACGGATCGTTCCTTAGCCGTGTGCGGTGCCCCCCTCCACCATATTCCACCTCGGTCATATCGTCGCGGAGTTTAGGCGAAGCCCTGCGCTGGTAGAGCATCATCATCGTCACCACGCCGTCGTGCTAACGGAACTCATCCCCGAAGCTTTGCTGGATCGGAGCCCGGGGATCGTCATCGAGCTGAACGTGTGCTGAACTCGGAGGTGCCGTACGTTTGGTACTTGGATCGGTCGGATCGTGAAGACGTACGACTACATCAACCGCGTTGTCATAAGGCTTCCGCTTACGGTCTACGAGGGTACGTGGACAACACTCTCTCCTCTCGTTGCTATGCCATCAACATGATCTTGCGTGTACGTAGGAAAATTTTTGAAATTACTACGTTCCCCAACAAGGCTTCACCTTGTTCTTTCAACTCCTCTTCCTTTCTATCATCCTTTTATTACCGGAGTTCTTCATGGAGGCTCAACATGGTGGTTCGTCAAGGATTCTTTTCATTCTTCAATTGTTCTTCAAGATTTCTCTCGAAGCTAAGATCCGCCAAGCTATACTCTAAAATAAACATGGTGCTAAACACATGTTTTGTTTTGTGGAGTTCAAGTATTCTTCTTCTTGCATTTCAAAGCGCAATTCTTTCTACCTTATCTTTTGAGGTGGTGTTATGTCACTCTTGACAATTTCCTTCATGTTTCATGATTCATATGTTGTCAAGAATGAGATATTTTAAATCCATCATTTTCTCTTTGTTCAGGAGATCGTTTCAACCTATTAATCCCTCCATTGGAGTTATCTTGTGTCATATTTCACCTAAAGCCTTCCATTGGGAATGTTGCTATTTGTGGTGCTTATCAATGATCCAAATTATCTCTTTATCATCTTTGTGGAAGAAGTTTTCATCTCTTCGTTGATCTCAAGCAAGCAATTGTTTCAGTTAGTGGCAGGTTGTCACCTCATAATTTTGAGAAGTTTTCCATAAGCCCACTACAAGCTTATTTGTTTCGTTGTTGGTTTTGCAACAACTCCGTTATAACCTTCTTGGAAGAGTGCTTTCCAAGTTCTTTTGTGGCAGAAGTTGGCATTTTCTCCTCCATTCTGTTATTCCAATTATCTATCTTCTATTCTTTCTCCCGGAGGCATTGTGATGTTGCTCTTTTCACTCATCATCTCGAATTGTGAAGAGTTTGTTCTTTTATTGCTCATTCATTTAACCGGAGTGTTGTGTCTATCATTCCTCTTTTAACCGGAGTCTCATCCAAGTGCTTTCATTTTGCCAAGTTCATGTTCTAGTCCTTCCATGTTCAAACGGAGTGCTGCCCGAATTCTTCCTCTCTCATCTTGTTTTAACCGGAGTGGTTTCGAATTCTATCTTGTCCATTAAACTCTTGATTCATGTTTTTGCAACCTTCACGTTCTCGTTATGTTCCTTGTTCCTCTTTTCTAACGGACTGTTTGTAATCTTGGCCATCTCTGTTGTTTTGTTTCTTTCAATTTGTTCAACCTCTCAAGGTTCGTGGTTTCACTCTTTTGTCGAAGAAGCAACTTAGTTTACCTCTTCTCTTCCTCTTCTGTTTCTCTCCGGTGCCATCCTAGATCTCGGGACGAGATCCTCTCGTAGTGGTGGAGTGTTGTAACGCCCCGGATGCAACTTTCCATATTCGTAACTCCAATTCTTGCCTTTTCCGGAGATGTGTTTTGATAATTCCTTCGTGGTTGGGTTTTTGTCTTTTGTTTTGCTTTTTGTTCATGTCGTGCATCTCATCTCATAGCATCATGTGCATCGCATCTTATATTTTCATAAAACCCGTATCCGCTCGTAGTTGCCGCTTCTTCTATGTCTCGGTTGACCTTCCTCAGATCAACCGGACCGCTCTCTTCTCTCTCTTTTTTGAGCTCATCAAACCCCTTGCCTTCGTTGACCGTTCCGTGACCACCTAACCTCTATTGCCAGCTCGCAGCCCCCTCGCATGCGCGCCCAAAACCTGCCCGGACCTGACCCGCTCAGCCATCACTGTTGGATCCGAATCATCCCCAAACATCCCGAAAACATCTCCGTTTTCTTATTTGGACTCCCTAGCCTATTTATACTCAACCGTCTGATTTAATCGGAGGGTCCAAATCTACCCTAGACCCTAGGCGTACCCAGTCCCCTGCCTCCACTTGGCCAGATCCAGCGCAGCCAAGCCTCCACCTTCCCCTCCTCGATTTTGCCACCGATCCAACCAGTCGCTCCTCTCGATCCACCAACCGCAGAGCCTGCAGCCCGCTTCTCCCTCCTTCCAAATCCATCCATCCCGTAGCCACCCTCGCCGACCAGAGCACGAGGTCATGCTGCAGCTCCCCGTCGCCTCCCTCTCCTTCCTTTCCCTCTCTCTGTTCCCTCTCTCAGCTCTCTCCTTCTCTTATTCGCAGGAACAGGGGACGGCATGAACGAGACCGCTTGCTCGATCTCGTGCCCCTCGTTGACCGCCTCCGGCCACCTCTGCGCTGGATACGCGCCGGCCCCGCCGGTCCTCGCCTCTACCTCACCTAGATCGACCACGAGCATCACCAACAGCAGCTTCAGGCCATCACCCCCAACCGTCCTCGACCTCCTCCTCATGCGGGACCTCCTCCGGAGCCACGGCGCCTCCTAGCCGGCCCCGACTTTGCCTTGTTGTTCCGGCGAGTCCCCGACGAGCAGATGAGTGCCCCGCTCTGCTCTTGTTCCTTTCTCTCTCCCTGACGCCCTCCCTATCTATTCTCTAACATTTCCCCTCTCTCTCTGTTCGGGTACAGGAGAGATGGAGCACCCAAGCCGCATGGGAGATGAGCACCCTCGCTGACAGTCCCTCGCCTCGCCGCCCCTTTGCCCCGCTCACCGGACCTCAGATCCCAGCCGCCAGCGCCCCTGTTTAGTGCGAGCAGAACGAGCGCCTGCATCGCTTGGTTCAGCATTGCGTTGACCGCGTGCGCGCAGCAACTGCCTCGGCCAGGCCCAGCCGCGCCCCTTCAACCACCTCAGCCCACCAGATCCGTTGGCCCAAGGCCCAATGTGAGCAGCCCCCCTCCGGTCCATTTCCTGTACACTGTTGGGCCAACTAGATTCGGCCCAATGTGTTTTTTTTCGTCTGTGATTTTATCCATTATCCAGTGAATTGTTGTTTTACAGAAAACCCCCTAGAGTTCATGCATTTAATAACTCACAAATGGTGCATCATATGTAAATAATTTATATATGTAAAATGCTTAGAATTTTGTGTAGATTAATAATTTGTCACTTTCATCCATGTTAAATATGTTTAAATTGCTGTTTGCATTAATTTTCTAAAATGCCATGTTAAAATGCTTTATTTCATAACTAAATAACCGTAGCTCCAATTTTAATAAACTTTATATGTAAATGGGATGGAAAAATGCCTAGTTTAACATGGTGGACTTTATTTTTCCTGTTTAACAACCTTAAAATATGTTTTAGGGCAGAACAGTACCAAACTCAAATTATGCACATGGGGATTTTCCGGAATTGTTGTTTGTTGTTTTCGGCCTCATTTAAATTGCCTAGATAGGTAGTTTTATTATGTTACACCTCTTGCCATGTTTAACAACATTTAATATTGTTGGGTAGCCTAAACGAGAGCGAACTAAATAACTTGAATGTGGTGTTTCGTCAATATGCAACTCGTTGCATATTGAGCTCCACTTAATTTGTAGTATTGTTTGTTGCACTTTGTCATGCCATGCCTCTTTAAACCGGTCATGCATCATATTTGTTTGTGCATCATGCCATGATTATGCTTGTGTGTTTACCATGTTGTTTGCTTCTTTCCGGGTTGCCTTCGGTTTCGTTCCGGAGTTGTGAGGATTCGTTCGACCACGTCCGCTTGTCTTCTTCATGGACTCGTTCTTCTTCCTTGCGGGATTTCAGGCAAGATGACCGCTACCCTGGATCTTACTACTATCATTGCTATGCTAGTTGATTCGTTCTATTGCTATGCTGTGCTACCTATCACTTGTTCATCAAGCCTCCCAAATTGCCATGACCCTCTAACCTTTGACACCCTTCCTAGCAAACCATTGTTTGGCTATGTTACCGCTTTGCTCAGCCCCCTCTTATAGCGTTGTTAGTTGTAGGTGAAGTTGAAGATTGCTCCATGGTGGACAGGATTATGTTGGGATATCACAATATATCTTATATTATTAATGCATCTATATACTTGGTAAAGGGTGGAAGACTCGGCCTTATGCCTGGTGTTTTGTTCCACTCTTGCCGCCCTAGTTTCCGTCATACCGGTGTTATGTTCCAGGATTTTGCGTTCCTTACGCGGTTGGGTGATTTATGGGACCCCCTTGATAGTTCGCTTTGAATAAATCTCCTCCAGCAAGGCCCAACATTGGTTTTACCATTTGCCTCACCTAGCCCTTTTTTCCCTTGGGTTTCCGGAG
>NC_041381.1:551257335-551273019 GCF_002162155.2 Triticum dicoccoides | reverse complement strand
CCAAACCGAGCGATGTCCGGCGCCCCCTGGGCAACCAGGGTCTATGCCAACCCGTCGTCTTGCTCATCCGGTGTGCCCTGAGAACGAGATATGTGCAGCTCCTATCGGGATTTGTCGGCACATCCGGGCGGCTTTGCTAGTCTTGTTTTACCATTGTCGAAATGTCTTGTAAACCGGGATTCCAAGTCTGATCGGGTCTTCCTGGGAGAAATTATATCCTTCATTGATCGTGAGAGCTTATCATGGGCTAAGTTGGGACACCCCTGCAGGGTTTAAACTTTCGAAAGCCGTGCCCACGGTTATGGGAAGATGGGAATTTGTTAATGTCCGGTTGTAGATAACTTGACACCAGATCCAAATTAAAACGCATCAACCGCGTGTGTAGCCGTGATGGTCTCTTTTCGGCGGAGTCCGGGAAGTGAACACGGTTTTGGGTTATGTTTGACGTAAGTAGGAGTTCAGGATCACTTCTTGATCATTGCTAGCTTCACGACCGTTCCGTTTGCTCTCTTCTCGCTCTTATTTGCGTATGTTAGCCACCATATATGCTTAGTCGCTGCTGCAACCTCACCACTTTACCCCTTCCTTTCCCATTAAGCTTTGCTAGTCTTGATACCCATGGTAATGGGATTGCTGAGTCCTCGTGGCTCACAGATTACTACAACAACAGTTGCAGGTACAGGTTATGCGATGATCTTGACGCGAGAGCGATGTTTGCTTGTATTGGAGTTCTTCTTCTGCTTCTTCTTCGATCAGGGATAGGTTCCAGGTTGACAGCCTGGGCTAGCAGGGTGGATGTCGTTTGAGTTTCTGTTTGTGTTTCATCCGTAGTCGGATGTTGATCTTATGTATGATGATGTTGTATTCGTGTGGCATTGTATGCCTCTTGTATGTATCCCCATCTATTATGTAATGTTGATGTAATGATATCCACCTTGCAAAAGCGTTTCAATATGTGGTTCTATCTTTGGTGGGACCTTTGAGTCTCTTTAGGATAGTATCGCATATTGGGCGTGACACTCGCGCTCCGGGTCGGCCTTGGGCTCGATGAGGGGCGGCGCCGCTGGCGGTGGCGACACGAACATGGGTGCCTGGACGGAGTCCCCGCCGCGAAAAAAGCAAGGGCTTGCTCCAACCCATCACAATGGGCGTCCTCCTCGAGTCGGCTCACCTCTAGCGCGTGCCGCAGGGCCTCCTCGAAGGCGGCTTGGTACTCCGCCCAAGCCTCCTCTTCCTCCGGCTCTACCTGCAGGGGCGGCGGTGGAAGGTCGTGGTTGATGTGGACGTCGCTCGAGCCACCGTTGCTCCTCGTGTTTGAGGGCAAACCAGGCATCCCCGTTGGGAGAGTCTGCGATGTACTTGGGCATCCGCCGCTGCGCCGGCGTGAGCTGCGCCCGACGCCTGCGCACCTCCTCGTCGTGTGCCCGTTGTGTCCGCGAAACCGCCGACACCGGTATCCGCTGTGGATCGAGGTGCCAGTGGTGCGGCAGCGTCATGTCGGGGTAAGGCAGCGACTGCATGTACTCCCAGTGCCACCGCGCTTGGTGTACTGGGATGTGAAGACGCTGCCGACCTGAGCGAGCACCCGCCGATGGTGTAGGAGGAGGGGGAGGATGAGGCACTGGGGGTGCCCTTTCCCTTGCTGCTGTCGGAGCTGCCACCGAAGAGGCCCATGGCTAGGGCTTGGGTTGTCCCCGACGAGGAAGCGGGAAGGTGGGGGGGTCAAATGTGGACGGAAGCTTGGGTTGGCTGGCTAGAGGGCCCGGTGTCGGTGGTCGTCATAAATTAGACGAAGGACGATAGTTGTGTGACCGTCAAGCGGGACTGTGATGGACACCGAAAGGACGCACGGCGCGGACACGTTTTGGGTTTGGGTCGGCGCGTTGGGCCTTCGTTTTTGTCCGCGCCGACCCAAACAGACGATTTGGGTCGCTGCGTTGCAGTTGCTCTAAACATCTCCTTCTTTTTTTAGAAAAGGAGGAGGACCCCCGGCCTCTGCATCTGGGTGATGCATATGGCCACTTTATTAATTATTCTCACAAGACCTTACAAAGTTATACAACAGTAAGACTAAAGCCACCGTCTAAGCAACAACTGTGGCTACTCCTATCCAATTGATGAAGGGGCGTTGATAGTGTGGGCCTAATACCAAACAGACATCGCAGCCAAACCTAAACATCTAAGACCTGAGGTCCCAACCAGGACGCCTGCCGGGTATGGGGCACCTACTAGTCCGGCACACTCCTCAACCAGGCCGCCTGCCGGGTATGAGGCCGCCGCAGCCACCTGCCACCAATCCATCTTCAGTGTTGTACTGTTGCACCACCTTGCCCGGCCTCTCTGCCATCGACGCCACCACGACGCCTGATAACGTCACCCTCCTGCGCGAGTCCCTCGCCACACATCGGGCGCCGAGTCTCCACTGCGCCACGCCGCTGAGAAACGCCACCATTAATGTGCAGGATGAATCACCGCTCCACCAATTATTCCGTCCACTGGTCCCTCAAACCCGTGTACACCTCCAAGAATGATGCCACAAGAGATAAACGACACAATAATACCCCCGTCATCCGATCTACTAATCTAGGGTTTCCCTCGGAGGTAGCAGATAGTGGCCTGGAACTTCTCAAAGCGATGCCTTGAACAAGGGAACGACACCAAATATTGCCGCCATCGCCGGCCTCGGCAGCAGCCGCGAGCAGGTCTTCACCCAGATATGTTCCAATGGCCTCCATCAAGCGTCTTGTGCATGGATCATCCACCACCGCGGCCGCCGTGTCGCCCGTCGTGAGTCCACAGCCGCCGACACATCCTCCGCCGTCCGAGGCCGCCGCCCAGGGATCCAGCCCTCGCTGGCCGCTGGAACGAAGCCACCGAGCCCCATCGAGGGCGGCCAACGGGGGCAGAGAAGCTAGATCCGGCCAAGCCCGTCCAGGATCCGGCCTCTCCCCGCGCTGAAGCCGATGTTATGGACGCAGGGCCAGATCCGAGCCGGATTCGCGCCTGCGTCGCCGCCCCTGCGCCAGCCCCGATCCGCCGCCACTAAGGATGGCAATTTTATCCATGGACATGGATATTCATGGATATTCGACCCGAATGGATAGGGTTTGGATATACTTTGGTGTCCATGGGCGGCGCCCAAACCCGACCCGATTGTACGTGGGTAGAGCATGGATATAATCTTGTACCCATGGATATACCCAAACCTGATCCGATAGTCTGACTTAATGGGAAAAAATCTGCTATCCCTGCCCCATGTTCACATGTCCCACTGTAATTTTACACTTTTTTTAATCTAAAACATGCATAAGAAATTACACAATCCCCATCGTAACTTTTATAAGTTGATGGTCAATCCCCTCCGTAACATACTCCAACACCCCTTCCCTTATTTTTATTTCCTTCTTAAATGTTTCGTCATTCTCATCTGTTAGAAAAATACTAAATGATCTTAGGCTGTTACTGGATGTTGATTTACCATAAGTGAAGTCTAGCCTGCCACGAGGTGAAGAATGAAGAGTTTATGTTAATATTGTGTTAAGTCTTATTTATATGTCTCGAGAGGACCCAATGGATATCCATCGGATTTGGACATGGACACAATTTTTCACCCATGGATTTTTTCATGGGGGGCAAAGACTGTCTTCATGGGTATGGATATGGATTTGATATTGTTTAACCCGATCCAAACCCGACCCATTGCCATCCTTGGCCGCCACGCCATGGTCTTGCACCGTGCAGCCACCACGGCCTGGATGCCCGCCCGTACCGCACGGCCAAGAGCCCAGCCGCCGCCACGCCCGGCACCAGCGTCATGCCCCCGCTGCGCCGCCGCATCTCGCGCTGCCACCACACACCGGGAGGGGAAGAGAACCCCGCCGCCGACGCCCACGGGCTTTGCCCGGCGGCGCCCTCCGGCGGCGGCAGGGGAAGGGAAGTTGGAGGAGGCGGCCACTGAGTTGAGGCTAGAGTTCGCCCGACGCCTCAACTAAACATCTCCTTCTACTTGCCGACGCGTGCTTGGCATAAAGATGTGCCTCTTCGTTAGCTTCCCGTCCAATCCAATGAAGGCCAATTAGAAGCAAGCTAGATTCCCGCTGCACTCTTCAATCTCATGGAGAATCGAAGCAATCTCCGACCGGCCCGGCCACGTTCTCTCCATGGCTTGAGCACTTCCTACATCAATTTCGAAAATGGCACGTATGTTGCAAGCCTAAGTCACAAGCAAGTCTGACTCCATCACTAATCGCTAGCGCGTCCATCAGCAGTGCAATAGCAGCTGGACCATACTCGATTGCCTGGCCCCTTAACATAATACTTTCATGATTCCGCAAGATCAGAACGGTTACACCTTCACTTGTGTCCGAGAAGCTAGTATCCACCTTCATCCGGAGCCTACTGCTTGGCTAGAACCTTTGGTGCTCTCCCTCCCATCGACTAGCCCATGGTGGAATGATTCATTGCAATGTCGGCAGTCCATTTAACATATTCCAAGTCTGATCGAATGCTCACTTCGCGATTCCTTGCATTCCTTTCAGACCATACTGCCCAACCTACACATAAAAATGTTCTTGGATTTCCAAACACATTTCGAATTAAAAATATGTTCATGAATTTGAAAATGTTTTTACATTTCAGAAAATGTTCAGTAATTTGAAAAATATTACTATATTAATAAAATTCTCATGCATTTGAAGCATATTATCATATTTCAAAAATATCCTCAATTTTAAAAATATCCCCGAAGTTATAAAAAAATTCATAAATTTGAAAAATGTTCTGGGATTCAAAAAACATTCATGAATTTGAAAAATGTTCTGAATGTTAATAATATTTTACGATCTTCAACAATGTTCCCAAAATAAGAACAGGAGAAAGAAAGAGAGAAAACCAAGAGAGATAAAACAAAAAATTGGTTGCGAAAGATTCTAGAACTTTCACAAAACCGGTGGCAAGGAAAACCAGGCAATGGCTCGCTGAATAGCAGTTTAGGCCATCTTTAGGGTGCACGTTTGTGTAGTGTTCCCTGTGTAATGCGGGGAATGGGATGAGGAGCTATGTCTCACTTATTGTGAGACCAACCTCCTGCTCGCCTAAACCACTCACCTTAGTGGTTTTGGAAAGTTTGGACAGACCGCTACGAACCGCTTTTAGAACCTTTTTGTGATGTTTTTATTTTCTCTTTCTTTTCTTTGTTTTTATGTATCAGTTTTCATTTTTCCAATTTTCCCATTTCTTTTTTGTTTCCAATTTTCTTATTTTTCGAATACATCTTGATTTAATTATATACACATGGAACATTTTTCATATATGTGTTCAACATTTTTTAGATACACATTGAATATTTCTCAAGTAAATGTTGGAAATTTTCGAAAAAAAGTTGAATCTATTTTAATACACATTTAATTTTTCTCATAAAATTACAAGAACATGTTTTAAAACATGCAAAACATGTTTTTAGCATTAGAGCATTTTGAAAATGACACATATATTATTTTGAATGAAACAATTTTCTAAAATGATTTTTTTACATTGTATTAACATATTATAAAAATGATAAAACCTATTTTTAGAGCACCTCATTTTTTTTAAATGTCACAAAACATTTTTTTGAAAGGTATGAAACATTTTTCCTAAACTATACAAACATTTTTTTATATTTTATAAATAATTTTTATAAATTTCACAAACATACTATAAAACTCTCGAACATTATGTAAAGGACATGAACATTTTTGTATGCAATAATTTGAATTTGAAAAGTTGCAACAATATTCTTGGCACTGCTTGAACGCGCAATGAAAACTTTAGGGTTGCGCTTATAGCGAGATAGATGGCTGCCTCGCCTTGCGAGCTAGAGACAAGGCCGGCCCAGTGCAACAGAACTCAAATCTTCTCTTTTTTACTATTATTTTCACTTCTTTTGTTTTCAGTAATGCTAAACTAAGCGTGAGTGTAGAATAGCTTATTTTACACCCCAATAACGGTACATACAAAATGTAGTAATGCAATATATAAAATATAGTAATTTTTCTGAAAATGTAGTAAATTACAAACCTGGGTAGTAAAAAAATATTTTCAAAATTACTACATTTTGTACAATGTTTGACTAGATTTTGTATATAGCGTTATGAGGGGTGTAGAATAAGCTATTCTACACTCATGCTTAGAATAGCGTTACAATAGATATTTTACATAAATTTTTCAAAAATTTAATCATGCATTTCAAAAATGATAAATGTGTTCAGAAAAAATATTTCTGATCATCATTCTACATTTTATGTATATAAAAATAATCCTGTTGCATACCAAAAATGTACATCGTGTGAAAAAATTAGACACCAAAAACATATATTAAAAAAATCAATTTGGTATTTGAAAAAGGTTAACCATGTATAAAAATAATGTTTCAAATGTGTACAATAAAAGCTATAGTGTATATGAAAAATTGGCATAATAACATATGTATGAAACAAAATATTAATCAGGTAGATATGTATAATCATGCAAAAAAAAGGTAAATATATATAAAAAATGTTCCATATGTATCCGAAAAACTTGCAATGTAACTCAAAAAAGTAGATATCAAAATAATATATTTGAAAAAAAATGTTAATCACATATTTAAAAAATGTTGAACATGTAGATTGTTTTCCAGATGTATAATGAAAATGTTTCATGTTTTTTATAAAAATGTTAAATATGTATAAAAATTGTTCCTTCTATATACGAATACATTGCATCTGAAAAAAGTTTATTACCATTAAACAATGTTCACCATGTATTTGAAAAATATTGCGCATCTATTCAAAAAATTGTTCAAAACATGTATTTAAGAAAAAAAGGATACATTGTGTATTTAAACATGTTTAATGTGTGTCAACAAAACCTTTCATATGTACACTAAAATGTGTTGGAGATATGCCCTAGAGGCAATCATGTATGATGATATTTCCTATGTGTTTATGAATAAAGATGGTCCTTGGACATTATCAATGATGTGTATCAACAAGTACGTGACTTGTTTGTGGGACTATGCATTGTATGATGACTGCCCTAAAAGGTCCCTAGTCGAAAGGGTTGTGTGGACGCGCAGCAGACTAGACTAGCATATGACACGGTCGATGGCTTGGTCTCACTAGCCATGGAGCATTGAATGCTAACCGGATAATATGGACTCGGAAGGATCTGGTCGGATTCGACATAGTCAGATCTGAGTCGAGATAAGGTCCAAGTCGGACAGACCCAACTATGAGACACAACGATATGTCATCTGTGAGTTTCTAATACAACATACGTTCTATGTCCTAAGACCTGAGCTGGTGCATGTACTCGGGATGGTGACAGACCTGCTTTGGGCCGACCAAACGCTACTCCGTAACTGGGTAGTTACAAAGGTAGGTTTCAGGCTTGTCCAGACCCATGCTATGAGACATGGTCGAGCAAGATGGGATTTGCCCCTCCGATTAGGAGAGATATACTTTGGGACCCTCATGTGATCCGACCAGGATAAGCATGGCCATGCGACAAAGATTATGAGATAATCCGGATAGTGGTCGGGCTAGCACAAGGATGACAATCTTGCCTTGAACCCGACAACATATATCGTGTGGCAAAGGGAACAGAAGTGTGGCATGTTGTACAGGTTCGCCTAACCAGCTTCATAGTCTGCTTGGTGTTCGGCATGCCTTGCTAGAGGCCGCTACCAACCGTGCAGTTCGGAGGTGATCCGAACTGCGACCAAGCCGACTTGAACCTAAGGGGTCGCGCACTTAAGGGAAGGAACCTACGAGGTCGGACCCAAGGACACTGGTCGGATGTGATCCGAGCTGTATTCGGATTGTGGCCGAGAAGATTTGTGGGCTTTAGGGTCCGTGCGAGGCCCAAATATTGAGCCCGCGACGGATGCCTATATAAAGTGGAGGTGCGGCACACTCATGCGATTGATCGCTTCAGCGCTGTCACTAGGATTTGTGTGTGTTGCGAATAGCCACCTCCACTCGCTGTCGGTTGTGTGATCGGACCTAGCAATCCGCCGCACGACGTTCCTCCTGCACGTGCGGATACCGTTAGAGGCGGTGCACTTGCGCTGCTCCGGTGAACCTGTTCGCAAGATTCGATCGGCTACTTGGGAGACCGTCAAGGAGGAGACGACTCCGGGAACGCAAGGCGACTCCGAGAACACGCTGCCTCAACTCTACTTCCGTTGCACGGCACTGCGCGTCTAGTGGTAACGATCTGTGATCCATCTCCCATAGCATGTTCTTGGTTGTTCTGCGCGTAGGAAATTTTAATTTGCAGTCGACGCACCCTACCGTAGAACCCAACAAAATGTGCGCTGTGTACTAAAAAAGTAGAAATGTGTTGAATAAAGAAATAACCAATGAAAATCAACAAAAGAAAACAAAGAAAATCAATGAAAACCAAAAAGAGAACCCGAAGGAAACCAATGAAAATGAATGAAAACAGTAAAAATGAGAAAGAAACATAGAAAACAAAGAATAATAACAAATAGAAAAATAAAAAAATAAAAACCAGGAACTATGAAAACAAATGAAGGAACCAAAAAAATTGTAAAAAAACAATGAAAACTGAGAAGGAAAAAGAAGGAAACCAGTAAAAAATGCAAAAAAAAAAAACAGAAAGTCGAAGCTAACCATGAAGAAACAAAAAAAAAGAATGGAAATACCTGAAGAAAACCGTACCAAAAACCAATACATTGATCGATCCCGAGCGAGCGAGGACATGAAATGGCTGACGACACTATGCGAATAAGTGAATAACCTTCATACGAGTGAACTATAGGACTTACTGTAAGCGAGATATAGTCGCGCCGAGAGCCGTAGCCGCGTCCGGAATTAGAATCCACCCACTTGGAGTACTAATTTGTTTTATCTATAGTTTGATGGGCCTTGGTGTAGAAGAATGTATGGGCCTATGGCCAATCTAGGCATTCAACCGCGAACAGTCCTAATCCACGTCGTGCTCTCAAACGATGTCGGATCCGATCAAGAAAGCTAAACCGATTAGGTTTCTATAATGACTTGAATCATAACAGCAGCCCATGGTCCATTGGAAATCGTAGTAAGAAAAAGTAGGCTGAAATTGATCTTCTTTACAGGCGGAAATTGCAGTCGTTATCGATCCAATGCCGCTTGTCGAGTTCATCATCGGCTTGGGATTCTATGCGAGCGCACTCGGGTGCTTCGCCTTCACCTGCCGGCTCGTCTATCTCATCTACTCTATCGTCTCAACACGATTAAGCAACAACAACAGCTTCTCCTCCTCCTCCTCTTCCTCCTCCTCCGATGAGGACGGCTCAAGCTGGTCCGACGAAGATTCTAATTGTTACGACGAGGAACAGGGCGTCATCCCTGATTGTAACGGCGAGGAACAGGGCCTCATCCCTAACTGCAACGATGTGGAACAGGGCCTCATCAGCGAGGGAGAAAGCCACGGCACGGGCACCAGTACCACCGGCGGCGAGAGATGCTGCATATGCCTGGAGCAGATGACGGATGGCAGCAGCATGTGGCAGAGGCTGCGAGTGGCCTTATGCATGGAGCGGGCGACGCAGGAGCCGGACAAGAGGCGCCGGCGGCTGCCACGCTGCGGCCACGTCTTCCACGCCGGCTGCATCGACGAGTGGCTGAAGAGGAGCCTCACCTGCCCGTCGTGCCGGAGGGCGGCAGCGCCAGGAGGATTACTCGATGATCCTGATGTTATACTTCGCATCATTATACTTTGTTACTTTTTGAACTATTATTTGAGTTAGTTTTATGATAGGTAGATATCTACTCTTTGTTGCCGATCAAGGAACCAATGCTGTTGTTCGTGTAGATATTTCCAGCTTTTTCTGAATGAAGGAACTATTGTTGGCCAAGAAGGAACCACTGATGTAGTCGTATAGATGTTCCCAATTGTTTTGAATGATTTGGAGATTGCCCATCATGTCGGCCGCATGGTTAGATTGCAAATATGGACTCGGTTGTGTCGTGCAAAAAAAAATGTGGGTTTGGTTGCGTCTGCTGTTTTTGTTCATGTGTTTTTCTTAAGTTCAAGCAAGCTAATGGGTTTTTATTGGACCCCGACGAACAATTTTGTTCGGGAGGACAAGACACGATCAACATTCAGTAAAAAAGCACTCCTGGTGGCGGTTCAGACCGCACTATTAAAAGACTGAGAAGTAAGCTATATTCTTGTGCACAGTTTTCTTACTCAATTGTTAAGGAAATGTCTCCGCTTGAAACGCTGCTATTTCCAAAGAATTTTGTTACCACCACGGATCATTCCAGCAATTCAAGAACACGACAAGAACGCTGTTTTTGTTTACAGAATGAGAAAAGTACTCCCTCCATCCCATAATATAAGACGTTTTTTGACACTATTGCAATGTCAGAAGACGTCTTATATTATAGGACAGAGGGAGTAGTTGTTTTTGGTCCCGGCTTTGTAAATGCAGAATGCCATTATTTCTTTGTTTATCCTCCAGTCCGTCCGAACTACAAGCAGAAACTATGTCGCAGTTTTGCATATGACGGTGCTCCTGAAAAGTCAAGGCTGTACCGTTAGTACTATGTGAAGCAATTCATGCCCGCCACTTGGGCATATGCCGTATGTTGCCTTGCCTGATTAATCTGGCATGGTTGGTGGGCTCTACAGCTAGCGCCTGCATCCTGTCGACAGGGACTGCCTCTGTGATCCGACCTCTTCGCGGGAGGTAGGTAACCGTCGCTAATGGCGTGGACCAGAGGGCGCATCACATGGGTTTTTGATTGTGATTTGTCACCTCGCGCTGCTTTGATTTGCAAGAGATTGACTAACTCAAGAAGACGAAGGTAACTTCTCCGCAACAAAAGAAAGCAAGAAGGATCTCGTCCAGGAACGGATAGCGGTTTTTACTTTGAGCGAATTTTCATCATAGTAATATGTATGAATCTTATGCAACAACTTGATGTAAACTCTCTTTTTAAGCGCAACCTTAATGAGAACTCACATGTACAAGTTTCAAAAAATGTGAGGAAAGATTCAGGCACGTATAGGACAGAGGATAGGCAGACACATGTATTCAGGTGACTTTTGCTGAAAATACATGATTAGGTGCGTGCTCGGGATGATCAAGAAATTGGTTAACTAGCCCTCCAAGCATCGGCAGCATGCTTCTCACCAGACATCCTGGTGATAGTGATGTGATGGTTGACTCGCTTATAATTAAATTTGGTGTAGACACTATACACCTTGGACCAATATCGTTACTTGTTAATGTTGCTAAATACTAAAGGCCATGACATGAAGAAAGTTGTAAAATTATCCGATTATCTGTACTGTTTACCTGTTGATCCTTTATAGATGACACAAATGACGGCACAATACCATTGATAGTATTCACTACTCTCTCCGTTCCAAAATAGATAACCCAACTTTATACTAACTCAGACATAATTCATAAATTCGAAGCGGTATGAAGACCTGACTGCCCAATGAATTCCAGGTACATCTAAAAGTAATCAGGTTAGATCTATTCTCTTCAGGACGAGATCTATATATCTGCACCATTGCTTTCTTGGTCAAGAAAGGTTATCTATGTATTGACCAAGATAACCCAAGGAACACCCCACAAAGCTACAAAATAACATAAGGCGGACTAAAACATCTTCGTTGTCGAGTCTTCGTGGTGGTGCTGAAAACCATGCCGACGGGCTTCGGCACGACGGGCAGGTGCCGCTCCTCTTCAACCACTGGCCGATGCAGCCGGCGTGGAAGACGTGGCCGCAGCGCAGCGGACGGCACATCTCCGCCTCCAGCATCGTCTGCTCCATGCACACGGCCACTCGAAGCGACCGCCACATGCCGCCGTCGGCGTCCGGCATGTGCTCCAGGCATATGCAGCATCTGTCGCCTCCGGTGCCCGTGCCGTCATCGCCTTCTCCCTCGATGATGGCGCCCTGCTCCTCGTCGTAACAGCCAGAGCCTTCGCCGTCGTTGGAGGGGGAGGAGTCCGAGCTGTTGTTTTTGTACCTGTAGATGACGATGTAGAGGAGCCGGCAGGTGAAGGCGATGGACAGGAGTGAGCTTGCGCACGATGGCAAGAAGATGATAAGCCCGACAAGCGGCATTAGATCGATCTTGCTCGTATCCACAAGGAGCACATAGAAAGGTCGATGTATTAAAGATCGTTCTGTGCTTTGTGATTTTTATTATTTGGGATCGACCCTGTGCTGCTGTTATGTTCTGAAGTATTCAGAACCCTAATCGGCTCAAACTCATCTGAAAGAATTGAATGTGACGTCGAATAGAAGGACTTCTTTTTGTAGCGGAATAGAAGGACTCTTCCCGATTATTATTATTTTTTTGAGCAACCCGCATCCTTTATTGAACGTTCAAACACATTGGGATACAGATGATATCGGGCAAAATACTAAGCCACACATGGCGCCCGGGACTAAGGGAAGCAGCTGCCTTTGCTAAGGCATGGGCCTCCCCATTATGCTTTCTATTTTCATGAATAAAACTAGTGTTAATAATCAGCCTCCTTTGGTATTTTATGTCCTGTAGGATAGGATAATACCTGCATGGAACTTCCTCCCGTAAATTCGTTACTACCTCCAAACAGTCTGTGGCTACACACACGGACTGGAGCTGCAGATCGGCTGCAAGTGAGAGAGCTTCGCTACACGCCTGTGCTTCGAGGATTGTCGGATCAAGACGGCCTTCATAGATGATCGTCGAGGCACCAAGATAGTTGCCCCCTTTGTCCCTACAGATCGCGGCTGAAGCAGCCCGGTCACCAATCTTCAAGAATCCACCATCGACATTGATCTTGAACTCATGACTCTCGGGCGGTAGCCACCCGATCCGCGTTGCTGGCTCCATACGCACTCCTGTATTCACATGCAAATCCCTCGGGTTCACATGCAGGTCCCTAGTAGTTGCATGCCGATCCTTTTGGCGTGTATTCCTCTCCGGTAGCATCTCTAGGTCTGCCAAAATTTTGTTGACGAAAATATGGGTAGATAGCGGACTCTGGAACTGATCATCATGTATGGCTCAACACCGTGCCCACCAGATGGCCCACATGGTTACTAGTGTTGGAAATATGCCCTAGAGGCAATAATAAAAGGATTTTTATTATATTTCCTTGTTCATGATAATTGTCTTTTATTCATGCTATAATTGTATTATCCGGAAATCATAATACACGTGTGAATACATAGACCACAATATGTTCCTAGTGAGCCTCTAGTTGACTAGCTCGTTGATCAACAGATAGTCATGGTTTCCTGACTATGGACATTAGATGTCATTGATAACGGGATCACATCATTAGGAGAATGATGTGATGGACAAGACCCAATCCTAAGCATAGCACAAGATCGTGTAGTTCGTTTTGCTAGAGCTTTTCCAATGTCAAGTATCTTTTCCTTAGACCATGAGATCGTGTAACTCCTGGATACCGTAGGAGTGCTTTGGGTGTATCAAACGTCACAACGTAACTGGGTGACTATAAAGGTGCACTACAGGTATCTCCGAAAGTGTCTGTTGGGTTGACACGGATCGAGACTGAGATTTGTCACTCCGTATGACGGAGAGGTATCTCTGGGCCCACTCGGTAATGCATCATCATAATGAGCTCAAAGTGACCAAGTGTCTGGTCACGGGATCATGCATTACAGTACGAGTAAAGTGACTTGTCGGTAACGAGATTGAACAAGGTATTGGGATACCGACGATCGAATCTCGGGCAAGTAACATACCGATTGACAAAGGGAATTGTATACGGGGTTGCTTAAATCCTCGACATCGTGGTTCATCTGATGAGATCATCGAGGAGCATGTAGGAGCCAATATGGGTATCCAGATCCCGCTGTTGGTTATTGACCGGAGAGCCGTCTCGGTCATGTCTACATGCCTCCCGAACCCGTAGGGTCTACACACTTAAGGTTCGGTGACGCTAGGGTTGTATGAATATGAGTATGCAGCAAACCGAAAGTTGTTCGGAGTCCCTAATGAGACCCCGGACGTCACGAGGAGTTCCGAAATGGTCCGGAGGTAAAGAATTATATCTAGGAAGTGATGTTTCGGCCATCGGGAGAGTTTCGGGGGTCACCGGTATTGTACTGGGACCACCGGAAGGGTCCCGGGGGTCCATCGGGTGGGGCCACCTGTCCCGGAGGGCCCAGTGGGCTGAAGTGAGGAGGGGACCAGCCCCTGGTGGGCTGGTGCGCCCCCCGCTTGCCCCCCCCCCCTCTGTGCCTAGGGTTGGAAACCCTAGGGTGGGGGGGCGCACCACACTAGTAGAAAAACACCTAATAGTCCCGGTTCATGAGGGCCTTTAGTCCCGGTTAATGAACCGGGACTAATGGGCCGTTACTAATACCTCCACCCATTAGTCCCGGTTCAAACTAGAACCGGGACTAATGTGCCTCCACGTGGCTCTGTGCGCCGAGCCCAGTCAGGGGGCCTTTGGTCCCGGTTGGTGGCACCAACCGAGACCAAAAGTCCATGTTTTTTTTTGGAAATTGGCTGCTTTAGGGGTTTTGGGGGTTATTTTTAGGTTGTTATATTAGCTAGCTAATAGAGAGAAGTGTCCTCTCTTATATCTTCGTCCTTGGTTTACCAACGCTGCTGCTATATATGTTCATTTTACCCGCTGATATAATAACTCATGCATGCTCGCATACATCAGCATATATAATAACAAGTACTCGTCCTACTAATCATGCATCATCATACAACTTCTACTCGTTATTAATAATAAGTCATACGATCATCATCCTCATAGTCATCGAATCCAACCCTACATAATTGTTCTTAACACATGATCATCAGTATCAGGTAGGACCTAAACACCCTTAAGGTAAAATAGCATAAAACAATATAGACCCTGACTCTCCATTATGAAGAATGGCGATCATCCTGTCTCCAGTTTTTTCCCTTCGCTGAATGTTGCTTCCAAGAAGCTCATTACGACTGTCCATACATTTTTTCCATTCTTTGATTCTCATGTCTCCACTTATTCTAGAAACCTGGTATGGACAGTTGAGATTCGTAGGACGATCTGGTTGTATGTTCAAAACATGAAGGCTACCGTGTGTATACATCAGATAAGGCACACAATCATTCGGAATTATCTGTTAAAAAATATAGTAATAACTTCGTACTTAGCAATGATATGATGTACAAGTTTTAGAAGTGTGTAAAAAGATATCTAAATTACTAAACACATCTAATCTAACAAAAAAAACCTAATTAATCTAACAAAAAAATCTAACATAATATAAACAAATTAATTACTACACATCTAATCTAACCAAAAAAATCTAATCTAACAAAAAAATCTATGAACTCCATATCTAAATTACTACACACATCTAATCTAACAAAAAAATCTAATTAATCTAACAAAAAAATCTAACATAATATAAACAAATTAATTACTACACATCTAATCTAACCAAAAAAATCTAATCTAACAACAAAATCTATGAACTACATATATCTAAATTACTACACATCTAACCTAACAAAAAAATCTAATTAAATCTAACAAAAAAATGACGATGATGGCCGGCGAAGGCGACGGCGAGGTGCTCACGTACGGCTGGCGACGGCGACGGCGAAGGCGACGGCGAGGTGCGGAGCGGGGCGGCGACGGCGACGGCGAAGGCGACGGCGAGGTGCGGA
>NC_041381.1:551256119-551257325 GCF_002162155.2 Triticum dicoccoides | reverse complement strand
CGAGGTGGCGGCAGGGAGACACGCGGCGACGGGAGTGGAGCAGGAGAGATCGAAAACTGCTAAGTCATGTATATATAGCAAGAGCATCGGTCCTGGTTGGTGGCTCCAACCGTGACTAATGCCCCCTTTAGTCCCGGTTGATGCCACCAACCGGAACCAAAGGCCTCTTTTCAGCAGCCCAAAGGGCGGGAAACGAAGACCTTTGGTTCCGGTTGGTGGCTCCAACCGGGACTAAAGGGGGGGCATTGGTACCGGTTGGTGCCACGAACCGGTACCAATGCACCCCTTTAGTTCCGATTGGTGACACCAACCGGGACTAAAGGCCATGTGCTGCCCACGTCACGGCACGAAAGTTTAGTCCCACCTCGCTAGCTGAGGGAGCTCGAGAGTGGTTTATAAGCCCCAGTCCCGCTGCCCTCTCGAGCTCCTCTCAAATGTAGGCTTATGGGCCTAAACACACTATATGTGCCTGTGGGCCCATTGGGCCTATTGCGGGCCTGAATCCTGGCTCATTGTTGGGTTTCTAGTCGTATTCAGGCTGTGGTAGCCCTTTAGGTGACACTTTTTTATTTTATTTATTTTATTTTGATTCTTCCTGCAGCTGTTTTTTTAGCCTCACCTCGCCAAGCGAGAGGCACTCGCAGCTGTTTATAAGCCCTGAGTGCAGAGACGATGACAAAGAGGCTCAATACTCCTGCACGTTGGTTAGCTTCAAGCCTTGAGGAATACGGTAGACTGCATAGAGTTATGTGCAGTGCAGTTGACACTATTCCGAAAGGCTTGAAGCAAATTAACAAGCATTGCGCCTCTTTTTTATTTTTAATAACTTATTACAACTGAAAAATAAAAAGAAAAAAAAATAAATATAGCTGAAAAGAAAAAAACTATAGAGAAAACTACTCAGAAATGAATTGAAGCAAAAAATAGTTGTGATTAAATGTACTAAAAAAGGAGCATAGATGCTTATTTTTAATGACTTATTACAACTCAGAAATAAAAAGAAAAGAAAATAGTTGTGATTAACTTTACTAAAATATGAGCATAGATGCTTATTTTTAATGGCTTATTACAATTCAAAAATAAATAGAAGAAAAAATAGTTATGATTAACTTTACTAAAAAATGAGCATAGATGCTTATTTTTAATGACTTATTACAACTAAGAAATAAAAAGAAAAAAAATAAATATAGCTGAAAAGAAAAAAAA
>NC_041381.1:551241582-551255614 GCF_002162155.2 Triticum dicoccoides | reverse complement strand
TAGATGCTTATTTTTAATGACTTATTACAACTCAGAAATAAAAAGAAGAAAAAATAGTTGTGATTAACTTTACTAAAATATGAGCATAGATGCTTATTTTTAATGACTTATTACAATTCAAAAATAAATAGAAGAAAAAATAGTTATGATTAACTTTACTAAAAAATGAGCATAAATGCTTATTTTTAATGACTTATTACAACTCAGAAATAAAAAGAAAAAATATAGCAGAAAAGAAAAAAAAACTATATAAAAAGCTACTCAAAAATGAGCATAGATGCGCTTATAGAGGAAATTCAAATTAAATTCATAACAAATTTCAAGAGAAATTCGTATGAATTTAGCCTAAATTCCCTATATAAGGGCATCTATTTTCATTTTCAGAGGAGCTCAATAAGGCAGAGAGGGAGGGGCTTATAAACCGGTCTGATTCCCCTCCGGTTGGCGAGGTGGGACTAAACTTTGGCCGCAACGAGGACCAACCCTTTAGTCCCGGTTGGTGGAATGGACCGGGACTAATGGTCGTCCTTTGGTCCCGGTTCAGCCCACCAACCGGGACCAATGGTAGTGGGCCAGGAGCGAGGGCCATTGGTCCCGGTTCATCCCACCAACCGGGACCAATAGGTCCAGACGAACCAGGACCAATGGCCCACGTGGCCCGGCCGGCCCCTGGGGCTCACGAACCGGGTCCAATGCCCCCATTGGTCCCAGTTCTGGATTGAACCGGGACTAATGGGCTGGACCGGCCTGGACGCCTCTTTTCTACTAGTGCCACTTGCCTTAGGGGGCACTCCACCCCCCTGGCCGCCGCCCCTTGGGAGATTCAATCTCCAGGGCCGGCGCCCTCCCCCCTGGGGCCTATATAAAGGAGGGGGGAAGGGAGGGCAGTCGTACCCTGAAGCTTTGGCGCCTCCCTCTCCCCTGCTACACCTCCCCCTCTCGCAGAAGCTCGGCGAAGCTCTGCCGGAACCCTACTGCATCCACCACCACGCCGTTGTGCTGCTGAATCTTCATCAACCTCTCCTTCCCCCTTACTGGATCAAGAAGGAGGAGACGTCATCCGCTCCGTACGTGTGTTGAACGCGGAGGTGCTGTCCGTTCGGCACTTGGTCATCGGTGATTTGGATCACGACGAGTACGACTACCTCAACCCGGTTCTCTTGAACGCTTCCGCTCGCGATCTACAAAGGTATGTAGATGCACTACTATCACTCGTTGCTAGATGAACTCATAGATGGATCTTGGTGAAACCGTAGAATTTTTTTTATTTTCTGCAACGTTCCCCAACAGTGGCATCATGAGCTAGGTCAATGTGTAGTTCTCTATTGCACGAGTAGAACACAAATCTGTTGTGGGCGTAGATCTTGTCAACTTGCTTGCCAGTACTGGTCTTATTTTGCTTTAGCGGTATTGTGGGATGAAGCGGCCCGGACCGACCTTACACGTACGCTTACGTGAGACAGGTTCCACCGACTGACATGCACTAGTTGCATAAGGTGGCTAGCGGGTGTCTGTCTCTCCCACTTTAGTTGAAGCGGATTCGATGAAAAGGGTCCTTATGAAGGGTAAATAGAAGTTGACAAAATCACGTTGTGGTTATTTGTAGGTAAGAAAACGTTCTTGCTAGAACCCAATTGCAGCCACGTAAAAGATGCAACAACAATTAGAGGACGTCTAACTTGTTTTTGCAGCAATTGATATGTGATATGATATGGCCAAAAGTTGTGATGAATGATGAATGATATATTGTGATGTATGAGATCATGTTCTTGTAATAGGAATCACGACTTGCATGTCGATGAGTATGACAACTGGCAGGAGCCATAGAAGTTGTCTTAATTATTGTATGACCTGCGTGTCAATGATTTAACGTCATGTAATTACTTTACTTTATTGCTAAACCGTTAGCCATAGTAGTAGAAGTAATAGTTGGCGAGCAACTTCATGGAGACACGATGATGGAGATCATGATGATGAAGATCATGGTGTCATGCCGGTGACGAAGATGATCATGGAGTCCCGAAGATGGAGATCAAAGGAGCTATATGATATTGGCCATATCATGTCACTACTATATAATTGCATGTGATGTTTATTATGTTTATGCATCTTGTTTACTTAGAACGACGGTAGTAAATAAGATGATCCCTTATAATAATTTCAAGAAAGTGTTCCCCCTAACTGTGCGCCGTTGCTAAAGTTCGTCGTTTCGAAGCACCACGTGATGATCGGGTGTCATAGATCCTTACGTTCACATACAATGGGTGTAAGACAGTTTTACACATGCAAAAACACTTAGGGTTAACTTGACGAGCCTAGCATGTACAGACATGGCCTCGGAACACAGAGACCGAAAGGTCGAATATGAGTCGTATGGAAGATACGATCAACATGGAGATGTTCACCGATGATGACTAGTCCGTCTCACGTGATGATCGGACACGGCCTAGTCGACTCGGACCGTGTAACACTTAGATGACTAGAGGGATGTCAAATCTAAGTGGGAGTTCATTAAATAATTTGATTAGATGAACTTAATTATCATGAACTTAGTCTAATTTTTTTTGCAAAATATGTCTTGTAGATCAAATGGCCAACGGTCATGTCAACATGAACTTCAATGCGTTTCTAGAGAAAACCAAGCTGAAAGATGATGGCAGCAACTATTCGGACTGGGTCCGGAACCTGAGGATCATCCTCATAGCTGCCAAGAAAGCATATGTCCTAGAAGGACCGCTAGGTGAAGCACCCATCCCAGAGAACCAAGACGTTATGAACGCTTGGCAATCACGTGCTGATGATTACTCCCTCAATCAGGGCGGCATGCTTTACAGCTTAGAACCGGGGCTCCAAAAGCGTTTTGAGCAACACGAAGCATATGAGATGTTCGAGGAGCTGAAATTGGTTTTCCAAGCTCATGCCCAGGTCGAGAGATATGAAGTCTCCGACAAGTTCTATAGTTGTAAGATGGAAGAAAATAGTTCTATCAGTGAGCACATACTCAAAATGTCTGGGTTGCACAACCGCCTGTCCCAGCTGGACATTAACCTCCCGGACGAGACGGTCATTGACAGAATCCTTAAGTCGCTCCCACCGAGCTACAAGAGCTTTGTGATGAACTACAATATGCAGGGGATGGTGAAAACTATTCCTGAAGTATTTTCAATGCTGAAGTTAGCAGAGGTAGAAATTAAGAAAGAACATCAAGTGTTGATGGTTAATAAAACCACCAAGTTCAAGAAGGGCAAGGGTAAGAAGAACTTCAAGAAGGACGGCAAAGATGTTGCCGCACACGGTAAGCCAGTTGCTGGGAAGAAGTCAAGGAATGGACCCAAGCCTGAGACTGAGTGCTTTTATTGCAAAGGGAAGGGTCACTGGAAGCGGAACTGCCCCAAATACTTAGCGGACAAGAAGGCCGGCAATATCAAAGGTATATGTGATATACATGTAATTAATGTGTACCTTACCAGTACTCGTAGTAACTCCTGGGTATTTGATACCGGTGCCGTTGCTCATATTTGTAACTCACAGCAGGAGCTGCGGAATAAGCGGAGACTGGCGAAGGACGAGGTGACGATGCGCGCCGGGAATGGTTTCAAGGTCGATGTGATCGCCGTCGGCACGCTACCTCTACATTTACCTACGGGATTAGTTTTATACCTTAATAATTGTTATTTAGTGCCAAGTTTGAGCATGAACATTGTATCTGGATCTCGTTTAATGCGAGATGGCTACTCATTTAAATCCGAGAATAATGGTAGTTTTATTTATATGAGAAATATGTTTTATGGTCATGCCCCGATGGTCAATGGTTTATTCTTAATGAATCTCGAACGTAATGTTACACATATTCATAGTGTGAATATCAAAAGATGTAAAGTTGATAACGATAGTCCCACATACTTGTGGCACTGCCGCCTTGGTCACATTGGTGTCAAGCGCATGAAGAAGCTCCATGCTGATGGACTTTTAGAGTCTCTCGATTATGAATCATTTGACACATGCGAACCATGCCTCATGGGCAAAATGACCAAGACTCCGTTCTCCGGAACAATGGAGCGAGCAACCAACTTATTGGAAATCGTACATACCGATGTGTGCGGTCCAATGAGCGTTGAGGCTCGCGGAGGATATCGTTATGTTCTCACTCTCACTGATGACTTGAGTAGATATGGGTATGGCTTCGATTCTCTGGATCCTTACACCGTAGCCCCTCAATCCAGCTCCACCTTCAACATGACTCCATGGTAGATGATCAGTCCACCCTTGCACCCCGTCGACTCCAAGCTCTCATGTGCACCGTCTTGGATCAACCCCGCGCCATAGTCTTGTCGAAGTCACACAAGCCTCGGGCTTGTGCCACGTGTTTCCACGCCCAGAAGTCGGTCACCATCAGCATCACGCTCATATGTCGTCGTCGCCGATCCCGTCACCGTCTTCTGTATCAACCGACATCCAAGTCGATCCGTCAGACTGCCTAGTCCGACCTAGCCGAACATATCCGACTGCAACCATGTTTCACCCTGCATCGTGTCAACCAGCACATACCATGCATTACTCGACGCCCTGTTAAACATGATCCTCATGACGCGCTCGTCTGCGCCCCCCGTTGCCCCTCCACACACGCCAAGCCATCTGATCAAACCAACCTAGCAAAACTTCCATGCAAATTTGGATCAGACAAATCCCTCGTCTGCAAATTATTATGCTCATGTTTGATTTATTAGCTTCTCCGTGCACCTAGCAGAAAAGAATCAAGATCCATGCCAAACCACTCCCGTGCACACGTGTTGGACCTAGCAACTCTTTTTTGTTCTCAAAACAAATCACGTGTCTGCACAACACCAAGCAAGGCACACGTATACAGATGACGTACACGTCCAGGATCAGCAGCACCGCATGGGCCTCGCGCCATGCCGCTACCTTCTCAGCCACCCAGCACCTGGGCCTGCAGCCGTCCCGCAGAAAACCAGAATACAGCCATCCTGCAGAAAACCAAAAAATTCCACGCCTTGGCCCACCTGGTGACTGCCTCCTACGGCGCTCGCGGCGCTCCGTGCCCTAACCGCCGCTGCTTGGGATCCGACCTGCCGCTACCTTGGTTGCTTCCGATTGCTTCCGAACCTGCTACTTTGGCCTCCGTGTCACGACCATCTTTGACCTTCACACCAGACCTTATCTGCTGCGGACCGTCAACAGATCGGAACAGAACACGACGCCCCTCTTCAAGACCGACCATCGCAGCTTTTCCTCTTGATCAACAACGATTGAAAACCTCTTCGAAACCTTGCTCATGATACCACTTGCTAGAATAAATCTGAGGTATATCGTCGATCATCCGAGGACCAAGCAATCACACGAGCACGACACCGAGATTTGTTAACGAGGTTCACCGATATGGCTACATCTCCGGGGCCTGACTATGGGCGTTCCTCCCCATGGCACCGCTACAATACCGCACCCGGTAGCCCTGAACACCGGCACATGCCGCCGGCTTCTCCTGCGTTCCGGTGCTATTATTTTGGCATATGTTACATCGTGTGTCTACCCCCGTTATATATGAGAAACCTAGGATACAGGTGTCTTACTAGGACACGACTCCACATCCTATGTAAACACAATACAACTCATAGTCCAACTGTAACCTACCTTGTACACTATATTCGACACAACTCCAACATGTTGTTTGGTTGCCTGCATTGTCTCGGCGCATACAACTACATGCTGTTTGGTTGGCCACATGGGGTATGATTAAGAGCTAGCACTTGCACTTAGCACACAGGGTTAAGAGCTAGCACAGTAAGGGGGAGAAGAAATTCAGTGCGCGCCGGACCATGGCGACTGCGGCGGACAGTGACCGTGCCGACGTGTTCGACATGACGAGCACGAAGTCATGGGCGAGCGACCCCATCGGTGAACTAGTTGGAGTGCTCGCGCAAAACTAGTGGACAGAGGAGGAGAAATGTAGTGCTCACGCCATGGCATTGTCAGCTAGGACGAGAGAGAGGAGCTAAGATGATCAACGCCAAAAATGACTCTAGTGTAGTAGGACGAGAAAGAGGAGGCCGGGAGGAGGCCAAGATGATCGACCCGTCGGTAGTAGAGAACAGAGGAGAAGAACCCCGTCGGTGTACGCGCCATGGTGGCTTAACTACAATAGGATCATGGAGAGAAGGCCGAGATGAACGACTGCGACGATGATGCTACCACAGCAAGATGCGAGAGAGGAGGTCGAGACAAACCACGCCGGCTAGAGGAATAATTAAGCAGTGTCTTAAATCACAGCACACATATCCATATGTACAGCCATGAGAAATATGTAGATATTCTCGTCTACGATCGTCAAAACAGGAAACTTGCAACATGAATGTTGTGCAGAAACTGCGAGAGTAGGTTGCTGGTCAAAAGAAATTTCAAACAATTGATCGTGCGCGAAGAATCTGACAAAATTCGTCCAAAACAGCTCAAAACAGGAACAAGAAATTGAGCATGTACGGCGAGAATCTACAAACCGCTCGCCTGAATGGAACTGTAGCATCGATGTGCATCTTTTTCGTGTAGAGCTTACCTCGAATCAAAGAACTGTTGTGTAGATTAGAGAGACAAGGGAGAGAGCAGATTAGAGAGGAGGTTACTCGAGGTTGAAGAAGACGCCATGTAATCACCTCGCATCACTCCCGTTTCTCGTCGTGCAGGAGCCCGCTCGGCCTGGCTCGAGAGAAACTGTCGATTCGGTAGTTTCCAGCAGGCCTGGCTCGGAGCTGCTTTAAGGTTCATGCCATGCGGGCCGAACAGTAAAAGCAGGCAACCAATCGACCCGTTTTGCGTCCCGTGCGAGCCAGGGCGGGCCTCATGCAGGCAACCAAACACGCCCTATATAACTTTTCTTTTTGCTGGAATAGATAGCTATTTGTTGACGACAAAGGAATCAATAGTGTAGATATATGGATCTTGTTCCGAAGAAAATAGATCTAACCTGATGACTTTAGATGTACCTGGCATTAGATCGTTATCGCTTTCTTTCCTCCAGGAGAAGAAAGAAAGGCGATCTAGCCTCCAGCCGCCAGGGCACCTTTCTCCGCCGCCGCCCTCCGGCGGCTCCCCTCCGCTAATGACCTTGATCGTTGGTGGTAGGGGGGGATCGCCGGATCCATGTGCGTGGATTGTTTTAGGCATTAGTTTCCTAAGGTTTTGGGTTGTTCATCGTCTTGGCTTCGGCGGTGGCGATGGCGGCGCCGACTAATAAATCTTCAGACCCTTCCCCAATAAGGCGATCCGTTTTTAGGATGGATTTAGAAACCAGTCTGTTCAAGTAAGGATGATGCGGCAGCGGCGGCATCCTCGTGGTAGACCTGTGTCCTCGGGCTCCGACGTTGCTCCATCGACGGGGCGGAGCTTGGGAGGTAGTCCAGGAGCGGATGCAGATTGTGCTCTGCATCGGCGGCATCTGGAAGATGGTGGATCGTGTGCTGGGTTCATGGTTCATGGCAGGCAGATATGGTTTCCTCCTCCAACGTCTTAGTTGGGCGAGGGTGCCAGATCTGGAGTTCGATGACGTGTCCGGGGTGTTGCCCCGGTCTGATTCATTCAACGGCAATGGTTTTGCCTTTATTGGCGAGCCACCTTGGAGATCCGCAAAGCTGCATATCAGCGATGGAGCCACGTCGAGCTCGGGTGTGGAGCTGATTCGTCAAGTTCTCCTTTGGTGGCTGCTATGGTGGTGCCAGAGGCAGGTGACGAGTGGTGGTGTTAAGCTTAGAGGATTCTTCAGTCTTGTTTATAATTTTACTTCTTGGCTGGTGTTCCTGTGTGCAAAGGCTAGCAATCTGCTGTCTTTTGAGTTTTGTCATGTCGGGATGTGATTTGTACTATGATCCTTTTGATATAAATAAGACACGTACTACCATGCAAAAAAAAGATGTACCTAGAATTCATTGGGCAGTAGGTTCTTCATTTTTTCCGAAAAGAGGCGCTTTATTGCTTAAAATATTTAAGCATTACATCCAGCCTCGGCATAGCTAAGATACACACAGCCAACAATATCCTCTCATTCAAATGAAAAATATAAAAAGGTGAAATACAATGAAAACATGAAGTATCCATATAACGCATATGCTTAAGCAGTATCTTCATCTTCCAGATCTTCTTTTTACCCAAATGATAACGCCCACATGCGTGGATCACCGTCCTGTCAAGTTTGCACGAATCTTGACACATTAAGGTAGAATTTGTGTGCCACGTAGGATGGGGCTGGTGTGAGGGCGTTGGAGGGTTTGCCCACACGCCCCGCAACACGCGGTTTGCCAGGTGCGCTGTGTGGGCGAATTAGTTTCTGCCCACACAGCCACCATCTAATCCACACGCGTGTGGGCGAACTGCTTTTCGCCCACACGACCCTCATACATTGTTGGGTGGCAACTACAGTTACGCGTACGTAACTAGGTAAACACACATGGCAACTATGATTCGTTGCTAGATGGCAACTGCAATTGCGCGTACGTGGCAACCAGATAAACACACATGGCAACTGTGATTAACTATACATGGCAATTATGGTTGGACCACACGTGGCAACTAGGTAAACACACATGGCAACTATTGTTTGACCATATGTGGCAAGTAGTTAATCACACACGAAACTATGGTTTGATTACACGCGGCAACTACCATAAATTAGACATGACAACTATAGTTAACCAAAATAGATAGAGTTGACATGCTTTTATAACTACATTTGCCGTCCCAGATAACTATATCCGCCATCCCGGATGGCAACTAAATCGTCATCTCGCGGGTACCTAACGTAGCTGCGCCAGAACGTGTGGGCATATTTGCTTGTGCCACACACGCGGGGTGGAGATGTGTAGTACTTATTGGGCGTGTAGCACGAAGTAGCTGCGCCCACACGTGTGGGCAATTCTAATGTTCGCCCACACACAATCCGTGTGGGTTGCCTCCTGCTCACACCACACACGGTGTGTGGGCAGATGGCTAGTATGCAACGCATTTGAGCGTTATCAGAACCCTCTTTTTATTATCAACTTGTACATCAGACTGAATTAATGCTCTATACAGCTTCAATTTTATGAATCATGTCGCGTTGTCTACTAGTGGGTACTACTAATGGTTGCCATCATTCGTGTCATCTATAAAGGATCGACAGGTAAACAGTACAGATAATAGGATAATTTTGCAATTTTCTTCATGTCATGGCCTTTAGTATTTAGCAACATTAACAAGGTCCAAGGTCTATATTGTCTACACCAAATTTAATTAGGAGCGAGTCAACTATCACATCACCATCACCAGGATGTCATGTCAGCCATGTGGCTAGAACCATGTTGCTGATGCTTGGAGGGCTAGTTAACCAATTAGTGATCATCCCGAGCACGCACCTAATCATGTACTCCTATTTTTAGCAAAATTCACCTGAATATGTGTCTGCCTATCCTCTATCCTATATGTGCCTGGTTTGTTTTTTCCAAATTTCTTGACACGTATAGATATGAGTTTTCATCAAGTTTTCCATTAAAACGTGAGTGTACATTAAGTTGTTGCATAGGATTCATATATATTACTACCACTGTATGAAAATTCGCTCAAAGTCAAAATCGCTATCCATTCCTGCACGAGATCCTTCTTGTCTTCCTTCCTTTTTTTTTGCGAGGAAGTTACCTTCGTCTTCTTCCTCAGCTAGTCAATCCCTTGCAAATCAAAGCAACACGAGGTGACAAATCCCAATCAAAAACCCATGTGGTGCGCCCTCCGGTCCACGCCATTAGCCTGCGACGGTTACCTACCTCCCGCTCAGAGGTCGGATCGCAGAGGATGTCCCTGTCGACAGGATGCAGGCGCTGCAAAGCCCGCCAACCATGCCAGATTAATCAGGCAAGGCAACATACGGTATTACGGTCTATGCCCAAGTGACGGGCGTAAATTGCTCGATATAGTACTAACGGTACAGCCTTGACTTTCCAGGAGCTCCGTTTATAACATCTTATAATGCTATCAGGCACATTTTAATTTCACGCAAGAACCAGTCCTGGCCACGGAAGAAGAAGTGGGCAGCAGAAAGACAACGCCCACCTGCAGCAGATGCGTATGCCTTTGCCATTTCAGCGGCAGCAACGTGAGGCTGATTAGGACAGGGGAGAGGGCCGCACGGGTTGGGATGGAAAGATGATAGGCACCGCCACTGAAGAAGCACTGAAGCACCAAGCATGCATGTTCTCGACCAGGAGTACTTGGCTTAAAGGAACGGCAGATCAATGGTCAAATTCGGCAAAGAGCCCATGTGAAGCGCGACGACACCCTGGAGTGCATCTCGCTTTGAGAGACAAGAAAGGAACCGAGCAAATTGTCAATGGGGTATCATGTAGGTTAGATTAGCAGTGGAGTACTGCTAGCATAGCGTGGATGGATGCGCACCGGCTGGCAGCGGCCAAAGCGCCGCCCTTTCTGCCGGAAAGCCGGCGAAGGCTAGCTGGATCGGTGGCTTTGCTGCTGCTCGTGGTGCGTTTCCAGCCGCGCGACTTATTCGTCTGGGTACCGTGCACTCCTTGCCGACGGGCGGACGGCTGGGAAAGGCTGGCCATTTCCGGTCCCCGGCAACCACTCATCACGGGCGCCGTGCATCCGCGACAACTAGCTAGTTGCTCTCGCCCATCAACTACAAAATTATTGCAATCTGCCAAGGTGAGAAAACTAGAAGAATGAGCACAATTTGTACAACTATTATTTCCTTTCACTTTGTATTACGTACAAGATTTCACAACAACAACGAAGAACGAAAGAAGCAACGAATGTTCTGTATGCACAGTTGATTCAATTACTCTGTGTTTGTGTTTACCCACGGGGACTAAAGAATCGTACTACAGCCTAGAATTACAAGGCATTCAACAAACCAATTTTGTACAACAATTCTCTACAGTACTTTTCTTGGTTAAGTTTTTGAGCTGTTCCTACGGATCAATTCAATGTCATCGAAGAATGATTCACGATGCAGCCACGGTGGCCGGCGAGACGGTGGAGGTGGGGAATTCCGCGTTCTGCGCCGCGTTGGCGGCCGCCCAGCGCCGGCACGTCCTGCCGAGGGACGCGGCCTTCCGGCGCGCCCGCTCCGAGCCGCTGCCCATCAGCTCCCAGATCGCCCACTCCACGCCGTTGATCGCCAGCACCTGCGACGCCGCCGCGGCCCCCGCGCGCCGGCACAGCAGCACCAGCGCCGCCGCCGCGCACTCCCGCGACCACTCCGTGCCGCGCCGCATCTCGGCCACCAGCTTCGCCACGGCGCCGTCGATGTTCACGATCGCCTCCGCTCCCCCGCGCTTGGCCAGCGACGCCAGCACCGCCGCCGCGGTCTCCTCCTCGCTGATGGCAGACAGTGCCGCCTCCGCGGCGCCTGCGCTCACCAGCTTGCCCACGTTCTCCCTCTCGGCGGACAGGCACAGCAGCGCAGCCAGCGCGTCCTTCTTGGTGCTCGGGGGGCCCGTGCGCACCAGGAGCACGACCTTCTCGATCACTAGTGGGTTCCGGCCGAGACGACGGCGGTACGTATGGACGGCCGACAAGCTGAGCACGGTGGCAGCTGCGTTCTCCTTCGCCCGCCAGGTCGCGCCGGAGCCCATCACTTGGCAGAGGGCCGCCACCGCGCCGTCGGCGTGCATGATGCGCTTCTTGTTGGCATCGAGAATGGAGAGGTTGAGCAGCGCCGTCACGGCGTTGACCTGCAGCGCGGCGTCCTCAGAGTTGAGCAGTGGCACGAGGAGCGGGACGGCGCCGGCCTCCCCGATGAAGGCGCGGCTCTCGGAGCCGGACTTGGCGAGCAGACGGATCTCGTGAACCACGCGGTTGTCCGAGCTAGGGGAGAACGAGGCCGAGAGCTTCTTCACCAGAAACGACGCGGTCATGCGCGCCGCCTCCACCGCGGCCTTGTTTGCGGCCACCGGTGGCGCCGGCTCGGGCTTGCCAGGCTCGCTGCCTTCCATGGCGACGCCATTCTCCCGGCACCACCGCGAGATCAAGTTCTTGAGCGCCTTGTTGGGCACGAGCTCCAGATTAGTGAGCACCTGGCCTGTCTTGGGGCACGTCGACTTGCCGGCACCGAACCACCGCGTAATGGATTCGCGGTCGTACGTCTGGCCACTAGCGGACACAACCGGGTCGCGCATCAGGTCGAGAGAGATGGGGCACCGGAAGTCCGGCGGCGGCGCTAGAGGCTCGGCGTCATCGTCGTCGGCGTCCACCTTGGAGTCCAGCGGCCGCGGCGTGGCAGCGCTGAAGAGGACGCACTTGGCGTACCGAAGGAGCCCGACGAGGGCAATCATCGCCGAAGTCCACCTCTCCGCCAGGCGGTCGCCGATCTCCCGCTCCAAGATCTCGATCTCCTGGCTGCAGCTGGCCGGGTCGTTGATGGCCACCTCCTCGAGGATGGCCTCCAGGCGCTCCCGCTCAGGCACGATCTCCCGCTCGACCTCCTGTATGAGCGCCAGCACGCTGGCCTTGAGCTCCTGCTCGGCCGCGGCCTCGGGCGCGCGGCGGCGGCACTGGCGGGAGGCGAGCGTGAGGAGGTCCGCCACGTCGTCAGCCAGCCCAAGCTCACCAACCGGGAGAATATCGAGCAGCGTGGCGAGGTCGTGCTGCAGCTCGCGCACGCGCGCGGCGACCTCGTCGGACTGCAGCAGCAGGCGCATGCGGCTGCGCGCGGAGCAGTCGGCCACGACGGCCTTGAACCGCTGCAGCACAAGCAGCACCTCGCGGAGGCACAGCGAGGCGGACCGCGGCAGGGCGGCGCTCGCTCCCAGCAGCAGCAGGTCGTCGAACACGGCGACGAGGAGCCGCGCCCGGCGGGACACGGACGCGAAGACCGCCCTGAGGAACGGCGCCGGCGGGTCGGCGGCGGCCAGGTCGCGCGCCAGGCGGCGCAGGGAGCGGAGGATCTCCACGTCGGACGCCGACGAGGAGTATGGCGAGGACGAAGAAGAGGACGGCTCGGGCGCCGCGTTGCGCGCGCTGGCCATTGCGGCAACCAGAAGGCAGCTGATGCGTGAAGGCTTTGGACGCGGATGGAGTCGAGTTGAATGAATTGGATGCCGATGGAGTGCGGCGATGGAGAATGGAGATGAGACGAAGTGGAGAATGGGCGTAGGTATATATACGAGCGCGACGTGTTGGCGCGTGGAGCTGTGGAGAACTGGAGAAGGCGGAAGGAATCGTCCTGACTTTCGTGGACCGTGACGCGAGGCTTTACTGCCCGTCTCATCTCAGCCGCTTTGTTCATTGTTTTTCCTTATCTTAGCGGTATTATTTTCACTTATTTTATGGGCGCGATTGTTTGAAGGAGGATGTCAGTGGTATGTAGAGGGTTGGATCGGGGACGATGGACGGTCGGGATGGGTTGTCAGGGTGGGCTGGCTTGATGACCCGGCTTGGGTCTGGCAGTTGAAGCGGCCTGCTGGGTTGATCGGATCGTGTCCATTCGATGGCTTGCCTGATCAATGCGTGCGTCGATCCGCAGGCCGGGTTATGGGTTGGAAATTGTCTAACCATGTGGCTGCAGCTGCAGGTCGGCGTTGCACAGTGACACGGTCCGTGCGGTTCTCCTCATTCATCTCATCGGTGTCACGACTATATCAACTTTCTTCTCCTCAAAAAATGCACAACCATATCAGCTTTGGATTTTGGAAGCAGAGATGATTGCACTATTACTACCAAATCGCTGGCGACACGGGGAACCCCGCCGCCACCACTAGCAGGCCCCTCCACCGCCCTCCCCCCCGCATCGCCGCCGCCGGAGGGCCAGCCGGCGAAGCCGCGTTGGGCCCCAGGAAGGTGGTGGCGGGGCGGATCTGCCTCCTCAAGCCCCCAGCTCGCCCCCACCCCCACCGTGGCTACCCCTGCTGGTCCGACAGCGCCAGATCCGGTCCTCCCGGCAGCCTTCTGCACGGATCCGGCCAGCAGCCCCCCTCCCCCGACCATCCTCAGCCGTCACGAGCGCCACCACTCTTCCTCGCGCGCCTTCCCCTCCGCCTGC
>NC_041381.1:551148671-551241229 GCF_002162155.2 Triticum dicoccoides | reverse complement strand
GGCTGGTTGCGGGGGCGTTTGCGGCCTGCCTTCTGTGCAGGCGGCCCTCCTCGTCTCCGGCGGCCCCTCCTCCCCCCTTGGGCCATGGTGACTGCTCTCGCGGGGATGCGGCGATGCGTCTGTGGTTGTGCCAGACACGGGGCTCCTCACGGCGGGCATTTGCTGGCGATGCTCTGGTCCCGGCAGCCTAGGCCCGCGTCTCTCGGGTGTCCTTGGCTGCCGGCGTCTCTGCTGGGCATCTCCGGCCTCGGTGACCATGTAACTGCGTCCATTCCAGCTCACCTGGCTCGTCAACGTCTCGACGGTTAAGGCCACGGCAGTTCGGATATGCGTCTCTCCAGTCCTAACTTGCCGGTGTTGCTGGACGCCGTCGTCCTACCCCCGCGTGCTTCGCTTCATGGCCTGACCCACCATATACGCCTCAAAGCCTCCTCCTTTTGCCGGATCCAACGCCTGTGGGTTCGAAGGTGGTGCCACCCTCCAACGGCAAGTGCAGCCCCGCCGACCCCTTACCGAATGGTTGTTCCGGCCAATGTTGGCTTCCTCATCTTCGATTCCAGACTCGGCGGCTATGGGATTGCTCAGCTTCTGGCGAGGGAGAGATCCCTGCTCGGCTTGCCGGTGCTGGCAGTGACAGCGCCCGCGGGTGTCGTTTCCTTCTTGGAGGCGCTGCCACGGCTTTCAGCTTTGCCCCTCTTCGAACTCAAGGGAAACCCTAGGTCTGGTCCCCCCGGACAGGATAGCGATGGCGTTTCGGCGTCGTATTCCTTCTCGAAGGCGTTATCTTGCTTGCTCGCGGTGTCCCCGATGTTGACTCGGATGATGTTGGAATTCTTGTTGGTTCGGCGTTGCCTTGCCTCTCTGCTCCAGACACCATGTTCACGCATGTCTGCGTTCGTGTCATGTGTTGTACCCTCTGTACTCATTCTATTCTTTCTATCAATGAAATGATACGTAATCTTTACGTATTCACGAAAAAAAATTACTACCAAATCATACTCGTAAATGACACTGGTACCACATAGTTTGTTCAAGTTCTGCATGCTAGGATCTTCTTCCAGAGGGCTCGTGTGCATTTTCGACAACTTTGGTGACGCCGCGTGATAAAGGATGGCAACCGCATACTATTCACACACCCAACTGAGTACATCTAACATGCGTGTGTATGCTTTTCTCTGTTGGACAAGTCGATTCCCTCTGATGCCATACTTGTCTACCAGACAGCTTAGACAAAATTGGTTATCTTCTTTTTGCGGCCAGCTGGGTGGATCGTGATATCACATTTTCGCATCGGTCGTCTTCCAGCGAGTTAGTTTGCTCACGAAGTTCACGTTCAGGCAAAAAGATCAGCTACACTTCCAAATCCGGCACACCAGGCATGATTGGGATGGCCAACAAAAATGGTGTGAGCACACACGCACACACCAAAACGGCAGATTGGCTGCCGTTGTACTTGCCTGGTAGAAAGTGGCAAGCAGAGAGCAACGAAAGAAGACGACGGGCAGCGGCCACATTCACGTCAGAGATAGCTGGCCGGAATTAACAGTCGCTCGCCGGAGCCGGATTCCGCACAGTACCGCAGCCATGCATGAACCCATCCGCGCACGGCACGGCGCACGAGCACGTACGCGCAGCGGCGGTCATTTTTTCACGGAGCCGGCAATAAAATACCGTCCCGAAAAGTTGCTCCCGGAAAAGTGGGCAAGTTCTTCTGGCCTACCCGGCCGGCCACCCAACACATGCCGTAAAACTTTAGTGTTATTACGATTTAATTAATCAAGGTTAGAGCATCATCGCACACCGGCCTGGGTAGTAAAAAAATCGACGTAGTCCCTTGACTTGATCCGATCCTGACGCGGGGCTGTGGAGAACTGGCCTCGTGGCGGCAGGAGCGGCGTCCTTTGACCCCGGCCGGGCGTACACGTTTACCACTCCCTGTCGCCGCTGGCCGGTAAACGGGTGGCGAGTGTTCACCTCCAGCTAATAATCTCCCAGCGATCCAGCGAGATACGCTCGCTCGCGTGGACGGCCGGCGCGTCGGTGTCACTTGCGCACGCCGTCGACCGGCGTACTAGTCGACGTGGAAGCCACGCCGCCCAGCTGCCACGGCGCGGAACGTCGCCGTTGCCGCCGCGTGACCTCGGCGGCCCGCAACCGCGCGCGCGACGGCTGACAGCTGAGGAAAAGACGGGGGTAAAAGTAAAACAGCGTCGCGGGTTCTTTTCTTCTGGAGGGAGGTACGGCGGCCGGCCGGCCGGCGGCTGATTCTGTGGCTCGCCGTGGCCGAAGACGAGTCCTAGGTCGTAGTAAGCGGTGAGAGCGACGGCGCTCCCGGCGTGTGTGGTGATGGCGAAGCGGAGGAAGTGGCATGGCCCGCGCGTGGAGGACGATTGGAGTATCTGCGACTGTCCACGCGCTGCTACTGACGGCACCGCCGCGTCGTGATTGGGAGATCTGGAATAATGCGGGTTGCCAGCGTGACTAGCGGCGTCGGCTTGGACCATTCGAGCGTTCAGTGGAACCTACTAGTGCGATAGTGGCAGTGTGCCTCCTGCGATACCAAGTATCACATGATTCCATGATATCATGTTTGAAAACTCAAATTTTTGGTTCAAAAAATTTCGAAAAAAATCACAAGTGTTCACAAGACACATGTCTACTAGCCCTAAAAAATTCAGATCCAAAAATCAAAACACACACTGTGAAATAAAAAAGACAAATTCTGCATGAATAGTGTCACAAAAGACAAAAGCAAAGATGGCACTGTTCATATGTAGATCTGTGTTTTTTGTTTCTCCATGTATATTTCGAATTTGAATTTGATTTTTTTGGGATGGCAGACAGATGTCTTGTGAACATACATAATTTTTTTCAAATTTTTTTAAGCACAAATTTTGAGTTTTAGATGTGGTATCATGATATCATGTGATGCTTGGTATCACATGATATCTTCCCGTGTGCCTATGTGGTCCAATCCATTACCATCGAAGAATATATGGAGCTTAAAGCATCTACGGACTTGTCAAATCGGACCCCTTAAACGCCCACGGATGTGATCGGACGCGTCCGCGGACAGTGATCGGTCACACCTCAAATTTTCTATTCTGCATCCAAGCCTCTCATATTTCATCATCTTGATTCATACAAACCATGCAAAATGCTAGCTACGATTCATCATCGAAGATGTTCACGACATCGGTGTTGGGCGCCGGGTGGACAGACGCGTAGGAGGGCTCTGGCACCTCCTCCTCCTCCTCCTCCTCCATGTACGAGCATCCCGTTGACTTCCGCGACTTCCTCCGCCTCCATCTCCTCGGCAACGATGTCTGGCCTCCGCATCCGACTCCGAGCGGAGGGAATCGAGGATGGCATGCTGCTCCGCCTGCAGATCCGCGTCCCAAGCGTCCTCCACATCCTCCTCCGGCTCCTCCGGCTGAATCTCCTCCTCCTCAACCTCCTCCTCAATCTCCACCTCAATGTCATTATCCTCCTCCAAGTCCTCCTCCCGTTCCACCGCATCCGGAGGTAGCCCAGCGGCCATCCGGGTTTCGTGCCTTGCCCGGACCTGCTCAAGGAGCTGCAGCCGACGCTCCGACGATATATATGGTAGCTCCTTACCCGGCGGCATGGGGGCATGACTACTGATGGTGGTGGACGACGAGTAGAAAGTGGCAGCGGCGACGGACAGGAGGGGAGAAATGTGGACGGGTAGGGTTTTCATGCCGGTGGTCGGTTTAAATAACTGAGTTAAGCACTACGTAGCCCGCCGGAGCGGCGCCACGCGGCGTCATCAGTCCGACGGAGGAGATGAGCTTCGAGTGTTTTCCTGTGGGACCCCAGTGTCAGTCCGACATGACGGACGCGCCCGGGCGCCCCCATATCCACCCCATATTAGGGCTGAATATGAGAGGTGTCGGTCACCCAGGAGTTTGAGGCCCGTTTAAGGCGCCCGCCCGGGGCGTATTTTCGTGACCGAGCAGTCCGTCCGGATGTTTGAGACATGTTTGGGGTTCTCGACTGTAGATGTTCTTATGGAACCAACATTACTTCAAGTGCATTGCTGTTTCTTGAGAGGGAGTCCCTCTATTCCATACTATAAAAACGTTTTTGACACTAATTCTCTTAAGGTTGGCATGATCGACTAATCATACATACCACATATGTGTTGAACTCCGTCTCGTGGTGGAAGCAACGGTTTGCCGCCATCTCTGCCTCGGACTGGACGAAGTCCTCGATGGCATGCTGCTTCACGCCTCATCCGCTTGGGCGACCTCGAACTCCGCCAGTGCGTCCTCCATGCCGAATCTGGCCTACTCCGGCGTCGGATGCGCCTCACCATGATCTTCCTTCTTGTCCCACGGCTCCACCTCCTCCATCTCCACGTCCGACACCGCTTGCTCCTCTATCTCTGTGTTCGGCACCTCCTTCTTTGGTGTCGCATCCTGCTCCCCCTCTTCCTCGTCCGAAGTGTCTGAAGGCAAACCAACTCCAATGCGAGTGACGCGCCATGCCTCCATCTCCGCCAAACACTGCGAGGTCAGCATCTTGCAGTAGGTATCCTACGATAGACCATGGCTACTGGTGAACGACGAGGTTGGAGCAGAATAGGGCATGGTCACGGTCATGGTGGTGGCGCAGACTGGAGGCAGAGGGAGGAAATGCGGACGACTAGGGCTGTGAGGCTTGTTGTCCGGCTTAAATAGTCGGGTTTGGCACCTCGCGTGGCGCATCAGAGCGGCGACATAAATGCGGACCGGTGAGCTCCTATACAATCGATGGGTTTCTGCGTTTTTTGCATGCGCCCTACCCGTCGGTCCGATTTGGCGGATGCTTCTGAGCGCTTCTGGTCCTCCCCATATCCGCCTCAGATATGAGCGGTACGCGGACAACCCAGACGTATAGGGCCGTTTTAAGGGATTCGGTTGGGTCTCATTTTTATGACTGGTCACTAACCGGGCCTTCCACCCGAACATATAGGAGGGATATGAAAGGTACTTCTGTTGATGCTTTGAACCCCTAATTTTTGTATTTTGCCCACCAGCATTGTTATAGACATGTAAACTCTTCTTAATTAATTAGATTGTGCAAAACTTTTGTCTGCCTTAAAAAAAAACTCCGACAACAACGTTGTTGTTTTCAGACTTATTATTCCATTTTCATACTTCATTTTTTATTATATATTTTATCCGTTTTAAAATAAGTTGTATTAAAGGTGAGACACTTACTTCGGGACGGAAGGAGTATAAACGAAATGGGCACTAGCGCATTCTAAGAGATGACACACTATTTGAGAGTGCTTATTTTGAACTTGTCAATTAATCATTCGTAGGAGTAGAAAATTTGGTGAGACTTTCTACTACTCCAAGTTTGCCAACTGGGGCGTACTTTTCATAAACTACCTCTGTGATTGACACGGAACCAACATTCGTAGCACGAAACTGATATCCGAAGCTACAAAAATAGCTGAGCCCAGTTGCACTAAGCAAATGGCGCCTCGTCATTTCCAGATCAAGAGGTGCAGGTATCAGCACTGGCATCGGCCGGCGCAGCACACAGCCTCGGAGCGCAAACCGGTGACCATGCCCACCTCAATTCCAAGTGTCAGCAACCACCACCCAACTAATATAAACCCCTACTTGATAATGCGCGACTGTTTCCCGAAAAGCACATGAGCACAGCCGAAATTGACCAGGCAAGAAATAGTAACCCAAATGAACTTTGCTACCTTTTGCATTCTCTACTAGTACTACTATTACTTAGATCCGGTTGGAAATGAAAAGATTTTTCCACTCAGTCGCGTGTTTCTCTCATCCTCGCCCCTCGCGTCGCCCGGGGCGACCCGAGGGAGAAAACCCTAGCCGCCACCCCTCGAGTCTCATCTTCCTCTCTCCCTCCTCGCCGCCGTCCATAGCGTCGCCGGGCGAAGCCTGGCCGGCTGGACGGCGGCGGGGCTTTTCCTCATCCTCTCCGTCCTGGCTGGCGCGGGACAGCGGGATCCAGAGAAACGCCGGGCGAACATGGGGTCCGGCGGCGCGGCGGACGAGTCTCCCATCGGTGTCATGCGCGGCGCGGCGGTGGCGACCTGTGTGTCGTGAGGTGGTGGCTGCGTTGGCCTGACCGGTGGTCGCAGGTGACGCCGGATTCAGATTGGATCCATCTGATCCTTTCTTCGGACTCCGTCGGCCGCCGCGGGGTGGTGATGATCGTCGCTGGCCATGTCGGATCGTTGGACTCGGCGTCTGGAGATATACAAAGAGTTCTTCTCGATCCTCCTTTCTGGTGGGTTGAGCCCCATGGCTCTTTCATCTTCGCGGGTTTCGGATCATGGCTTGCCGGATCCGGAGTACACGGAGGTTTGGTGGCATAGGATGGGGACCGGAGGAAACTTTGGTCGGCGTGTTCGGCCCGGCATCGGCGACGTCACTTGACGCTGTTACCCTTCCTGGAGGCGAAGCCGAGATCCCCCCTATCCACCCCCGAACCCCTCCCGGACGAAAGTCCAAAATTCAATCTGGATTGGGCGGCGGCGACGTCCTGCGCGTCGTATCTTCCATGGAGGCGCCGTCTTGAGAGGAACTGCTGTTCGGGGGAGGGATGTCGTGGATGGTAGGCTCCGAGTAGCTCCAGCAGTGGCGATGGTGTGGAGGTTGCCAGGTGGTGCGGCGTTGTATCTACCGCGTCATTGACGACGAGTGGTGGCGGCATGGTGCAGCTGCATATCGACGATGGATGCGGCTGGATGGACGAGCGCAGGGTGGTCGAGCTGTCTGGCGCCATGGTGGCATCGACGGCAGGCCTGGCAAGGTCTGTGCGTCAGTACCTGCTCTGGAGATGGATCGGTGGAAGAAGAAGGCGGCAGTCTCGGTGAGTGCGCTGGACCGGCGTGTGACCCAGTCCCGGTATGTGGCTAGGATGGGGCATCCGGCATTAGATGTTAGGATTTGGTGCGATGTCTATTTGGTATTAGGCTCGGACATTCGGCACCACTGCATCAAGGGGGTAGGAGTAGCGAGAGATATTGCCTAGATGGTGGCTTCAGGCTTACTGAAGTACTACTTTGTAAGGTCTTTTGTGCTTAATAATTAATAAAATGGTCGTATGCATTATCCAGATACAGAGGCTGGGGTGCTTCCTCCCTTTAGAAAAAATGAAAACAAAAATGACTATAGTGTAGCTTTGACTCGTTCACCACCTGCTCTAGCTTGCAGCAAGTTGGGAGCCGGTTGCCGGTGCCAAGAACTGCAAGTTGACAATGGCGCAGTGATTTTCCTAATAAACAAGGGTGCAGGTGGTGCCTGGCTGCTGGCCGCCCGTCGTGGTGGGCACTGGGCATGTAGGTTCCGACGCACGCGATCCGTTGGTTGTCCTGGATTTCAGAGCGTTCTGACTGCTCAAGGACGAGGACAATCAGTGGCTGGCTGTGCAAGAGCTGGACCGGTGATTATATTACTACTCGCACCTGGCACGGTCTGAGTCGTCGACTAACCTTGTGGTTGGGCGGGTTCGGATTATGATACATGGAGTGCGTGTTGGAGTTTTTGAAAGTGCACTGTACCATTGGTTTCCACTTTTCTATGTTGATCGCCTTCGCCTCTTCTGAGTAAAAACCACCAGTAACACAATTTTGTGAGGGAACAATGTAGTATCTCATCGGGACAGGCGGGCACGGTGTACGCTCGGCTACATATATTTCTCGAACAACTATAATTCAAACGTGTCGGCGCGACGAAATAAGAGAATTGCTACTGCTTTAATAACCACCTACATCCCTAGTTCGGTATCCTCTAGTAGTCTGCAATAGCTGGCTGGAATTAACGGTCGCCAGAGCCGGATTCCGCACAGTACCGTAACTATGACCCCCGGTTCGTACGGCAGACAAAAACATCCCTCAGCAGCCAATTTTTCACGAACCGGCAATGAAGTACCATCATATCTTCTTTTTTTCTTGTGGGAAAAAAAATCCATTACTCAAGGAGGCATCTCAACCATAACCAAGTTTACAAGAAAGTCTGGCCCTCCTGCGAACCAGATTGCAGTACGGGGGATACTACGGCCATACGCAGCCAACACATGACTAGCGTTGTTCTGCCAACGGCTACATTGCGTAAATACAACCTCTCTAGCCTCAAGGGCTGCTAGACTACTAATCTCTTCAACGAGAGACCGGTGCTGCGATCTATCTGTCGTGGGTGCCTTGAGCATCGCCACAGCCTCCGCACTATCCATCTCAACAATGATAGGCATCGTCGTCCTGTGTAAGGCAAGGTCTAGGCCTTCTCTACACGCCGAGAGCTCCGCGTCCAGCGCACTCTCGCATGTGCGGATTTCTCTGCATGCGCTATATATGATATCCCCTCTATCATCTTGAAGGATCATGCCTCCTCCCGCTGCTCCTGTGGCTGCAACAAAGCTGCCGTCTGTGTTAAGTTTGGCCCAGCCTGCACTAGGGGGGCCCAGCTCGGCCGCGCCGTCGCTATCCTGCAGGGCTACACGCGCGGCGGGCCATCGCAAACCACCATCTTCCCCTTCTCCATATTGGCATGTGGATGTTGTTGGATGCATAATAGTGAAGTAATGTAGCCATGTAAGAATCTACGAGAGGCCTCAGCAGGAGGTGGCGGTTTGTCATGGGTAATCTCATTGCGAACATGCCATACTCTCCACATGATCATGAGGACCACCAACCTCGCCGTCTCATCTAGGGGTTCCAACAGGGCGAATAGCCACTCTGGCCCCGTGTCCCGGATGGTCTCCACCTTGGGTATGTTCCAGTCCATCGCCATGACCCTCCATAGCTCCTTTGCCAGTAGGCACCTGCAAAGCGCGTGGAATTCGTCCTCGCGTTCAACACCACATAGGGGGCATACGTCAGTATCCTCGAGGTGCCATCATATCTTACCCTCCCAAAAGTTGCTCCCAACGAAGTTCCACCGAACGATCATCCAGACACGTTTGATGAGGCAGTACTGGTGGGGAATTGAAAAAGGAAAGAGGAAAATGGCTTGGCTCAGTTGGGATAAAATGCGTCTTCCAAAGTCTAAGGGTGGTATGGGGTTCAGAGATATGCGCGCTTTTAATCAAGCCCTGTTAGCTAAACAGGCTTGGCGATTAATTGAAACACCGGATAGTTTGTGTGCTCGCCTCCTTCGGGCGAAATGTTATCCAAATGGAAATCTTCCGGACACGGTATTTTCAGGTAATACTTCAGTTGTTTGGAAAGGTATTGAATATGGCCTTCAACTAGTGAATAAGGGTTTTATTTGGAGAATCGGTAACGGCTGTAAGGTGCGTACATGGCGTGATCCTTGGATCCCAAGAGGTAATGATCTTAGACCAATTACTCCGAAAAGGAATTGTCGCTTTAATCATGTTTCAGACTTTCTGTTCAACCATGGTGGATGGAACATGGAGCGTCTCCAACAACATTTTTGGGATGTAGATGTGCAGCAAATTCTGAGAATATGTACATCTCCGAGAGGCCGGGAAGATTTTATTGCTTGGTTTCTGGAAAAGTCTGGACAATTTACTGTTAAGAGCGCCTACAAACTCGCTACTAGAGAACATGACGATTCATTTGCAGGAGGGGCTTCAAGTATGTGTCCAGAGGGAGATCGATCCATATGGAATTATGTTTGGCGGGCTAAAGTTCCTCTAAAAATGCGTAATACAGCTTGGAAGGCCGCGTCAGGTGCTCTTGCTACTGATCAAAACAAGTTATACCGACATATTGGTACTACTGATTGTTGGAGGGTGTGCGGCCGGGAGAGGGAAGGTTCTTACCATGCCCTAGTTGCATGCCCTCAAGCACGACTTGTGTGGCAGAGGATGCTAGAATTATGGCAATTGCCAACTGATGATGTGTTACTAGATAATGGTAAAGAGTGGCTATTGCATGTGCTTGCTGCATGTGATAATAAGGTACTCCCTCCATTCTTTTTTATAGTGCGCCTTGTTGGTAGCACTTATACCAAGACATGAGGTGGCACATTTATTTGGACTGAAATTGCCCCTCCTCTGCTCATACTGTCATGCATGTGCATGCATGCAGCAAAGCGCACTACATCCAACGCAGGGCTATTTTGGACTAAAAGCGCTTATGCGCATTACATTGCGGAATATGAGCCAGAATCTTATACGCACTAGAATATGGAACAGAGGGAGTACGTGATATGGTCATTCTACTTATATGGAGAATTTGGCAACTTCGCAGTGATGTCGTGCATGGCAAGGAAGTGCCACCGGTTTATGTTACAATGGAATTTCTGGATAGCAATTGTAAAAGGGAAGATGTTGGCACAAGAGGAGGTTATTCCTATTAGTATTCAGCAGGCCATGGCTCCTGTTCCTTGGCCACGACCTCCAGCAAATTGGGTTGTGCTGTCTGTTGATGGATCTTTCTCAGCTCATGATAGCAAGGCAGGGTATGATCTTACGTTGTGATGATGGCTCTATTATCTTTGCTGCTTACCGTGTTATATTTAATTGCAATGAAGCGCTCGAGGCGGAGATACATGCAATAATGCAAGTGATGGCCCTTGCTTTACAACATACTGATCTACCAGTTAAGGTGCAATCTGATTCATGTAATGCACTTTCGATACTCTCTGGTGATAGTATGTCCCGATCGGCCTATGGCCATCTAGTAGCAGAGATTAAATTTTGTATGGATGAGAGGGAGTTTATTCCACAAAAAATTAGTAAGACTCAAAATAGGGTAGCAGATTGTATGGCAAATTATAGCCGTACCGAGTCTTGTACTGCGGTATAGATGAGCAGATGTCCTCCATGTTGTGAGGACTTATTGCCTCTCGACTGTAACCCTGTGACTTTGGAATAAAATTTCCGTATTATTCGCAAAAAAAAAACGCATGAAGTAAAACTTTAGTACTCCCTAATTTAACCAAGGGTTTGAGGAGCAACACCGTCCCGAGTTATGATAGATATTATTTGACATAACTACATATCATTTGACCTGCTCCTATCCTGACGCAACGCTCTCGAGATAGGCCGTGTGGCAGCATCAGGTGCATCCTTTGACCCCGAATGCACCACACGTTTACCACTCCTTGTCACTGGCAGAGCAGGCCAGTAAACCGGTGGCGAGTGGTAATCACCAGCTAATCTCCGAAGCTTGCCAGCAAGACACAACGTACAAGTCCTCCGTTCGCGTGGACGGCCGGGAAAAGGCGGAGGTCGAAGCGCCTGCGGGTGGACGCGTGTAACTTCGATCGGATTGGATGGTCAACGTAAACTGCCGACGTGGAAACGCCGCCGCCAGAGCACCGAACGTCGCCGCCGCGGCCCGGCCTAGGAAAGAAATACTGTATGGCGTCACGTCCGCTGCTCCTGTCATCTACGTACTAGCTTGCTGGGGCCTGCGGGTTCGTTGCTTCTGGAGGAAGGTGGCGGCTGCAGGGCTGCTGGCGCTGGATGTCGGCGTTAACGTGTGACAAGCTGGTAAGTATAGATAGGGTCACTGCGCACGTAGTGAAAGCGACGGCCGGATGGCGATCAGCGAGGGGAGGCGAGGAGGCATCTGCGCGGGTGTCGACGCCGACCTGCCGCTAATCGTGAATATCGGGAAGGAATGGTGCGAGTTGCGAGCGTGTGACATGGTGGCGTCCCGTCGACCATTCGAGTGTTCCATGTAAACTATGGTTAGTGGGCTAGTGGCAGTGTAATTAGCTAGTGTGCCCATGGTCCATGGACCATATGATCCATTCGTTTCGAGCCACTTGCGTGTTTGATGGTCCCTGTTTTCTTTCAACTCCTGGAACCATATACTATCAACAACTATAGTTAGGCCCACCTTGGTGCCTAAAACTAGTGATGCCAAACAAATACAAAAATTCAGGCCTATTTGCTTGTTAAATGTGAGCTTCAAAATAATTACAAAAGTTTTAATGAACAGGCTGACAAAATGTGTTGCACCTGTCATATCCAGAACACAAACTGCATTTATCAAAGGGAGATATATTATGGAGGGAGTGGTTATTCTACATGAAGCCTTGAACACGTTTCATAAAGATAAAGAGGATGCTTTGGTTTTTAAAGGTGATTTTGAAAAAGCCTATGATAAAATTAAATGGCCCTTTGTTATACATATGCTAAAACAAAAAGGTTTCCCTGATAAATGGTGTGATTGGGTGATGGAAACAATGAGAGGGGGACATGTGGGAATCAAAGTTAATGATGAGATTGGACCTTTCTTCAAAACATATAAAGGCTTAAGGCAGGGAGATGCTATGTCACCATTGCTGTTTGATGTGGTTGCGGATGCTTTGGCAGTTTTAATGAATAATGCCCTAAATATGGACATTGTCAGGGGAGTCCTAGGGGATAATGAAAACAAAGGTGTAAATATGTTGCAATATGCTGATGACACCATTTTTTTGCTTAAAGATGATGGAACTAGTGTAAGAAACCTCAAATTTATTTTGGGGGCCTTTGAACAGATGTCTGGGTTAAAAATAAACTTCCATAAGAGTGAGTTGATGTTGTTTGGTAAAGCTAAAGAGAAACAATTACTTTACCAGGAAATATTAACTTGCAAAATGGGAGATTTTCCTATTAGATATTTGGGGATGCCTGTGTCTGACTCTAGGATCAGAAACACTCATTGGAGTTGTGTTACAGATAAAATTGAGAAAAGATGTGGGTGTTGGCAGGGGAAATTGTTAGGATCTATTGCTGGCAGGATTACCCTGGTACAAGCCTGCTTGACTAATATTCCATTGTTTATGATGTCCTTTTATGCTGTTCCAAAAGGAATTATTAAAAAAGCTGATTTTTACAGGGCAAGATTGGTATGGCAAGAGGATGAGAATGTTAGGAAATATCATTTAGTCAATTAGAAAGAATGTTGCTTGCCCAGGGAAATAGGGGGCCTGGGGATTCTGAATTTAGAAGTCATGAATATAGCTTTATTAGCTAAGTGGTTCTGGAAGATGGAAATAGAGGAGGGAATGTGGCAAGATGTATTGAGAAGAAAATATGGGAAGAATGAATGCCTGGCTCTGATGGAAAAAAAGCCAGGAGAATCTCAGTTCTGGACTAGTCTTCTGAATATTAAGGAGATTTTTTACAGATTTGTTAAAAAGAAACCTGGGGAGGGGAAGAATATTAGGTTTTGGGAGGATACCTGGGTAGATGATAAGCCCATGAAAGATGCTTATCCTAGATTATATGACATTTGTTTTGATCATAAAATAACAGTATATGGGGCCATCCAAAAAGGATGGAAGGGGTTCAGATTCAGGAGAACTTTGCATGGAGAAACTTTAGATCTGTGGAATGCTTTGAAAAGTAGATGTGAAATGATAGAAATGAATGGGGGGAAAGACAAAATTGAATGGACCCTCACTGCTGATAAGAAATTCTCCGTTAAATCGTTATACAAGGAAATGATTACGTTTGGGATTAAATTTCCGCAGAAATTTTTGTGGAAAATCAAAGTCCCTGCCAAAATAAAAGTCTTCTTGTGGCTAGTGAATAAAAAAAGCATCTTAACTAGGGATGTTTTACTTAGAAAAGGTTGGAAAGGAGGAAAAGAATGTGTTTTTTGTGGACAAAATGAATCAGTTGATCACTTGTTGTTCAATTGTTCTGCGGCATCCGTGCTGTGGAGCTTGGTCAAATGTGTGTGTGGCTTAAAAACTAGTCCTTTAAATGTGAAAGATTGTTTTGGGGGTGGATTAACAAATTCAATAAGGAAGACAAGAAAATGGTGCTGATTGATGTCTCTGCTTTATTCTGGGCTATTTGGAGAAGCAGAAATGCAATTGTCTTTGAGAAAAAAAGGATTAATGATCCTTTACAGATTATCAAACTAATGGTCCGATGGTTGCTTGATTGGTCTATTTTGCAGACAAAGGAGCCGCTAAAAAAATGCTGGAACTGGGGGCAAGAATACTAGAACGGGCAGCAAGTGAGGTGTACACAGCAGGGCAGGGGTGGCGACTTAATGTGGCAAGGCTCCCTGGATGATGGCTGCAACACCTTTCTTTCTGTTACTGTTCGGTGTCTGTTTAGGCCTGCTAGTGGCTAGCTTTATCAGTATGTCCTTCTTTAGTTTGTGTCGATCAGACTCTGTTGGCCTGTGTTGGCCTTGTATGTGTGGCTGGAGACTTTGTTTATGTGCGTTGGGAGGTTGAACCTGTCTTTTGCTGTTGGTACTTTGTGAACTTTGTAAGTTTGGTTTTCAGTAATGAAAATCGGAAGGGGGAAACCCTTTGATAAAAAAAAACTATAGTTAGGCCCTCAAAAAAAATTAACTATAGTTAGACTCACCACGTACCGTACGTGGTTGGGTGGCATCTGGGCGCCGCTGTCCACTCTCCACTGTCTACTGCCTGTACTGGTTTACATTAAGCATGATTCATCCGGAACTCCGATTTATCCATGCCTTTTTTTAGGGAATGATTCATCCATGTCTTAGGAAGCGACACACCGAACGAACAAGATCTTATCAGCATTGGATACCTGGGCATATGCAAGTCTCAACCAATCCTTCGTAAGCGTTCCTTGGCTCCTTCCTCATGGCACACATACACTAGCTCCATTATTTCAAATCCCAAATACAAATATTTGAGCCATGTTGGGCTAAACAAATGTCGCCTCATCATTTCCAGATCAAGAGATTCAGGCGGCTAGCGGCGGTGGAACGAGCCTTGATGCGCAGACAGGTGACCATGTCCACCTCAAAATTCCAAGTGTGCACCCACCGCCTGATTAACCAATGAATTCCTCCTAGTCGACAACCCACGACTATTTCCCAAAAATTACATGAGCACTTGAGCACAGCCACAACTGACCACGCAACACATACCAGATCCAACCAAAAAGCTCTTTGCTGCATTTTGCGTCTTCCTGATTATCATGCTGGTACTAATATCTCTTCTCCGCTTTCGTTAGATAAGGATAAATGACAGAACAGCAATGAATCCGCCGCCACCCGCTGCACAGGCGGTGGCATTATCCGTGATACGTTCTTGCAGCATGATCGGAGCTGGCCGCCAGGAGAACTGCGAGGCAGCAAGTTGGCAAGCTGCACCGACGTGATTATTTTAGTCGTGGGCATCATCAAAAAAGCTGAAATAAATCAAGAATAAATGCGAGCACCAGGGCTTGAACCTTAGTGAGCTGGGGATACCACTGTCCTTAGGGTTGGGGATACCGCTGTCCTCCTAACTATTCAACCAAGGATTGATTCGCTACACTAGCCCTTTTTTGTGTATTTTATCTTACATGTCGAGTCCGAGCCTTGTATGGTGTGCATGTTTTGTGTAAAATGCCGGAAACACATATTCATCAGGGGATAATACTACCGTTTCTTCCCTTTGGAATCATAGACTGTCTTTTAATTGTAGGGTCCGGCACATCAACTAATTTAACCACCCCCAAAAAGTGAGCCATATGCTACACATATGCCCACAATCCAGTGTACCGCCACGCCAAACTCAGAGCTTCCATTGCAGTTAATAATCTATCTAAACCCCAACAAGTTACAATTGTTAAAGGTTTGTTGAACACTTACGCAACAACAACGGGTCAACTCATAAACCCCTCAAAGTGTTCCATCATGTTTTTTGGTAATTGTTCTAAGCCAGTGACTAATAAGGTTAAGAGGATTCTGGTTATTACAAAAGAAGTTTTTGAACAGAATACCTATGTTAGCTAAACAGACATGGAGGTTAATCCAGCCCTGACGGTCTGTTTGCTTGCCTCCTCAGGCAAAATACTATCCCAACAAAAATTTACTGGATACAATTTTTTCGGGTAACTCTTCGGCCGTCTAGAAAGGTATTGAGCATGGACTACAATCGGTGAAAAAAGGTATTATTTGGAGGATCGGGGATGGGTCCCAGGTGCACCCATGGTGGGATCCCAGGATCCCGAGAGGGCATGATCTAAGATCGATCACCCCAAAGAGAATTGTCGGTTTAACCAAGTCTCAGTTTTTTTGTACAACCATGGTGGTTAGAATTTCGAGAGGCCCCAACAACATTTCTGGGATGTAGATGTTCAAAAGATTTTGAAGATACACAGATCATCATGGAACCTGGTAGACTTTCTTGCATGATTCCCGAAGAAATCTAGTTGGTTCAGCATGAAGAGTGCATATTGTTTGTCTACTAAAGAACTTGATGAGAGTGTTTCGCGGAAGGGGTGTTAAGTCCAAACCCGGAGGGTGATCGCTCTCTCTGGAATAATGTTTGGCGCGGAGGGTTCTGTTGAAGATGCGTATTACCGCTTGGAAACCAGGAACCGATGCACTTGCAACAGAGCAAAAATAGGTTTACAACCATCCAACAACTCTTGGTCAATGTTGGATGTGTAGCCGAGATAATGAAGGAACCTATCATGCTCTAGTTACACTCCCTCAAGAAAGATGTGTGTGGCAAACCATGAGCTCTATTTGGCCTTTGCCACATGATGATATTCTAGTTGATAACTGAAAAGAATGGTTCTTACACATTGTTGTTGCGTTGCAATCCTCAAGGCCGGGACATGGCCATTCTTCTTATATGGGGGATTTGGCAAAACGATGTGGTGCATGGTAAGGATGTACCTCCGATTGAGACCACTAGGGAATTCTTGGATAACTATTGTAAGTCTCTGGACTTAGCTAGGAATCATAGCTTGGATGAGATAATGAAGGGAAAAATGTTGCTAGGAGAAGAGGCACCACGCCAGATGGTGAAGTAGGTGGTGCCGCCTGCCCCTTGGCCCCCGCCTCCGATGGGGTGGAAAACGCTATCAGTCGACAGCTCTTTCTCCAGTCAATATGGTAGTACAAGTGTTGGAATGATATTGCGTCGGGACAATGGCTCGGTTATTTTTGCTGCATACCGAGTTATTTTTAATTACAATGAGGCACTCAAGGCGGAGATACATCCACTGATGCAAGGTATGGTCCTGGCGTTGCAACATACTGATATGTTAATCTGACTCCTCTGAGGCAGTTTCAATCCTTAGGCGATAACTTATCTTGTTCTGCATATGGACACTTAGTAGCTGATATCAAGTCGATGTTGATTGGTAGGGAGTTTGCGCCCCAGAAGTTCAGTAGAACTCAAAATAGGGTAGCCGATTGTATAGCAAAATATAGTCGTATCGAGTCGTGTACTGCGGTAGGGATGAGTAGATGTACTCCATGTTGTGGAATATAGTGTCTCTCGATTGTAACCCTATGAACTTGGAATAAAACTCCCATTACTTTCGCAAAAAAGAAGAAGAACAAAATCAATATGAACCTCGATGTGCTACAAAACCTCAAGTTACACTGCACGTAGTGAGGAGTATCAGATACTAGTAGCACGCATGTGATACTATTGTATGACACCACCTCCGTAGTGCATAGTATCATGCTAGTTTAGTATTAGACGACATCATTTATTGTTTTGCATGCCACATAGTACCACAACATTTATTATGATATGGTATCATGATAGTATTGTTTTAGCATCTTTTTTTTTCTCAATTAATACTACTAGCGAATGAGCATATGATAAGGAGACGATTAATGTTACATGCAGTTTTTATATAAATGCCCAAGATATTATTTATCTACCTCCCTACCAAATACTTCTCCATACCTGAAAGGCAGGGGGTTGCGACGTTAATGGTACTAGAAGAACGCCCGTGCGTTGCAACGGGGCCACATTAACTTTAAGAGTTCAATATTACGACATTGGCGACCTTTTTTACCATCAAATCCTCACACACACACAGACACACACTCTCCCTCCGTCTTCCTCACTCTCTATCCCCCTCTCCCTCTCTCTCTAACACACACACACACATATCCATCTTATTGGGTACGGGACCATAATCCATCTATTTCACACATACACGCTAGTGCATAACAATATGGATTATGTGTATTATATTTGCCACCAGAACTGAGGGAATTAATTTCATGTAAATCGACCAGCCACAACTCCAAGAATACGCGGACGAGGTGGCTCGGGTCGGCGTCGGCGCCGTCTAGCGCGGGCCACGGGCCCGCTTCCAAGTGCACGTGCAATGCATGTCTTCACAAATATTATAACCAGATGTGAGAAATCACATGCATAGAAAAGACATTCTGATAGTAATCCAAATACCATACTCAATTGAATACCTAACCTGGACAATACTCTTATTTCTATGCGCGAAAAAAAATTGGAATAGCAAAGCTAAGTATGCCTACATACGCTCAGATTATATATAAGAATCTTGCGTGAACAATTGCAACAAAGCACTAAGCAGCGATAAATTTAAATAAATAATCCATTAACTATGCAGGCAACAGGCTTGTTACAACATAGAGAGATATGAAAATGTCACCTCCAGTAATGTAGCGCAAAGGAGTGGAACGAAGCATGAATGAGCGGTTGTCTGTTCTTCTCCATGTACATGGATCAACAGTAGAGGCCAAGTATATAAGTACTTGACCGAACTCCACACTCCACTCTTCGTGTACGGAGAGCCATGTCACCTTCTCGCCGCTGCAGCATGGGAGGACGGCTGGTTCACGTGACCCTCCAGCTGGGGGATCCATGGTGGCTGACCGTCGAGCTCGAGGCGGAGAAGTTGAGGGCAGTAGTGGCGAGATCCATGCCGGCCAACCGGGCGAAGAGGAGGTCGTCGGGGAGGGACACATCGGCAAGATCCGGTCACCACGCGACCTGAAGAGCAACAGTGATCTCCACAAGCTGTAGGCCGACGGCGTGCTCCATCCCCTGCGATGGGGTGACCATGGTGGTGGCCACAGCTCCTCATGCTCGCCTCGATCTTGGCGACACACCCTGAGTGTAGGAGGCAGCAACGACCTCGACGAAATCATGGCCTCCATCCCGGAACGCAATCATGTCGCTCTAAATAAATGGATTCAATCATGTGACTCTAATTACTTCGGATTGTTATGTGCACACTAAGCGGGGTGCAGTTAGGAAAGAAAATGTTCTCTAATTAAAGTGATTGGGTGATTTAAGGTAAGGTTAATTAATTTAGATTTGATTTTTAGTGATTGTTAGTAAAGTACGATGCGTCTTTAAAATCTTTTATTTGTTTCCTTAAAATATATTATTTGTTTCCTAAAGAAATTTGCAATAATAGAAGATATCGGTTGATTTGGATAAGTTAGTAAATTTAAATCCGTGATTGCGTGCACATTTGGAAAGTGCTGATCTCCACAAGCTGTAGGCTGACGGCGTGCTCCATCCCCTGCGATGAGGTGACCATGGCGGTGGCCACAGCTCCTCATGCTCGCCTCGATCTCGGCGACACACCCTGAGTGTAGGAGGCAGCAACGACCTCGACGAAATCATGGCCTCCATCCCGGAACGCAATCATGTCGCTCTAAATAAATGGATTCAATCATGTGACTCTAATTACTTCGGATTGTTATGTGCACACTAAGCGAGGTGCAGTTAGGAAAGAAAATGTTTTCTAATTAAAGTGATTGAGTGATTTAAGGTAAGGTTAATTAATTTAGATTTGATTTTTAGTGATTATTAGTAAAGTATGATGTGTCTTTAAAATCTTTTATTTGTTTCCTTAAAATCTATTATTTGTTTCCTAAAGAAATTTGCAATAATGGAAGGTATCGGTTGATTTGGATAAGTTAGTAAATTTAGATCCGTGATTGCGTCCACGTTTGGAAAGTCCTGATTTGCAAGGAAAGAGCTGAGGGGTAAATAAACCGGTAAATAAGAAACCATCATCGAAAAAAATCTACGATGGTTAACCTACGGAAAAAAACCGGACGAAAGTGGTGGGACGAAAAAAAACCTGGAAGCGAGACTACCAACTGCTCCATTAGGAGTAGAGATCCTTAGAGAAGAAAACCAATTATCACTTAAGTCCATGTGCACCACCGTCCATCCTCCAAACCTCACAACTTTTAAAGTATAGAGTGTGTGCATGCATGCATGAGTGTTTTATGTTGATATTTATGTGTGAGTGGCTATAATGTGACACAACATTAAGCTGGGGTTAGGTGATTCCATGCGCTAGTTGTTCATCGCACTCAAATATGTAATAAGTATTTTGAATTCAAAGAAATATGTCCGAACAAATTACTTATGCATGGTACCATTGTACAATGAGACCATGTGCAAATATACACATTTTCACTCCACAGAAAATTAATCACTTGCTCATAGCTTTTCTTTCGACTGCTAAAGTAATCAGGGTGTGTTTGGTTTGAGCCCCAACTAGCCCCGCCAAAAAATTGGTATGACCAAAGTGTGGGCATGACCAAAATTTTGGCAGCTTGTTGATGTTTGGTTTGTGCCCATTGCAACCGTCCAAATTTTTGGCAAAATGAACATCTTGTTTGGTTTGCTAACAACTGCGACTTGTAACCATTGTAATCCTGAAAATAATTATGCAGATATTCTGGTTGAAAAATGCTAAGATGCGAACTATAAATCGTCGTTAAATAAAATCGCAAAAGGAAAGGCGGAAGTTGCTACTGAAACCGGATTGCATTGCATCCTTAATCACGACAGGGCCCACTAATTAATTAACGGCCATAACAATCGGAACTAACATGCTGCATGCATCACAAGATAGGACACAAATCTTAAAAAATCTCAAGGTAAGAAGAAGTCATGGGACCCACAGAGGAAAAAATGGAAAGTTACGACCCCAAAATTTTGGCGAACGTTTTGCTCGCCATCGGCTCGCCTGCGTTTTGGCGAGAATTACATGGGCGGGGGTCAGGCGTCTCGGGCGAGCCAATTTTTTGGCACCAGTCCAAATGACTACCAAAGTTCGTGGGCCAGCCAATTTTTTGGCATGGTAAGCATTGGCTATGATCCAAACGTACCCTATGCCCATGATCCTCCCTTAATATTTGTCCTCTTTTCTCTACGAAAGAAGGAAGGATCACGGGCAAGAAAATGGTAGACATGACAATAAGAGAGCCTGAACGTTGTTCTTCATAAGCATCGGGAGTACTGGAGTTAGCTAGCCCTTTTTTGTCATGCTATTGTTCTTGCCAATATGTCATAGTAGTTATGTCCCCTACTAGTGTTCATATAACCCCATGGGCATTGATTAATTTTCCTTTCTTTGTACATTATTAAACTGTATCTTTAAATAACACAATATCCATCCAACATTTTTTATATAATCACTCATTATTTCCACGTTTATCATATTCCCTTTCTTGTCACTAGCCATCACCCCTAGGTTAATCCTTCGTCAGTATCTCGTGCTTCTCGGCCATCGAAGCATGTCAATCCAATGATTTTCAATGGTGAGCGCTCAACATGTTTACGCTAATCACATAATTATTAACATGTACTTGATATCTGACCTAATATCAACGTGCAATTGATTCATCCCTAATATTAACTGAAATTTCACGTACACATTTACTAATTAAATATAAAGAGCTCAAAGTTTATGTTGGTTTGAGGATATGAGATTTTTTCCACGGTCACCAATAGGACGAAAAGAGGTTTAGTTTGTTGAATCAGTTCAAAATTAGATGCTTTGCATGTGCACATAGTTCTGAACCATCTCCATTCAAAAATACATTGATGTTCTAGATATAGATGCAGTTCTCATGATGCAACTTGGGTCGTTGTTTTCATACATAATATTAAACTTTATGTCATCGTTCATTGAAGTTAGAGTAGCCTCAAGAATTGTGCTATGCAAGCCGCCGCCGCTGAATCCCCATTTGTCGAAAGTTTCCAACTTATGTCATCCTCAATGTCGCTATTAAGGTACTTTGTAAGCCGTAGCCGAGAATAATCCCCATTTGTCGAAAGTTTTCAACTTGGGAAAACTTTACTTTTGCCACTTTAGTTTTTGCCAATTTTACTTATGCCACTCTAAAATTTGACATCTTACTTTTGCCACTCTTAGTTTTTGACAATGTATCACAAATGCCATTCTGTTACACTTCCGTGAGTTGACCGTTTCTTTTACCCGGTTGACCCGGAAAAAACCTGGCAGTATTTGCAAAAATGACATAAGTTGCCCCTACTGACTTGTGGGGCCACTTTGGAAGTGACCCAGACCCTAATCTGTACACACACCCATCCAGCCGTCCTAGCTCCTAGCCGCACCACACACACCCGCATCCAGTCACCGCCGCCAACTCCGGGCCGCCGCCTTGCCACCTCCGGCCGTGTCCCCGCTCGCCACCACAGCCAGCCGCCTCCATCCCGGCGCTCGGCGCTCCACCTGTGAAAATAGCTGGAAGCGTATGCCCTAGGCAGGGACGGCTGCGTGTTATATAGAAGCCGAAGCCAAGCAGATATACATGGTTTGTTGGAGTAGATCGATCTCAACGTAGGTACAAAATACTAACATACTAGATTGAGATCGATCCTAACTTGCCCAACACGTTTACAACAAACACACACACGTAATCCTCTACTACACGGTTTATACAATACCGTGACAATACAACGTTTAACACTCCCCCTCAATCACAACTTATCTAAGTTGAGATTGCGCCGAAAATCCTTCAGCTGACGTACTGTAAGAGGTTTAGTAAACCCATCTGCCACTTGATCACCAGTCGGTATGAACCTGATATTTAACAACTTGTTTGCTACCCTCTCTCGAACAAAGTGATAGTCAATTTCAATATGCTTCGTCCTAGCATGAAAGATAGGATTTGCAGACAAATAAGTGGCACCTAGATTATCACACCATAAAGAAGCTGACTTTGGATGACTAACCCCCAATTCTGTCAAAAGGTTCTGAACCCAAATAATTTCAGAAGTGGCATTAGCAAGTGCTTTATATTCAGCTTCTGTACTAGAACGTGATACAGTGGCCTGTTTCCGGGCGTGCCAAGACACCAAGTTACTTCCAAGAAACACTGCAAAACCACCAGTGGATCTTCTGTCATCAGGGCATCCTGCCCAGTCTACATCTGAAAAGGCACTTACTAACATAGAATCTGACTTCCCAATTCTAAGCCCATGACTGGGTGTCCCCTCCAAGTAACGAATAATACGTTTGACAGATGTCCAATGTACAGTAGTAGGAGCATGCAAAAACTCACAAACTTTGTTCACCGAGAAAGAAATATCTGGTCTAGTCAAAGTCAAATACTGCAAGGCGCCTACTATACTTCTGTACTTGGTAGAATCCTCCCCTCCAAGAGGTTCACCATCATAAAGAGATAATTTTTCTGATGTTGGTAGGGGTGTGGCAACTGGTTTGCAACCCTTCATACCCATACGTTTAAGCAAATCTAGTAAATATTTTCCTTGTGACAACAAAATACCATCTTTGATAGATGTTACCTCAATACCCAGAAAGTAATGCAGATCCCCTAAATCCTTAAGGGCAAAATCCATGCGAAGATCCTTCAGAAGGGCTTCAATTGCTCTGGATGATGAACTTGTAACAATTATATCATCAACATAGATAAGCATAAAAATGGTTACCCCATGTCGGCAATAAAAGAATAATGATGTATCTGCCTTCGAAGGATGAAAGCCAAGAGACTGAAGCTTGGATGACAAGCGAGAGTACCATGCACGGGGTGCTTGCTTGAGTCCATACAATGCTTTATCCAGTTTGCAAAGAAACTGTGGTGCGTTTGGATTTTCATACCCAGGAGGTTGCTTCATAAACACTTCCTCTTCCAGAACACCATGCAAAAACGCGTTCTTCACATCCAACTGTCGCATGCACCAGTTTCTAGAAACAGCTATAGAGAGAATGAGTCTGATAGTAGCAGCCTTAACTACAGGGCTAAATGTATCCTCATAATCAATGCCATAACGTTGCTTAAATCCCTTTGCAACTAAACGTGCCTTATACCTGTCAATACTGCCATCAGACTTCCTCTTGACTTCATACACCCACTTACAGTCAATAACATTTTTACCTTTACTTGGCGGAACCAAATGCCAAGTTTGATTTTTCAATAATGCATTGTACTCTTCGTTCATGGCTTGTTTCCAATTTGGATGATCAAGCGCCTCCTTCAAATTTCCGGGTTCACCTGTAGCACAAAAAGAAGCCCAACGAATACATCCATCCTTATATTCTTTAGGTTTGTGTATACCACTTTGTGACCCGGTGTGAGCTCGTGTTGGTGGAATGATCGGAGGTGGCAGTAGGCGCTGCTGGATCCGCTGAACCGCAGAAGACTCAGAGGAAACAGCAGCTGAATCAGCAGAGATCTGAGGCGAATCAGGAGCTGCCAGGTGGACATCCTCGTCCGCTGCGTCCAGCGAAAAAATCCTGGTCGCAGGCGACAGGACAGGGCCCAGGGAGGAATTTCCCGAGTCCACCAACGAAGACGTGCCACCCGCGGGAATGTGGGCCGCTCCTACGGCCCGGGTGGGAGACAGCGCGTGGCCTGGCCGGGTCGGAGACAGCGCGTGGCCCGCACCCGTCGTGTCGCACGCACCCGTCGCGTCGCCCGCTGGCTGGCGCACAGATCCCGCCGCTGATCCGCGTCCAGGCGCTGAGACGCGCGATCCCGAGGGCGATCCAGCAGGGGAATCCACCCCGTAGCCTGCGCCACCCGGATTTTCTATGGCACTGGATCCAGCTCTGGTGGCCTGCATAAAATCATAACTATTTTCTGCACTGTTTTCATCAGATTTTTGCACACTGTTAGCATCAATAGTATTGGAAATCGACAGCTGATCATTACAAACTTCCTCCCGATGAAGTAGACTTGAAGGATTAAGAAGTGTGGATGGAAGAAGAACAAGTTCCGCACGAAGTTGTGCTCCTGCATTTGGATGCAATGCAGCAAAAGGAAAGACATGTTCATCAAAGATAACATCACGGGAAACGTAAACACGACCCGTGGAGACATCAAGACACTTGTATCCTTTATGAAGGGTGCTGTAGCCAAGAAATACACATTGCTTGGACCGAAACTCAAGTTTGTGTTTGTTGAAGGGACGCAAATTTGGCCAAACCTCACAACCAAAAATGCGAAGAAAAGAATAGTTGGGTTTCGTTCCAAAGAGACGTTCTAGGGGAGTTTCATTGTGTATGACCCGACTAGGAATACGGTTTATGAGATAAACCGCCGTGAGAAAAGCCTCGTCCCAAAATTTAAGAGGCATGGAAGCATGAGCGAGTAGGGAGAGACCAACCTCCACGATATGTCTGTGCTTGCGTTCAGCGGAACCGTTCTGTTGATGGGCATGGGGGCATGACACATGATGGGTGATGCCAATGCGCTCGAAAAATTGATTCAACTTTTGATACTCACCACCCAGTCGGTTTGCATGGCTAAAATTTTGCGAGGGAATAAATGTTCAACATGTTGTTGGAAGATATGGAATTTTTGGAACATATCAGACTTATTTTTGATAAGATAAATCCAAGTAAATTTACTGAAATCATCTATGAAGCTGACATAATATTTTTGCCTACCAACAGAAAGAGGCCCGGGGCCCCATACATCAGAAAAAATTAGCTCTAAAGGAGCTTGAGACTCACTAGTCGAACGAGGGTATGGTAACTGATGGCTCTTCGCCATTTGACACGCATCACACACAAGATGGTGATCACTTTTATTTGACACTGGAAGACTATGATTACGAAGAATTTGCTGGACCACCGGTATGGACGGATGACCAAGATGTCGGTGCCACCTAGAGGTAGATGGCTTGACAACTCCAAGCATGTGACGTCCATGGGAAGCCGGTTGGTCAGTGAAGGGGTACAACCCCTCCTTACTCGGAGCGTGAAGAATGGTTCTCCCCGTGGCCTGATCCTTAACAGAAACAAACTCGGGGTAAACGACAAGATATGCATGATTATCTTTAGTAAGTTGATGAGCAGATAGAAGGCTTTTGGCACTACTAGGAACATGGAGGATATCATTCAACTTAAGAGGATCATGTGGAGTGGGAAGAAGCGAACGACCAACATGTGTAATTTCCATACCTTGACCACTCGCGGTGTGGATTTGTTCCGGCCCGGTGTAGCGATCACGTATGTGGAGTTTCTCCAACTCTCCGGTCACGTGATTAGTGGCTCCGGTGTCAAGATACCAATTGGTATCTACACCATAGGAGGTTGTAGCAGCTGTGTTGACAGAACGAGCACCTGCACCTTGGCGGTCATCTCCACCATGGCGATCACCTCCACCATAGCGCTTCTGGTTGTTGTTGAAGCTCTTGTCGAAGCGCTTGGCGCAGCTCCATGCGCCATGGCCATCTTTCTTGCAGATCTGGCACTTGAGAGGGCCTCCACTCCCACCTTCTGGGCGTGATCCACCTCCGCCGCTGTTACCACCAGAGGAGCGACCAGGCTGGGGACGATTCCCCCCCTTGGAGGCGAGGTTGACGGAGTAGCCGGAGTGGGTGCTGTTCTGGGAGTCCAGCCGCGCCTCCGCCGAGAGTAGCAGCGCGTACAGCTCGCTGAGACCGATAGTCTGGTCCGTGCGAGCAGAGAGGGCCGCGACGTACGGATTGTAATCCGAGTCCAGCCCACCGAGGATATGAGAGACAAGGTCATATTCGTCAAGGCATTTCCCAGCCGCCGCCATCTCATCGGCGAGGCCCTTCATCTTGGCGAAGTAGGCGGTGGCAGACAGATCGCCCTTTTTGGTGTTGACGAGCTGCGTGCGGAGCTGGATACCCCGCGCACGGGACTGCGATGCGAACATGGCGAGGATCGATGTCCAGACTCCAGTGGCCGTCGGGATGTCGTGGACCTGAAGAAGTACCTCCCGTGAGAGGGAGGCAAGCAAAAACGCAAGGACCTGCTGGTCCTGCATGACCCAAACGCGATGGGCAGGGTTGGGGGTCGAAGTGACCTCCTTCTTCCCGGAGACCTCCGTCTCCGCTATCAGAACGGCAACGGGCTCTGCCGTTGTGCCATCGAGGTGGCCCATCAGACCAGCGACGCGGATGTGTGGGAGGACCTGGGCCTTCCACACCAAAAAATTGTCGCGTGTGAGCTTCTCGGTGATGGTGTGGCCGAGAGCAGCGAGGGAGGGAGCAGCCATGGCAGCGGAGGAAGAAGAGCTGGCGATGGACATAGATGTGAAGGAAGAGATTGGCTCTTATACCATGTGAAAATAGCTGGAAGCGTATGCCCTAGGCAGGGACGGCTGCGTGTTATATAGAGGCCGAAGCCAAGCAGATATACATGGTTCGTTGGAGTAGATCGATCTCAACGTAGGTACAAAATACTAACAGACTAGATTGAGATCGATCCTAACTTGGCCAACACGTTTACAACAAACACACGCACGTGATCCTCTACTACACGGTTTATACAATACCGTGACAATACAACGTTTAACACCACCCCTGTCGTCCGGCGCGGCCCCTGCCGGAGCTGCCGCCTGGTCGCGCGCGAGGCCTGGCCGCCGCCTGCGCTCCTCATGGAGGAGCTCGCCTTCGAGGCATATCTCCTTGCTCCGCGCCGATCTCCTCGTTCCGAAGCGCTGGCAACGACCCACCTCCGTCCTCCCCTACCTCCTCTCGTCCGGGACGGGGACGCAGTCCCTGCTCACCCGGGATCTGGGACCCCATGGGCCTGCTTGCCTCTATCGTCAGCAACGCCGGCTATACACCTCTGGCACGCCGCCTCATCACCAACACCGACTGGGTGCACGCCTCTGCCTCGTCACCAGTGTGTGGTGGTGCTAACGGCCGTAGGCATCCTCCCGAGCTCCGTGCATCAAGGTGGCGGCGCTCGCGACCGTGGATGAGCCCAAGTCGTCTCCAGCTCCTGCTCTTCTCCATGGCTGAGACGTACTACTCTCCGTCCATGGCGCTGCCTCCATTGGAGATGCATATGTATGTGTTGTGCCTTGCGCGCCTGATGTATGTGTGTGAAAGTGTGGTGAATCGGAGATGTATGAATGGATGCGCGGCTGCTTAATCTGTTTGCATTTTTTTTTTCTTATTAGTAGATGAACTCGGTCGAATCAAGGCATCTGCTGTGTTTGTCAAGTATCAGTAAAATTTCAACGAAAACTGTAGTGGCAAAAGCAAAACAAAAAACCAAGGGCAATATTGTCTTTGCCCTGCTTCGTTTGGTCAAACCGTGCCTTGACCTGACAGAATGGCATTTGTGATACATTGCAAAATTTTAGAGTGGCAAAAATGAGGTGCCAAATTTTAGAGTGACATAAGTAAAATTGGCAAAAACTAGAGTGGCAAAAACAAAGTTTTCCCTTTCAACTTATGTCATCCTCGGTATCGCTATTAAGGTGCTTTGTAAGCTATAGCTGCGAATAATCCCCATTTGTGAAAAGTTTTCAACTTATGTCATCCTTGGTATCGCTATTAAGGTGGACTTGGCATAGATGAGTTGAAAGGTCGACGAACTCCAACATATGAGCCACGTTTATCTCATTACTCATTTTGATCAACATGATCCATCCCTCTCACGAAGGGCTTGCTTCACACTCCAATTCTTTCTTTTGGAAAGCCCATAGACGAGAGGTGTCAGGTCTTTCAGTATTTTGTCTCACTTAATCCTTCAGTATTTCGTGCTTCTTGGCTCCTTGCTCGTGGTACACACGGTGCCAACTGTATCGTGCAGGCATGCGAGCCCTGTTCACCAAACAAACGATGCCTCGTCATTTCTAGATGGAGAGATTCAGGTATTTAGCGGGACTGACGGAACGGCCAAGGTATACGGCTCACGCAGCCAAGCGCAGACCGGTGGCCATGTCCACCTCAATTCCAAGTGTGCATGTGCACCCACCACCTGATTAACCACTCCTAGTTGATAATCGAAGACGCCTTCCCGATGATTACACGAGCAGTTGGCGCACAGCCAAAATTGACCACGCAACACGTATCAAACTCAAAACCCTCTTTGCTGCATTTGCGTCCTCTGCCAGATTACCAGTTGTTGCTTGACCTTCCGCCCGCTCTCATCATCATTAGAGAATAACGATACAAATGACAGAATAGCCATGACCCCTTCGCCAGTCGCCACCTGCTGCACGGGCGGTGGCATTATAGGCGTACGTTCTTCCAGCGTGTTGGGAGCTGGCCGCCCGTAGCAGGGAAACCGCATGGCAGCAAGTTGGCAATAGCCGCGCCTGGCTGGCGGCTGCCGTGGTGTGCCCTCGCCGTTTTGTTCCCGTTTGCCCGGATGGCACCGACACGCACGGCCAGTTCGATCTCCTGGTTTCAGAGTGTCCCGACTGCCCGGGGACGCGGCCAATCAGTCGACAGGAGATTACTTTACTCCTGGCTCCTCGCAGCCTGCTGAAAATGCACTGCATTCTTTGAAGTTGATAGCCTTCTATTCTATGGCGTGCTTTGCTTTGTGTCGAGTCCGAGGCTCCGAGCCTTCTATGGTGTGCATGCTGTGAGCCAGAGAAACTGATCTGGGGACACATTTTCGTCAGGGACAATACTTCTTTTAAATGATGATGAAGGGTCCGGCATGCCAACATAATTTAATCGCATCCCAAAAAGTGAGCACTACGTTTGCAGGAGACACTAGTGTAGTACAATAACATTGGCCTCTGTGTCTCCCAAAGGAGCGGTGGATTTTGCAGGGCGCACTAGTGGTGCTACATAGTGCGTGTTTGGTTGCTGTCAGCTACAGTACCTGCGTTGCATACACTTTTTCACTCAGCCTGTCTCTGAAAAAATATCCTCATATGCGACATCTGCAAATTGTTTGGTTACCTGCATATGGACTTCCTGCATTAGGGGATCAACTTTATCGCGTTGTTTGGTTGCCTGCATTGTTTCGGCGCATACAACTACACGTTGTTTGGTTGCCCGCATGGGGTATGGTTAAGAGTTAGCACTTCACTTAGCACACAGGGTTAAGAGATAGCAGAGGAAGGGGGAGAAGAAATGCAGTGTGCGCCGAACCATGGCGACTGCGGTGGATAGTGGCTGTGGCGCCGTGTCCGACATGACGAGCATGGAGTCGTGGGCGAGCGACCCCGTCGGCGGCACGGCGAGCGACACCGTCGGTGAACTAGTTGCGGTACTCGCGCAAAGACAGTCGACAAAGAAGGAGAATGCAGTGCTCGCGCCATGGTATCGTCAGTGCAGTAGACGAGAGAGCAGGCCGAGATGATCGACGCTGGAAACGACTCCAGTGTAGTAGTGCGAGAGAGAGAAGGCCAAGATGATCAACCCCATCGGCGGCGCGACCAACTGCGGTGTGCGTGCCATTGCAGCGTTAGTGCAGTAGGAGAACGACAGAGAATAGGCCGAGATGAGCGGCACTGGAAATGACTCTAGTGTAGTAGGACGTGTGCAAGGAGATCAAGGAGAAGGGCTTCGGCGTCGAGAGGGACGAATAGGAGGGCTCTGAGCAGAGGACAGAGGAGCTCGACATGGCGGCGTCAGTGCACTAGACTGTTGTTCAAGGAGAGATGAAGTTATGATAGTCGAAACCAAAAACTTACAACACGAATTTTGTGCAGAACTGCGAGATTAGGCTGCTGGTCAAAAGAAATTTCAAACGATCGATCGTGTGAGACGAATCTGACAAAATTTGTTCAGAATAGCTCCAAACGGGAACATGAAATAAAGAACTTCCCGTCGACGAAACTACGAACTGGTCACCTGAATTGAACCGTATCATCAAGGTGCATCTTTTTGTGTAGAGCTTACCTCCAATCGAAGCATCGCTGTGTAGATCAGAGGGACAAGGAAAAGAGAAGATTAGAGAGAAGCTTTCTGGAGGTTGAAGAAGACCTCCCGTAATCACCTCGCATCCCTCCGGTCTCCACTCGTGCAAGGGCCCGCTCGCTTGCGCTCGCCTCGGCCTGGCTCGTGAGAAACTGTCGATTCGAGCGTTTCCAGTGAGCCATGCTCTGGGCTTCTTTAGGAAGCGTGCGATGCAGGCCCAACAGTGTATATAGGTTACCAAACAAACCGGATTCTTCCCGCGCGGGCCTGGTTGGACCTCATGCAGACAACCAAACACGCCCATATACACCGGCTATCCAGCATCGGGTTCATTTTGTTGCCGTGTTGTGCATCCTCCACTCAGTACGGAAATACCGCCACACAATACTACTTGAAGCTTTCATTTCAGCTAATAACCCAATCTCCTTTTTTTTTGAAAAGGAGGTGTTGAAACCTCCGCCCCTGCCCCCCGCAAAAAAAAACCCTCCTGCCTCTGCATTGGTGCTAAATGCATGTGGCCCTATGTGTGCTTTCAACGATTCAATTTGCGTGCAATAGGGTACTGCGGTGGTGACAAACTAGGTGTGAGAGAGCGAGCCTGAGCCGGGGATGACATGGCCTACTCCGCCAGCGCTGATGGAGACGAGGATGACGCCAAGCCGGAGCCGACCACTCGCTGCTACAGTGTGAGTATCACTGCGGAAGAAATCCAGGAGTGTGGGATACGTGTGCGACGAAGGTTGCAGACGTCGAGAAAAGGGGCGGGAGGGGGGGGGCAAATTATTGAGGAAGAAACTATGGAGGGAGGGATGGCTGAAAATCGATGAATGTAACAGCTTAGACAGGACAGGGCAGGGCCAGTGTCGGTAGACGGTCGGCGAGCAGGAGAGATGACAAATGGAAGGCGGTGTGGCGTGGTGGTCTCGGCCAACAATCGCTTGCTTCATGCGGCCGTGGCCCACACCAAGCTCCCTTGAGTTTTTTTAGGCAAATGAATTCCTTGAGTAGCTCACTGTTGTTGGCAGTTCGTCGGCCTCGGTCGAGGGAGCGGCTTTGTATCTCCTGTTGCGAGACCAAATGAAGTCTCGCCTGAAGGGCACCCTCTCCTCGCTACCATTGGGCCGACCCTAGTAGCTCCCTATGGGCTAGTTTGTTTTCTTTTTTCTTTTGTTCATATTTAAAAAAAAATCTAAATACATACATTCCAAAATTTTACCTGAATATTTGATTTTTTATAATTTTAACACAGCATAAAATATTTGTGAGCATAGTTTTTTATAAAAAAGTTAATAACATTCAAAAAAATGTTTGTGGTTAAAAATTGACCACGCATTTCAGAAAAGTATACATGACCTTTCGAAAAAATGTCCATTCAATTTTAAAAAATGCTTGTGTAATTAAAAAAATATTTTCAACCATTTTAAAAATGTATGTTACGTTTAAGAATTGTTCATGGGTTTTAAAAAATTAATCATGACATTTAATTTTTTAATATACAATATAAACTTATTCGCATAGTTTTAGAAAAATATTTCATATCTTTGAAAACTATGTTTCAACTTGTGTTTGAAAAATGTTTAACATGTATTCTGAACAGATGTTCAAAACATATATTTAAAAAAATATTAATCTTGTGTTTGAAAATGTTCAATGTGTGCAAAAATGTTTCAGATGTGCAAAAAAAATGTTCAGTGTGTGCTGTAAAAAGTATGCATGTATTGATAAAAGAAAAAAACACAAAGAAAACAAAAGAGAAGCCAATGAAAAACCCATAACACATATAAACGTAAGAAAAATAAATCACATGACAGGTTAGAAAAACCAGTATGAACCTGTCCATAGAACCGCTATGGTATCTACAGTGTTGGCCGGCCCATTTAGTCCAGTGCGAGAGACGTGACCGAAGGATCTCTCCCAGTAGGGGAGAAATAGCTCTGGCGCTCGGACAGGTCTACATTTTTTATATTTCGTGTCATTTTTGGGCGTCCACGAGATGCAGTCAAACGGCTTGTCTACTTTTTGAGAGCAACTCCCTTGGGAGCCTCCCCAACGATCATATGGGATGCGCTGAGAGTTCGCACTCAGCCGTCGCCATGTGTCGCGCTCTGGGCGCTCCCTTTTGAATTTTGTTTTTTTAATTTATTTTTTCACATGCAATTTTAGCTTTTTAGGTGTTTTTTTAATTATTATTTTTCGGTTTTCAATCAGTATTTCTTAACTTTTCGACAAATTGTTTTTACGCAAAAGACGCATTTTTTTCGTGAGAAATATGGTTTTTCTTTCGCGAGAGGTACAGCCCTGCCTCTCGGAAATGAAAAAAGTGTATTTTCTCTTTTTTTTTTCTTCTGCGGGAGGCAGGGTTTTGCTTCCGCGAGAGGGAGGCACGGCCGTGCCTCTTGAAAACGAAAGAAACATGTTTTCTCTTTTTTTTTCGCGGGAGGCATGACCTTGCTTCCGTGAGAGGCACGGCCATACCTCTGGGAAACAGAAAAAAATACGTGTTTTCTCTTTTTTTTTTCCGCGAGAGGCACGGTCGTGCATCTCGGAAACGAAAAAAACTGCATTTTCTATTTTTCTTTCTAGGAGAGGCATGATTTTTTCTTGCGAGAGGCACGGATTTTCTTTCGCGAGGGGTATGGCCGTGCCTCTCGGAAACGGCTTCCCAAAAGGAAAGAAAATGTGCCCCCAGTTTGATTTTTTCGATCGGTTTTTCCATATATATTTTTGCAAAAAAAGTTTGTCAAAACCTATCAACATGAGATCCAGTGTTGAAGATCTCGACGGGAGGAATCTAACGGTGAAAATGGTTCAAGATTTGGATGCATGGTTTAAGATAAAACATTTTGAATAAACGGATCTACGAAAAAAGGGACAACTCACGGGGCGCCACTTGTCGCATCTTGGGGAGGGGGAGGGTGATCTTTGAAAGAAGTACTTCTTAATTAGTTTTTCTTAACAACACATGTAACTTTATGCGATTGCTAAAACTCAGCTAGCTGAGATTTAATTTTTGTCTCATTCACTTTGTCAACCGTTGGATTAAAAGTGCAGTTAATTTATTTTTTTCAGTAACTAAAAGTGCAGTTATTTCTGCGAGATGAGCGGACCGGCTGTTCGTATTGTCGTATGAGCAGTACAGGCCCATGGCCCATGTAGGTAGCGCCTGGAGCAGTCTTTTTAGGTGGCATTTTTTTTTTTGAGGGGAAGGTGGCATTTTTCTTTTTATATTCAGAAGCTAAGCTTGTTTCCCTGTTCGATGCCACCAAGCTAGGGATGGCACCCGCATGATTTGGGTATGGGTGAAGCCACCCCATACGCTTATCCGTCATCTCAAACTTTACCCATACTCATTGACGGGTATAATTTTTTCCCATGTCCACCCATCAGGGTAAATGGGTACCATGGGTAAAATTAACCAGATTTGCAACACACAATTTAAACATTACATAGTCATAAACAACAACTTATAATAATAATTTATAAACAACAACACATCATGATAGCAACACATACTCGTTCGTGGGCTAACTATTGTGGTGCATCGGCCTAACATGAATGCGTGATGAGGTCTTTTTAGGGTTGTGGGATTTATGTACATATAATATGTTTAATATGTGAATAAATAATATAGTCAGAATATTATGCGGGTACATGGGTACATGGGTATGGGTTATACTAAATCATACCCGTACCCACTATACCCAATGGGTATAAAAATTTCCTATTTGTCTACCTATGGGTATTTTTTTGACCCATACCCTTGCCCTAATAGGGTTTTTACCCGCAGGGTACGTGGGTAATGGGTACCCATTGCCATCCCTACCAATCATCATTCTCGCATTTTTTATCCCTCCGTTCTCGTCTTCAGCAGCGGTTATTCAGTTTCTTTTTTCTAAGAGATCCCTTTCCATTGTTTGAATGCATACAATTTTTAGTAGTTCTTTTTATGGTAAAACAATTGTTATAGATTTTCTTGAGTACAATTTTTTTGTTGCGGGATTAACTTCTAATCTATTCATTATCTTTCAAAGCAGTACAAAGAACACTAGAACTAAAAATTACATCCAGGTCCATAGACCACGACGACTACAAGCACTAGAATGAGCCGAAGGCGCGCCGCCATCATCGTCCCTCCCTCATTGGAGCCAGGCAAACCTTGTTGTAGTAGACGGTCGGGAAGTCATCATGCTAAGGACCAAAAGGGCCAATGCACCAGAACACCAATCGTCGCGGATGAAGAGAAACTAGAATAGAAGGATCCAATCTGAAGACACAGAACACATACTAACGAAGGCTAGATCCATGTGGATCCACCAAAGACAAACGCCGACCAAATCCCACGAGATCTATCGGAGACACACCTCCACACGCCCTCCGTTGATACTAGACGTGCCACCAGAACGGGGACTAGGCAGGGAGAATCTTATTCCAACTTCAAGAAGCCGTCGTCGTCTCGTCTTCCTGAGCAGAACACAAACCCTAAACGCACAAAGAAAAACCTCCAAAAACGAATGAGCCATCTTGAAGGAAATATGCCCTAGAGGCAATAATAAAGTTATTATTTTATATTTCATTATTTCATGATAAATGTTTATTATTCATGCTAGAATTGTATTAACCGGAAACTTGATACATGTGTGAATGTATAGACAAAATATTGTGTTCCTAGTAAGCCTCTACTAGACTAGCTCGTTAATTAAAGATGGTTAAGTTTCCTAACCATAGACATGTGTTGTCATTTGATGAACGAGATCACATCATTAGTAGAATGATGTGATGGACAAGACCCATTCATTAGCTTAGCATTATGATCGTTTAGTTTTATTGCTATTGCTTTCTTCATGTCAAATACATGTTCCTCCGACTATGAGATTATACAACTCCCGAATACCGGAGGAATGCCTTGTGGCTATCTAACGTCACAACATAACTGGATGGTTATAAAGATGCTCTACAGGTATCTCCAAAGGTGTCTGTTGGGTTGGCATAGATCGAGATTAGGATTTGTCACGCCGAGTATCGGAGAGGTATCTCTAGGCCCTCTCGATAATGCACATCATAAGAAGCCTTACAAGCAAAGTGACTAATGAGTTAGTTGTATGATGATGCATTACGGAACGAGTAAAGAGACTTGCCGGTAACGAGATTGAACTAGGTATGAAGATACCGACGATCGAATCTTGGGCAAGTAACATACCGATGACAAAGGGAATAACGTATGTTGTGGTTCGACCGACAAAGATCCTCATAGAATATGTGGGATCCAATATGAGCATCCAGGTTCGCTATTGGATATTAACCGAAGAGGTGTCTTGGTCATTTCTACATAGTTCTCGAACCTGTAGGGTTCGCACGCTTAACGTTTGATGAAGATTTTGTATTATGTTAGTTATGTGATTTGGTGACCGAATGTTGTTCGGAGTCTCTGATGAGATCACGGACATGAAGAGGAGTCTCGAAATGGTCGAGAGGTAAAGATTTATATATAGGACGATAGTATTTGGACACTGAAAGTGTTCCGTAGGGTACCATGTACATATCGGGTCAGCGGAAGGGGTTCCGGGCAACCCCCGGCAAAGATATGGGCCTAATGGGCCAAGAGGGGAAACGCAACAGCCAGCAGGGGCTGCTGCGCTCCCCATATGGGCCGAACCAGAGGAGGAAGGAAAGAGGGGAAGAGAGAAGGAAGGGGAGGGATTCGGCCACCCCCTTCCTTCCCTCCTCTCTCCTCCTTCCTTCCCCCTCCGGAAAACATGGTAAGGGGAGGGGAGGGGGCGATTGGACTAGGCCCCCAAGTAGGATTCCTCCTACTTGGGAGCGCCCCAAGGCTGTTACCCTCCCCTCCCACCTATATATATGTGGGGAGAGGGCGCCTAGAACACACATCAACTATTGTTAGCCGTGTGCGGTGCCCCCTCCACAGTTTATGCTTCCGGTCATATTCTCGTAGTGCTTAGGCGAAGCCCTGCATGGATCACTTCAGAATCACTTTCACCACGCCGTCGTGCTGACGGAACTCATCTACTTCCTCGACACTTTGCTGGATCAAGAGTTCGAGGGACGTCATCGAGTTGAACGTGTGCAGAATTCGTAGATGTCGTACGTTCGGTGCTTGATCGGTCGAAACGAGAAGAAGTTCGACTACATCAACCGCGTTGTCAAACGCTTTCTCTTTCGGTCTACGAGGGTATGTAGACACACTCTCCCCCTCTTGTTGCTACGCATCTCCTAGATATATCTTGCGTGAGCGTAGGAAATATTTTGAAATTGCATGCTACCTTACCCATCAGTGGCATCCGAGCCAGGTCTATGCGTAGATGATATGCACAACTAGAACAGTAAGAGTTATGGGCGGTGATCGTCATACTGCTTACCACCAATGTCTTATTTTTATTCGGCGGTATTGTTGGATGAAGCGGCCCGGACCGGAAGAATATCATACGGAAACCAATATTCAATGAAAACTTCATGAAGACCATATTTTAAAGTTTCAAAAAAATCTGAAAAAATAGGGGAAGTTAAGAGGGTGATGTTTTATTGCCACGCAAAATTTCAAGTTGAAACACATTAGGAGATGTGAGCTATGAAAAAGAAAAATTCAGCCCTAAATAGTGGCATTACTGTTCAGCACTATTCAACATTGATTTTGTCTTTTTCATAGCTCACACCTCGTAATGCGTCTCAACTTGAATTTTTGTGTGGCAATAAAACATCATCCTCTTAACATTTCATATTTCTTCAGATTTTTTTTGAAACTTCAAAACATCTTCTTTTCGTGGTTTTCACCGGTTTCCACCGTCCACCGAATTTTGGTTTCCGTATGATATTCTCCCGGCCCGGACCAACCTAACATGACCACGTTCATGAGACCGGTTCCACCGACAGACATGCAACTAGTTTTGCATAAAGGTGGCTGGCGGGTGTCTGTTTCTCCTACTTTATTTGAATCAAATTTGATTGCGGCCGGTCCTTGTTGAAGGTTAAAACAACAAACTTGATAAATCACCATTGTGGTATTTGTGTCGTAGGTAAGATCGGTTCTTGCTAGAAGGCCATAGCAGCCACGTAAAACTTGCAACAACAAAGTAGAGGACGTCTAACTTGTTTTTGCAGGGCATGCTCGTGATGTGATATGGTCAAGACATGATGTTTTGTAAAAGTTATCGGCAACTAGCAGGAGCCTTATGGTTGTCACTTTATTGTATGAAATGCAAACACCATGTAATTGCTTTACTTTATCACTATGCGTTAGCGATAGTTGTAGAAGCAATAGTTGGCAAGATGACCACAACGCTACGATGGAGATCAAGGTGTCAAGCCGGTGACAATGGAGATCATGACGATGCTTTAGAGATGGAGATCAAAAGCACAAGATGATGATGGCTATATCATGTCACATATTTTGATTGCATGTGATGTTTATCTTTATGCATATTATTTTGCTTACTACGGCGGTAGCATTATAAGATGATCCCTTAACTAAAATTTCAAGGTATAAGTGTTCTCCCTGAGTATGCACTGTTCTGATAGTTCTTCGTGCTGAGACACCACGTGATGATCAGGTGTGATAGGCTCTACGTTCACATACAACGGGTGCAAGATAGTTTTGCACATGCGGAATACTCCGGTTAAACTTGATGAGCCTAGCATGTACAAACATGGCCCCGGAACACTGGAGACCGAAAGGTCGAACGTGAATCATATAGTAGATATGATCAACATAGAGGTGTTCACCATTGATGACTACTCCATCTCACGTGATGATCGGACATGGTTTAGTTGATTTGGATCATGTATCATTTAGATGACTTGAGGGATGTCTATCTAAGTGGGAGTCCTTAAGTAATATGATTAATTGAACTTAATTTATCATGAACTTGGTCCGGATAGTTTTTGCATATATATGTTGTAGATCAATGGACTGTGCTACCATTCTCTTGAATTTAAATGCATTCCTAGAGAAAACTAAGTTGAAAGATGATGGTAGCAACTACACGGACTGGGTCCATAACTTGAGGATTATCCTCATTGCTACACATAAGAATTATGTCCTTGATGTACTGCTAGGTGAAATGCGTGCTGCAGGAGCAGGTGCTGATGTTATGAACGTCTGGCAAGCTCGATCTGATGACTACTAAATAGTTCAGCGTGCCATGCTTTACGGCTTAGAATCGAGACTTCAAATATATTTTGAACGTCATGGACCATATGAGATGTTCCAGGAGTTGAAGCTAATATTTCAAGCAAATGCCCGAGTTGAGAGATATGAAGTCTCCAACAAGTTCTATAGCTGCAAGATGGAGGGGAACTGTTCTGTCAGTGAACACATACTCAGAATATCCGGATATCATAATCACTTGACTCAGCTAGGAGTTAATCTTCCAGATGATTGTGTCATTGACAGAGTTCACCAATCACTGCCACCAAGATACAAAGGCTTGGTGATGAACTATAATATGCAAGGGATGGAAAAGACTATTCCCGAGCACTTCGCAATGCTCAAAGTTGCGGGTAGAAATCAAGAAGGAGCATCAAGTGTTGATGGTTAACAAGACCACTAGTTTCAAGAAAAAGGGCAAGGAAAAGAAGGGGAACTTCAAGAAGAATGGCAAGCAAGTTGCCACTCCCGGGAAGAAGCCCAAAGCTGGACCCAAGCTTGAAACTGAGTGCTTCTACTACAAAGGGACTGGTCACTGGAAGCGGAACTTCCCAAGTATTTAGCGGATAAGAAGGATGACGAAGTGAATAAAGCTATATTTGATATACATGTTATTGATGTGTACCTTACTAATGCTCGTAGTAGTGCCTGAGTATTTGATACCGGTTTGGTTGCTCATATTTGTAACTCAAAACAGGGATTACGGATTAAACAAAGATTGGCTAAGGACGAGGTGATGATGTGCGTCGGGAATGGTTCCAAGGTCGATGTGATCGTCGTCGGCACGCTACCTCTACATCTACCTTCGGAATTAGTTTAGACCTGAATAATTGTTATTTGGTGCCAACGTTGAGCATGAACATTATATCTGGATCTTATTTAGTGCAAGACGGTTATTCATTTAAATCAGAGAATAGTGGTTGTTCTATTTATATGAGTAATATCTTTTATGGTCATGCACCCTTGAAGAGTGGTCTATTTCTGTTGAATCTCGATTGTGGTGATACACATATTCATAATATTGATGCCAAAAGATGCAAAGTTGATAATGATAGTGCAACATATTTGTGGCACTACCTTTTAGGTCATATTCGTATAAAGCGCATGAAGAAACTTCATGCAGATGGACTTTTGGAATCACTTGATTATGAATCATTTGATACTTGTGAACCATGCCTCATGGGCAAGATGACTAAAACTCCGTTCTCCGGAACAATGGAGCGAGCCAATGACTTATTGGAATAATACATACCAATGTATGCGGTCTGATGAGTGTTGAGGCTCGCGGCGGGTATTGTTATTTTCTGACCTTCACAGATGATTTGAGCAGATATGGGTATATCTACTTAATGAAACACAAGTCTGAAACATTTGAAAAGTTCAAAGAATTTCAGAGTGAAGTGGAGAATCATCGTAACAAGAAAATAAAGTTTCTACAATCTGATCACAGAGGTGAATATTTTAGTTACGTGTTTGGCCTTCATTTAAAACAATGTGGAATAGTTTCACACCTCACGCCACCTGGAACACCACAGCATAATGGTGTGTCGGAACGTCAGAACCATACTTTATTACATATGGTGCGGTCTATGATGTCTCTTACCGATTTACCACTGTCCTTTTGGGGTTATGCATTAGAGACAACTGCATTCACATTAAATAGGGCACCATCAAAATCCGTTGAGACGACACCGTATGAACTGTGGTTTGGCAATAAACCTAAGTTGTCGTTTCTTAAAGTTTGGAGATGCGATGCTTATGTCAAAAGGATTCAACCTGATAAGTCCGAACCCAAATCAGAGAAGTGTGTCTTCATAGGATACCCTATGGAAACAGTTGGGTACACCTTCTACCACAGATTAGAAGGCAAGATCTTTGTTGCCAGGAATGGAACCTTTCTAGAGAAGGTGTTTCTCTCGAAAGAAGTGAGTGGGAGGAAAGTAGAACTTGATGAGGTAATTGTACCTTCTCTCAATTTGGAAAGTAGCTCATCCGAGAAATCCGTTCCTGTGATGCCTACACCAACTAGAGAGGAAGCTAATGATAATGATCATGAAACTTCAGATCAAGTTACTACTGAACCTCGTAGGTGAACCAGAGCATGATCTGCACCAGAGTGGTACGGTAATACTGTTCTGGAAGTCATGTTACTTGACCATGACGAACCTACGAACTATGAAGAAGCTATGATGATCCCAGATTAGGATAAATGGTTTGAGGCCATGAAATATGAAATAGGATCCATGTATGAGAACAAAGATTTTCCCGATGATTGTCGACCCATAGAAAATAAATGGATCTTCAAGAAGAAGACTGACGCTGATGGTAATGTTACTATCTATAAAGCTCGACTTGCCGCAAAAGGTTTTCGACAAATTCAAGGAGTTGACTATGATGATACTTTCTCACCCGCAGCGATGCTTAAGTCTGTCCAAATCATGTTAGCAATTGCCGCATTTTATGATTATGAAATCTGGCAAATGGACGTCAAAACTGCATTACTTAATGGATTTCTTAAAGAAGAGCTATATATGATGCAACCAGAAGGTTTTGTCAATCCTAAAGGTGCTAACAAAGTGTGCAAGCTCCGGCAAGAATCTCGAAGTTCGAATATACGCTTTGATGAGGTGATCAAAGCATATGGTTTTATACATACTTTCAGAGAAGCCTGTATTTACAAGAAAGTGAGTGGGAGCTCTATAGCATTTCTAATATTATATGTAGATGACATATTGTTGATTGGAAATGATATAGAATTTCTGGATAGCATAAAAGGATACTTGAATAAAAGTGTGACCCAGTCCCGGTATGTGGCTAGGATGGGGCATCCGGCATTAGATGTTAGGATTTGGTGCGATGTCTGTTTGGTATTAGGCTCGGACATTCGGCACCACTGCATCAAGGGGGTAGGAGTAGCGAGAGATATTGCCTAGATGGTGGCTTTAGGCTTACTGAAGTACTACTTTGTAAGGTCTTTTGTGCTTAATAATTAATAAAGTGGCCGTATGCATTATCCAGATACAGAGGCTGGGGTGCTTCCTCCCTTTAGAAAAAATGAAAACAAAAATGACTATAGTGTAGCTTCGACTCGTTCACCACCTGCTCTAGCTCGCAGCAAGTTGGGAGCCGGTTGCCGGTGCCAAGAACTGCAAGTTGACAATGGCGCAGTGATTTTCCTAATAAACAAGGGTGCAGGTGGTGCCTGGCTGCTGGCCGCCCGTCGTGGTGGGCACTGGGCATGTAGGTTCCGACGCACGCGATCCGTTGGTTGTCCTGGATTTCAGAGCGTTCTGACTGCTCAAGGACGAGGACAATCAGTGGCTGGCTGTGCAAGAGCTGGACCGGTGATTATATTACTACTCGCACCTGGCACGGTCTGAGTCGTCGACTAACCTTGTGGTTGGGCGGGTTCGGATTATGATACATGGAGTGCGTGTTGGAGTTTTTGAAAGTGCACTGTACCATTGGTTTCCACTTTTCTATGTTGATCGCCTTCGCCTCTTCTGAGTAAAAACCACCAGTAACACAATTTTGTGAGGGAACAATGCAGTATCTCATCGGGACAGGCGGGCACGGTGTACGCTCGGCTACATATATTTCTCGAACAACTATAACTCAAACGTGTCGGCGCGACGAAATAAGAGAATTGCTACTGCTTTAATAACCACCTACATCCCTAGTTCGGTATCCTCTAGTAGTCTGCAATAGCTGGCTGGAATTAACGGTCGCCAGAGCCGGATTCCGCACAGTACCGTAACTATGACCCCCGGTTCATACGGCAGACAAAAACATCCCTCAGCAGCCAATTTTTCACGAACCGGCAATGAAGTACCATCATATCTTCTTTTTTTCTTGCGGGAAAAAAAATCCATTACTCAAGGAGGCATCTCAACCATAACCAAGTTTACAAGAAAGTCTGGCCCTCCTGCGAACCAGATTGCAGTACGGGGGATACTACGGCCATACGCAGCCAACACATGACTAGCGTTGTTCTGCCAACGGCTACATTGCGTAAATACAACCTCTCTAGCCTCAAGGGCTGCTAGACTACTAATCTCTTCAACGAGAGACCGGTGCTGCGATCTATCTGTCGTGGGTGCCTTGAGCATCGCCACAGCCTCCGCACTATCCATCTCAACAATGATAGGCATCGTCGTCCTGTGTAAGGCAAGGTCTAGGCCTTCTCTACACGCAGAGAGCTCCGCGTCCAGCGCACTCTCACATGTGCGGATTTCTCTGCATGTGCTATATATGATATCCCCTCTATCATCTCGAAGGATCATGCCTCCTCCCGCTGCTCCTGTGGCTGCAACAAAGCTGCCGTCTGTGTTAAGTTTGGCCTAGCCTGCACTAGGGGGGCCCAGCTCGGCCGCGCCGTCGCTATCCTGCAGGGCTACACGCGCGGCGGGCCATCGCAAACCACCATGTTACCCTTCTCCATATTGGCATGTGGATGTTGTTGGATGCATAATAGTGAAGTAATGTAGCCATGTAATTATCTACGAGAGGCCTCAACAGGAGGTGGCGGTTTGTCATGGGTAATCTCATTGCGAACATGCCATACTCTCCACATGATCATGAGGACCACCAGCCTCGCCGTCTCATCTAGGGGTTCCAACAGGGCGAATAGCCACTCTGGCCCTGTGTCCCGGATGGTCACCACCTTGGGTATGTTCCAGTCCATCGCCATGACCCTCCATAGCTCCTTTGCCAGTGGGCACCTGCAAAGCGCGTGGAATTCGTCCTCGCGTTCAACACCTTATATATTGGGCATCAAGATCTATAGAGATAGATCAAGACGCTTAATAGTACTTTCACAAAGCACATACCTTGACAAAGTTTTGAAGAAGTTCAAAATGGATCAGTCAAAGAAAGGGTTCTTGCATGTATTACGAGTTGTGAAATTGAGTCAGACCCAATGCCCGACCACTGTAGAAGATATAGAGAAAATGGAAGTCATTCTCTATGCCTCAGCCATAGGTTCTATCATGTATGTTATGTTGTGTACCAGATCTGATGTGTGCCTTGCTATAAGCTTAGCAGGGAGGTACCAAGTAATCCAGGAGTGAATCACTGGACAGCGGTCAATAACATCCTGGAGTACCTGAAAAGGACTAAGGATATATTTCTCGTTTATGGAGGTGACAAAGAGCTCGTCGTAAATGGTTACGTCGATGCTAGCTTTGACACTGATCCGGATGACTCTAAGTCACAAACCGGATACGTATTTATATTGAATGGTGGAGCTGTCAGGTTGTGCAGTTCCAAGCAGAGCGTCGTGGCGGGATCTACATGTGAAGTGGAGTACATAGCTGCTTCGGAAGCAGTAAATGAAGGATTCTAGATGAAGGAGTTCATATCCGATCTAGGTGTAATACCTAGTGCATCAGGTCCAATGAAAATCTTTTATGCAAATACTGGAGCAATTGCCTTAGCGAAGGAATCCAGATTTCACAAAAAGACCAAACATATCAAGAGACGCTTCAACTCCATCTGAGATCTAGTCAAGGAGGGAGACATAGAGATTTGCAAAATACATACAGATCTGAATGTAGCAGACCTGTTGACTAAGCCTCTTCCATGAGCAAAACATGATCAACACCAAGACTCCATGGGTGTGAAATCTAGATTATTGACTCTAGTGTAAGTGGGAGACCGAAGGAAATATGCCCTAGAGGCAATAGTAAAGTTGTTATTTTATATTTCCTTATTTCATGATAAATGTTTATTATTCATGCTATAATTGTATTAACCGAAAACTTGATACATGTGTGAATACATAGAAAAAATATTGTGTCCCTAGTAAGCCTCTACTAGACTAGCTCGTTAATTAAAGATGGTTAAGTTTCCTAACCATATACATGTGTTGTCATTTGATGAACAGGATCACATCATTAGTAGAATGATGTGATGGACAAGACCCATTTGTTAACTTATCATTATGATCGTTCAGTTGTATTGCTATTGCTTTCTTGATGTCAAATACATATTCCTTCGACTATGAGATTATGCAACTCCCGGATACCAGAGGAATGCCTTATGTGCTATCAAATGTCAGAACGTAGCTGGATGATTATAAAGATGCTCTACAGGTATCTCCGAAGGTGTTTGTTGGGTTGGCATAGATCAAGATTAGGATTTGTCACTCCGAGTATCGGAGAGGTATCTCTGGGCCCTCTCGGTAATGCACATCATAAGAAGCCTTGCAAGCAAAGTGATTGATGAGTTAGTTGTAGGATGATGCATTACGGAACGAGTAAAGAGACTTGCCGGTAACTGCTACCTCTTGAGCATGCGTTGGTTTTTCCCTTGAAGAAGAAAGGGTGATGCAGCAAAGTAGCGTAAGTATTTCCCTCAGTTTTTTAGAACCAAGGTATCAATCCAGTAGGAGGCTCCACGCAAGTCCCTCGTACCTACACAAACAAACAAGAACCTTGCAACCAACACGATAAAGGGTATGTCAATCCCTTCATGGCCACTTGCCAAAATGAGATCTGATAGAGATAATAAGACAAGATAAATATTTTTTAGTATTTTTATGATATATATTGAAAAGTAAAGATTGCAAAATAAAGTAGATTGGAAACTTAGATGATGGAAAATAGACCCGGGGGCCATAGGTTTCACTAGTGGCTTCTCCCAAGATAGCATAAGTATTACGGTGGGTGAACAAATTACTGTCGAGCAATTGATAGAAAAGTGCATAGTTATGAGAATATCTAGGCATGATCATGTATATAGGCATCACATCCGCGACAAGTAGATCGACTCCTGCCTGCATCTACTACTATTACTCCACACATCGACCGCTATCCAGCATGCATCTAGAGTATCAAGTTCATAAGAACAGAGTAACGCATTAAGCAAGATGACATGATGTAGAGGGATAAACTCAAGCAATATGATATAAACCCCATCTTTTTATCCTCGATAGCAACAATACAATACGTGCCTTGCTGCCCCTGCTGTCACTGGCAAAGGACACCGTAAGATTGAACCCAAAGCTAAGCACTTCTCCTATTGCAAGAAAGATCAATCTAGTAGGCCAAACAAAACTGATAATTCGAAGAGACTTGCAAAGATAACCAATCATACATAAAAGAATTCAGAGGAGATTCAAATATTTCTCATAGATAAACTTGATCATAAACCCACAATTCATCGTATCTCGACAAACACACCGCAAAAAGAGTTACATCGAATAGATCTCCAAGAAGATCAAGGAGAACTTTGTATTGAGATTCAAAGAGAGAGAAGAAGCCATCTAGCTAATAACTATGGACCCGAAGGTCTGTGGTAAACTACTCACAACTCATTGGAGAGGCCTTGGCGATGATGTAGAAGCCCTCCATGATCGATTCCCCCTGTGATGGAGCGCGGGAAAAGGCTCCAAGATGGGATCTCGCGGGTAAGAAGGTTGCGGCGGTGGAAATAGTGTTTCGCGGTGCTCCTGGATGTTTTCGGGGTACGTAGATATATATAGGCAAAGGAGGTCGGTGAGGGGAGCCATGGGGGACCGACAAGGCAGGGGGGCGCCCCCTAGGGAGCATCTTGCACCCTCGTGGCCGCCTCGGCTGCTTCTTGACGTCCACTCTAAGTCTCCTGGATTGCGTTTGTTCCAAAAAGATCGTTCCCGAAGGTTTCATTCTGTTTGGACTCCGTTTGATATTCCTTTTCTTCGAAACACTGAAATAGGCAAAAAAACACCAATTTGGGCTGGGCCTCCGGTTAGTAGGTTAGTCCCAAAAATGATATGAAAGTGTATAGTCAAGCCCATAAACATCCAAAACGAGTAATATAATAGCATAGAACAATCAAAAATTATAGATACGTTGGAGACGTATCAAGCATTGCTACGTCTTGAGCTAGCGTTGGTTTTCCCCGAAGAGGAGAGGGTGATGCAGCAAGTGTAGCGTAAGTATTTCCCTCAGTTTTGAGAACCAAGGTATCAATCCAGTAGGAGGCTCCTCAAAAGTCCCACGCACCTACACAAACAAACTGAGAACTCGCAACCAACGCAATAAAGGGGTTGTCATCCCTTCACGGCCACTTGCGAAAGTGAGATCTGATAGAGATAGTATGATAAGATAAATATATTTTTGGTATTTTATAATATAGATGCAAAAAGTAAAGATGCAAATAAAAGTAGATTGAAAGAAAATATGATAAGAGATAGACCCGGGGGCCATAGGTTTCACTAGAGGCTTCTCTCAAGATAGCATAAGTATTACGGTGGGTAATCAAATTACTATCGAGCAATTGATAGAAAAGCTCATAGTTATGAGATTATCTAGGCATGATCATGTATATAGGCATCACGTCCATAACAAGTAGACCGACTCCTGCCTGCATCTACTACTATTACTTCACACATCGACTGACTCCTGCCTGCATCTAGATTATTAAGTTCATAATAACAGAGTAACGCATTAAGCAAGATGACATGATGTAGAGGGATAAACTCATCCAATATGATGTAAACCCCATCTTGTTATCCTCGATGGCAACAATACAATACGTGTCTTGCAACCCTTTCTGTCACTAGGTAAGAACACCGCAAGATTGAACCCAAAGCTAAGCACTTCTTCCATGGCAAGAAAGATCAATCTAGTAGGCCAAACCAAACTGATAATACGAAGATACTTGCAAAGATAACTCAATCATACATAAAAGAATTCAGAGAAGATTCAAATATTATTCATAGATAAACTTGATCATAAACCCACAATTCATCGGATCTCGACAAACACACCGCAAAAAGAGATTACATCGAATAGATCTCCACAAGAGAGGGGGATAACATTGTATTGAGATCCAAAAAGAGAGAAGAAGCCATCTAGCTAATAACTATGGACACGTAGGTTTGTGGTAAACTACTCACAACTCATCGGAGGGGCAAGGATGTTGATGTAGAAGCCCTCCATGGTCGATTCCCCCTCCGGCAGAGTGCCGGTGAAGGCTCCAAGATGGTATCTCGCGGATACAGAAGGTTACGGCGGTGGAAATTGTGTTTCGTGGTGCCCCTAGATGTTTTCGGGGTACGTAGGTATATATAGGAGGAAGAAGTACGTCGGTGGCCACCCGAGGGGCCCATGAGACAGGGGGCGCGCCCTACAAGGGGGGCGCAGCCTCCTATCTCGTGGCTTTCTTGGTAGCTTCTTGACTCTCCAAGCTCTCCGGATCACGTTCGTTCCAAAAATCATGCTCCCGAAGGTTTCATTCCGTTTGGACTTCGTTTGATATTCCTTTTCTTTGAAATACTGAAATAGGCAAAAAAACAGCAATATGGGCTGGGCCTCCGGTTAGTAGGTTAGTCCCAAAAATTATATAAATGTGTAAAATAAAGCCCATAAACATCCAAAAGGGGTAATATAATAGCATGGAACAATCAAAAATTATAGATACGTTGGAGACGTATCAAGCATCCCCAAGCTTAATTCCTGCTCGTCCTCGAGTAGGTAAATGATAAAAAGAGAATTTTTGATGTGGAATTCTACCTAGCATAATTCATAATGTAATTTTCTTTATTGTGGCATGAATGTTCAGATCCAAATGATTCAACATAAAAGTTCGTATTGATAAAAGAAATAGTAACACTTCAAGCATACTAATCAAAGTAATCATGTCTTCTCAAAATAACATGGCAAAAGAAAGTCCATCCCTACAAAATCATATAGTTAGGCTATGCTTCGTTTTCGTCACACAAAGATGTTCCCAACTTCTATACTCCCGATGACAAGCCAAGCAATTATTTCATACTTAAATAATCTCAAAAAATTTCAACCTTCACGCAATACATGAGCGTGAGCCATGGATATAGCACTATGGGTGGAATAGAATATGATGATGGGGATTGTGTGGAGAAGACAAAAAAGGAGAAAGTCTCACATTGACGAGGATGATCAATGGGCTATGTAGATGCCCATCAATTTATGTCAACATGAGGAGTAGGGATTGCCATGCAACGGATGCACTAGAGCTATAAATAAGTGCTCAACAAAAGAAAACTAGTGGGTGTGCATCCAACTTGCTTGCTCACGAAGACCTAGGGCATTTGAGGAAGCCCATCGTAGGAATATACAAGCAAGTTCTATAATGAAAAATTCCCACTTGTATGAAAAAGACAACTTATGAGACTCACTATATGAAAAACATGGTGCTAGTTTGAAGCACAATATATGAGACTCACTACATGAAAACAAGGTGCTACTTTGAAGCACAAGTGTGGAAAAAGAGATAGTAGCATTGCCCTTTTTATTTATTTTTTTATATCTTTTTCTTTTTCTTTTTCTTTCTTTTTCTTTTTTTCCTTTTTTTCTTGGGCCTTTCTTTTTTTCTTTTGGCCTTTCTTCTTTTTTTTTTCTTTGGGCAATGCTCTAAAAATGATGATCATCACACTTCTATTGATTACAACATATGAATTACAACTCGAAACTAGAACAAGATATGACTCTATATGAATGCCTCCGGCGGTGTACTAGGATGGTGCAATGAATCAAGAGTGACATGTATGAAAAATAATGCATGGTGGCTTTGCCACAAATACGATGTCAACTACATGATCATGCAATGGCAATATGACAAAAATAATGTATGTCATGATGATGATAAACGGAACGGTGGAAAGTTGCATGGCAATATATCTCGGAATGGCTATGGAAATGCCATAATAGGTAGGTATGGTGGCTGTTTTGAGGAAGATATAAGGAGGTTTATGTGTGATAGAGCGCATCGTATCACGGGGTTTGGATGCACCGGCGAAGTTTGCACCAACTCTCAAGGTGACAAAGGGCAATGCACGGTACCGAAGAGGCTAGCAATGGCGGAAAGGTAAAAGTGCGTATAATCCATGGACTCAACATTAGTCAAAAGAACTCATATACTTATTGCAAAAATTTAGAAGTCATCAAAAATCAAGTACTACGCGCATGCTCCTAGGGGGATAGATTGGTAGGAAAAGACCATCGCTCATCCCCGACCGCCACTCATAAGGATGCACAAGCCAGGTACACTTCATGTTTCAAATTTGTTACATAACTTTAACCATACGTGCATGCTACAAGACTTTCAACCTTCAACACAAGCATTCTTTAAATTCATAATCACCCAACTAGCATGACTTTAATATCACTACCTCCATATCTCAAAACAATTATCAAGTATCAAGTTGATCATAGCATCCAATTCACTTCCTATGATAGTTTTTATTATACCCAACTTGGATGCTCATCATTCTAGGACCAACTTTATGATCATAGCAAAAACCATGCTGTTCTAAAAGACTCTCAAAATAATATAAGTGAATCAAGAGAGACTAGCAATTTATCCAAAATTAAGACACCACCATGCTCTAAAATATATAAGTGAAGCACTAGAGCAAAAACAATCAAGCTCAAAAGATATAAGTGAAGCACATAGAGTATTCTAGCAAATTATAATCAAATAGGCTTCTCCCAAAAAGTGTGTACAGCAAGGATGATTGTGGCAAACTAAAAAGCAAAGACTAATATAATACACGACACTCCAAGCAAAACACATATCATGTGGCGAATAAAAATATAGCTCCAAGTAAAGTTACCAATGAACGAAGACGAAAGAGTGGATGCCTTCCCGGGGCATCCCCAAGCTTAGGCTTTTGGATATTCTTGAATATCTTGGGATGCCTTGGGCATCCCCAAGCTTAGGCTCTTGCCACCCTTTATTCCATAGTCCATAAAAGCTTTACCCAAAACTTGAAAACTTCACAACACAAAACTCAATAGGAAATCTTATAAGCTCCGTTAGTGAAAGAAAACAAAACCACCACATAAGGTACTGCAATGAACTCATTCTTTATTTATTTTGGTTTTAAACCTACTGTATTACAACTTCCTTATGGTTTATAAACTAATTTACTAGCCATAGATGCATTGAAATAAGCAAACAACACACGAAAAACAGAATCTGTCAAAAACAGAATAGTCTGTAGCAATCTATAACTAACGCAAACTTCTGGAGCTCTAAAAATCCTACCAAAATTGGACGTACTGGAAAATTTGTTTATTGATCAGCAGCGAAAATAATCAACGCAAAAGCTCATTTCTGTGATTTATTGAATTTTTTCTCGTGAGCACAGAGTTTCTGTTTTTCAGCAGAATTAAATCAACTATCATCATAGTTTATCCTATAGGTTCTACTTGGCACAAATACTAAATAAAACATAAAAACACATCTAAACAGAAAGTAGAAGCAAAATTTAACACTAGACAGGAACAAAAACAAAGAACAAAAATAAAAATTGGGTTGCCTCCCAACTAGCGCTATCGTTTAACGCCCCTAGCTAGGCATAAAAGCGAAGATAGATCTAACGTGTGCCATCTTCGGCACTAAATTCATAAGTAGCACGCATGATAGATTCATAAGGTAATTTGACTTTCTTTCTTGGAAAGTGCTCCATGCCTTTCTTTAAGGGAAATTGGAATCTAATGTTCCCTTCCTCCATATCAATAATCGCACCAATCGTTCTAAGGAAAGGTCTACCAAGAATAATAGGGCAAGAAAGATTGCAATCTATATCAAGAACGATAAAATCTACGGGTAGCAAATTTATATTATATTTGCAACAATAAGAACATCATTGATCCTCCCCATAGGCTTTTTAATGGTGGAATCCGCAAGGTGCAAATTTAAAGAGCAATCTTCAAGATCATGGAAACCTAGAATATCACATAAAGTTTTCGGAATCGTGGAAACACTAGCACCCAAATCACACAAAGCAAAACACTCATAATCTTTAATTCTAATATTTATAGTAGGTTCCCACTCATCATTAAGTTTTGTAGGTATAGAAACTTCCAAATTAAGTTTTTCATCATAAGATTGCATCAAGGCATCAGCAATATGTTTGGTAAAAGCTTTGTTTTGACTATAAGCATGAGGAGAATTAACAACGGATTGCAACAAGGAAATACAACCTTTTAAAGAGCAATTATCATAATCAAATTCCTTGAAATCCGAGATAGTAGCTTCAATATTAGTTGAGGATTCTCCAATCTCACTTCTACCATATTTAGCATCAAGATCTAAAGACTCCGAATTCTTGGGACGCCTTCTAGGCAAAGTTGATTCATCATCAGTCCCAAAAATCATCAAAATTCATATTGCAAAACATAGATCTAATAGGAGACGCATTAATAACTTTAAGATCCTCATCATTATTTTCACGGAAACTAGAAGAACATGCTTTTATAAAGCTTTCTTTTTTAGCACGCAATCTAGCGGTTCTTTCCTTGCACTCGTCAATGGAAATTCTCATTACTTTGAGAGACTCATTGATATCATGCTTAGGAGGAGAAGGTCTAAGTTTAAGAGAATCAACATCAAGCGAAAGTCTATCAACGTTCCTAGCCAAATCATCAACTTTGAGCAATTTTTCTTCAAGCAAAGCATTAAAATTCTTTTGAGAAATCATAAATTATTTCACACTATTCTCAAAATCAGAGGGCATCTTATTAAAATTACCATAAGAATTATTGCAGGAATTTCCATAGTTATTAGAGGAATTACTAGGGAACGGTCTAGCATTAAAATTTCCTCTATAAGCATTGTTTCCAAAACTATTCCTACCAACAAAATTCACATCCATAGATTCATTATTATTCTCAATCAAGGAAGACAAAGGCATATCATTAGGATCAAGAGGAGTATTTTTAGTAGCAAACATCTTCATAAGTTCATCCAACTTTCCACTCAAAACATTAATTTCTTCTATATCATGCACTTTTTTACTAGAAGATCTTTCGGTGTGCCATTGAGAATAATTAGCCATAATATTATCAAGAAGTTTTGTAGCATCTCCAAACGTGATTTCCATAAAGGTGCCTCCCGCGGCCGAATCTAAGAGATTTCTAGAAGCAAAGTTCAAACCGGCATAAAATTTTTGTATGGTCATCCATAAATTCAAACCATGAGTAGGGCAATTGTGAAGCATCAATTTCATTCTTTCCCAAGATTTGGCAACATGCTCATGATCAAGTTGTTTAAAATTCATAATATCGTTCCTAAGAGTGATAACCTTAGCGGGAGGAAAATACTTAGAGATAAAAGCATCTTTGCACTTGTTCCAAGAATCAATACTATTTTTAGGCAAAGACGAAAACCAAACTTTAGCACGATCTCTAAGTGAAAACGGAAATAACTTCAATATGACAATATTGTTATCTGTATCTTTCTTCTTTTGCATATCGCACAAACCAACAAAATTGTTTAGATGAGTAGCGGCATCTTCACTAGGAAGGCCGGCGAATTGATCTTTCATAACAAGATTCAGCAAAGTGGTATTGATTTCACAAGACTCAACATCATTAAGAGGAGCGATTGGAGTACTAAGGAAATCATTATTATTGGTATTCGAGAAATCACACAATTTGGTATTATCTTGCGCCATGGCAACAAGTAATCCAACACACAAGCAAGCGGAAAAACGGCAAGCGAAAAAGAGAGGAGGAGATTGGGAAAGAGAGGGCGAATAAAACGGCAAGGGTGAAGTGGGGGAGAGGAAAATGAGAGGCAAATGACAAATAATGTAAATGCGAGGGAGATGTGTTTGTGATGGGTACTAGGTATGTCTTGACTTGAGCGAAGACCTCCCCGGCAATGGCGCCAGAAATCCTTCTTGCTACGTCTTGAGCTAGCGTTGGTTTTCCCCGAAGAGGAGAGGGTGATGCAGCAAGTGTAGCATAAGTATTTCCCTCAGTTTTGAGAACCAAGGTATCAATCCAGTAGGAGGCTCCTCAAAAGTCCCATGCACCTACACAAACAAACTGAGAACTTGCAACCAACGCAATAAAGGGGTTGTCAATCCCTTCACGGCCACTTGCGAAAGTGAGATCTGATAGAGATAGTATGATAAGATAAATATATTTTTGGTATTTTATATTATAGATGCAAAAATTAAAGATGCAAATAAAAGTAGATTAAAAGAAAATATGATAAGAGATAGACCCGGGGCCATAGGTTTCACTAGAGGCTTCTCTTAAGATAGCATAAGTATTACGGTGGGTGAACAAATTACTGTCGAGCAATTGATAGAAAAGCGCATAGTTATGAGATTATCTAGGCATGATCATGTATATAGGCATCACGTCCATAACAAGTAGACCGACTCCTGCCTGCATCTACTACTATTACTCCACATATCGACCGACTCCTGCCTGCATCTAGAGTATTAAGTTCATAATAACAGAGTAACGCATTAAGCAAGATGACATGATGTAGAGGGATAAACTCATGAAATATGATGTAAACCCCATCTTGTTATCCTTGATGGCAACAATACAATACGTGTCTTGCAACCCTTTCTGTCACTGGGTAAGAACACCGCAAGATTGAACCCAAAGCTAAGCACTTCTCCCATGGCAAGAAAGATCAATCTAGTAGGCCAAACCAAACTGATAATTCGAAGAGACTTGCAAAGATAACTCAATCATACATAAAAGAATTCATAGAAGATTCAGATATTATTCATAGATAAACTTGATCATAAACTCACAATTCATCAGATCTCGACAAACACACCACAAAAAGAGATTACATTGAATAGATCTCCACAAGAGAGGGGGATAACATTGTATTGAGATCCAAAAAGAGAGAAGAAGCCATCTAGCTAATAACTATGGACCCGTAGGTCTGTGGTAAACTACTCACAACTCATCGGAGGGGCAAGGATGTTGATGTAGAAGTCCTCTATGGTCGATTCCCCCTCCGACAGAGTGCTGACGAAGGCTCCAAGATGGGATCTCGCGGATATAGAAGGTTATGGCGGTGGAAATTGTGTTTCGTGGTGCCCATGGATGTTTTCGGGGTACGTAGGTATATATAGGAGGAAGAAATACGTCGGTGGTCGCCCGAGGGGCCCACGAGACAGGGGGCACGCCCTACAGGGGGGGTGCGGCCTCCTATCTCGTGGCTTCCTTGGTACCTTCTTGACTTGCACTCCAAGCTCTCCGGATCACGTTCGTTCCAAAAATCACGCTCCCGAAGGTTTCATTCCGTTTGGACTTCGTTTGATATTCCTTTTCTTCGAAATACTGAAATAGGCAAAAAAACAGCAATATGGGTTGGGCCTCCGGTTAGTAGGTTAGTCCCAAAAATGATATAAATGTGTAAAATAAAGCCCATAAACATCCAAAAGGGGTAATATAATAGCATGGAACAATCAAAAATTATAGATACATTGGAGACGTATCAAGCATCCCCAAGCTTAATTCCTGCTCGTCCTCGAGTAGGTAAATGATAAAAACAGAATTTTTGATGTGGAATGCTACCAAGCATATTTCTCAATGTAATTTTCTTTTTTGTGGCATGAATGTTCAGATCCAAACGATTCAAAATAAAAGTTCATATTGACATAAACATAGTAATACTTCAAGCATACTAACAAGTAATCATGTCTTATCAAAATAACATAGCCAAAGAAAGCTTATCCCTACAAAATCATATAGTTAGGCTATGTTCCATTTTCGTCATACAAAATACTCCCATCATGCACAACCCCAGTTTCAGCCAAGCAATTGGTTCATACTTTTTAACGCGCTTCAGCTTTTTTAACTCTCACACAATACATGAGCGTAAGCCATGGATATAGCACTACGGGTGGAATAGAATATGATGATGGAGGTTGTGTGGAGAAGACAAAAAGGGAGAAAGTCTCACATTGACGAGGCTAATCAACGGGCTATGGAGATGCCCATCAATTGATGTCAACATGAGGAGTAGGGACTGCCATGCAACGGATGCACTAGAGCTATAAATGTATGAAAGCTCAACAAAAGAAACTAAGTGGGTGTGCATCCAACTTGCTTGCTGACAAAGACCTAGGGCATTTTTAGGAAGCCCATCATTTGAATATACAAGCCAAGTTCTATAATGAAAATTTCCCACTAGTATATGAAAGTGGCAACATAAGAGACTCTCTATCATGAAGATTATGGTGCTACTTTGAAGCACAAGTGTGGAAAAAGGATAGCAACATTGTCCTTTCTCTCTTTTTCTCTCATTTTTTTTATTTTTTTATTTTTTTGGTGGGCTTCTTTGGCCTTTTTTTGGGCTTCTTTGGCCTCTTTTATTTTTCATAAAGTCCGAAGTCTCATCCCGAATTGTGGGGGAATCATAGTCTTCATCATCCTTTCTTCACTTGGGACAATGCTCTAATAATGAAGATCATCACACTTTTATTGATTTACAACTCAACAATTACAACTCAATACTTAGAACAAAATATGACTCTATGTGAATGCCTCCGGCGGTGTACCGAGATATGCAATGAATCAAGAGCGACATGTATGAAAGAATTATAAAGGTGGCTTTGCCACAAATATGAGGTCAACCAAAAAGCAATATGACAATGATGGAAAGTTGCATGGCAATACATCTCGAAATGGCTATGGAAATGGCATAATAGGTAGGTATGGTGGCTGTTTTAAGGAAGATATAAGGAGGTTTATGTGTGATAGAGTGTATCGTATCACGGGGTTTGGATGCACCGGCGAAGTTTGCACCAACTCTCAAGGTGAGAAAGGGTAATGCATGGTACCGTAGAGGCTAGCAATGATGGAAGGCTAAGAGTGCGTATAATCCATGGACTCACATTAGTCATAAAGAACTCATATACTTATTGCAAAAGTTTATTAGCCCTCGAAGCAAAGTACTACTATGCATGCTCCTAGGGGAAGGGTTGGTAGGAGTTAACCATCGCGCGATCTCGACCTCCACACAGAAGGAAGGCAATCAAAAGAGCATCCCATGCAACAAATTTGTTACACAACTTTTACCATACGTGCATGCTACGAGACTTGCCAACTTCAACACACGTATTTCTCAATTTCATAATTACCCAACTAGCATGACTATAACATTACCACCTTTGTATCTCAAAACATTTATCAAGCATCAAATTGATCATAGTATTCAATGCACTCTATATGATAGTTTTTATTATACCCAACTTGGATGCCCATCATTCTAGGACAATTTTATAACCAAAGCAAATACCATGCTGTTCTAAAAGACTCTCAAAATAATATAAGTGAAGCATGAGAGATCAATAATTTCTAAAAAATAAAACCACCGCCGTGCTCTAAAGATTTAAGTGAAGCACATAGAGCAAAATTATCTAGCTCAAAAGATATAAGTGAAGCACATAGAGTATTCTAATAAATTACGAATCATGTGTGTCTCTCCCAAAAGGTGTGTACAGCAAGGATGATTGTGGTAAACTAAAAATCAAAGACTCATATCATACAAGATGCTCCAAGCAAAACACATATCATGTGGTGAATAAAAATATAGCCCCAAGTAAAGTTACCGATAGATGAAGACAAAAGAGGGGATGCCTTCCGGGGCATCCCCAAGCTTAGGCTTTTGGTTGTCCTTGAATTATCTTGGGGTGCCATGGGCATCCCCAATATTAGTCTCTTGCCACTCTTTATTCCATAGTCCATCAAATCTTTACCCAAAACTTGAAAACTTCACAACACAAAACTCAACAGGGAATCTCATGAGCTCCGTTAGTGCAAGAAAGAAAAAACACCACTTAAGGTACTATAATGAACTCATTATTTATTTATATTTGTGTTAAACCTACTGTATTCCAACTTCTCTATGGTTCATACCCCCCGATACTAGCCATATATTCATCAAAATAAGCAAACAACACACGAAAAATAGAATCTGTCAAAAACAGAGCAGTCTGTAGCAATCTGTAACTTTTGAATACTTATGAAACTCTAAAAGTCCTACCAAAATAGTAAGTCCTAGGCAATTTGTCTATTGATCTACTTAAAAAAGAATCAACTCAAAATCACGTTTCTGTGATTTATTATAATTATTCTTGTGCGTGCAAAAGTTTCTGTTTCAGCAAGATCAAGTTAACTTTCACCCAAGATGATCCTATAGGTTCTACTTGGCACAAACACTAATTAAAACATAAAACCACATATAAACAGAGGCTAGATGAATTTTTATTACTAAACAGGAACAAAAATCAAGGAACAAAAATAAAATTGGGTTGCCTCCCAACAAGCGCTATCGTTTAACGCCCCCAACTAGGCATAAAAGCGAGAATAGATCTAAGTATTGCCATCTTTGGTATTCAATTCATAAGTGGCCCTCATAATAGATTCATAAGGTACTTTGATTTTCTTTCTAAGAAAGTGTTTCATTCCTTTCCTTAATGGAAATTGGAATCTGATATTTCCTTCCTTTATATCAATAATTGCACCAATCATTCTAAGGAAATGTCTATCAAGAATAATAGGACATGAAAGATTGCAATATATATCAAGAACGATAAAATCTACGGGCACATAATTCCTATTTGCAATAATAAGAATATCATTAATCCTTACCATAGGTTTCTTAATGGTGGAATCCGCAAGGTGCATGTTTAAAGAGCAATCATCAAATTCATGGAAACCTAGCACATCACATAAAGTTTTTGGAATCGTGGAAACACTAGCACCAAAATTACACAAAGCATAGCATTCATGATCTTTAATTTTAATTTTAATAGTAGGTTCCCACTCATCGTAAATTTTCTAGGGATAGAAACTTCTAATTCAAGTTTTTTCTTCATAAGATTGCATCAAAGCATCAACGATATGTTTAGTAAAAGCTTTATTTTGCCTATAAGCATGAGGAGAATTCAACACGGATTGCAACAAGGAAATACAATCTATTAAAGAACAATTATCATAATTAAATTCCTTGAAATCCAAAATAGTGGGTTCATTGCTATGTTGACCTCTTCAATCCCACTTTTACAAATTTTAGCATCAAGATCAAAAAACTCCGAATCATTGGGACGCCTTTTAACTAAAGTTGACTCATCTCCAGTCCCATTATTATCAAGATTCATATTGCAAAACAAAGATTTAATAGGAGACACATCAATCACTTTTAGATCTTCATCATTATTTTTTTCTAACCCTTCTGGGTTGGCGGCCATCTTATTAACTAAGGTGGCTCACTTATCAGAAATTTGGTCAATTGATTTTTCAAGATGAGCAAACTGAGAATTCAAAGCATAAAACTCCTTAGACATATCATCAAGCTCTTTATTCATGTATTCCATAAAGCTTTTTTGTCCTTTAAGCTCATTTCTAAAGAAATTATTAGGCTCAATTTGCAAAGCCATAAAGCTTCTAATATTGATTTCGATCTCTTCCAAACTTCTAAGGTGAAGATCGGCGTTTTTAGGCAAGGCCATTAGGGCAAACCAGCGCACAAGAGACAAGCGAAAAAGAGGCGAACGGAAAAGAGAGGGCGAATAAAACGGCAAGGGTGAAGTGGGGGAGAGGAAAACGAGAGGCAAATGACAAATAATGTAATGCGAGGGAGATGAGTTTGTGATGGGTACTTGGTATGTCTTGACTTGAGCGAAGACCTCCCCGACAACGGCGCCAGAAATCCTTCTTGCTACCTCTTGAGCATGCGTTGGTTTTTCCCTTGAAGAGGAAAGGGTGATGTAGCAAAGTAGCGTAAGTATTTCCCTCAGTTTTTGAGAACCAAGGTATCAATCCAGTAGGAGGCTCCATGCAAGTCCCTCGTACCTACACAAACAAACAAGAACCTCGCAACCAACGCGATAAAGGGGTTGTCAATCCCTTCACGGCCACTTACGAAAGTGAGATCTGATAGAGATAATAAGATAAGATAAATATTTTTAGTATTTTTATGATATAGATTGAAAAGTAAAGATTGCAAAATAAAGTATATTGGAAACTTATATGATGGAAAATAGACCCGAGGGCCATAGGTTTCACTAGTGGATTCTCTCAAGATAGCATAAGTATTACGGTGGGTGAACAAATTACTGCCGAGCAATCGATAGAAAAGTGCATAGTCATGAGAATATCTAGGCATGATCATGTATATAGGCATCACGTCCGCGACAATTAGATTGACTCCTGCCTACATCTACTACTATTACTCCACACATCGACCGCTATCCAGCATGCATCTAGAGTATTAAGTTCATAAGAACAAAGTAACACATTAAGCAAGATGACATGATGTAGAGGGATAAACTCAAGCAATATGATATAAACCCCATATTTTTATCCTCGATGGCAACAATACAATACTTGCCTTGCTGCCCCTGCTGTCACTGGGAAAGGACACAGTAAGATTGAACCCAAAGCTAAGCACTTCTCCCATTGCAAGAAAGATCAATCTATTAGGCCAAACCAAACTGATAATTCAAAGAGACTTGCAAAGATAACCAATCATACATAAAAGAATTCAGAGGAGATTCAAATATTTCTCATAGATAAACTTGATCATAAACCCACAATTCATCGGATCTCGACAAACACACCGCAAAAAGAGTTACATTGAATAGATCTCCAAGAAGATCGAGGAGAAATTTGTATTGAGATTCAAAGAGAGAGAAGAAGCCATCTAGCTAATAACTATGGACCCGAAGGTCTAAGGTAAACTACTCACAACTCATCGGAGAGGCCTTGGCAATGATGTAGAAGCCCTCCGTGATCGATTCCCCCTCCGGCGGAGCATCGGAAAAGGCTCCAAGATGGGATCTCACGGGTACAGAAGGTTGCGGCGGTGGAAATAGTGTTTCGTGGTGCTCCTGGATGTTTTCGGGGGACGTAGATATATGTAGGCGAAGAAGGTCAGTCAGGGGAGCCACAAGGGGCCCACGAGGCAGGGGGCGCCCCCCTAGGGCGCGCCTTGCACCCTCGTGGCCGCCTCAGCTGCTTCTTGACGTCCACTCCAAGTCTCCTGGATTGCGTTTGTTCCAAAAAGATCGTTCTCAAAGGTTCCATTCTGTTTGAACTCCGTTTAATATTCCTTTTCTTCGAAACACTGAAATAGGCAAAAAAACAACAATTTGGGTTGGGCCTCCGGTTAGTACGTTAGTCCCAAAAATGATATAAAAGTGTATAGTAAAGCCCATAAACATCCAAAACGGGTAATATAATAGCATGGAATAATAAAAAATTATAGGTACGTTGGAGACGTATCAATAACGAGATTGAACTAGGTATGAAGATACCGACAATCGAATCTCGGGCAAGTAACATACCGATGACACAGGGAATAACGTATGTTGTCATAACGCTTCGATCGATAAAGATCTTCGTAGAATATGTGGGAAGCAATATGAGCATCCACGCTCCACTATTTGTTATTGACCGGGGAGGTGTCCCGGTCATTTCTACATAGTTCTCGAACCCGTAGGGTTCGCACGCTTAACGTTCGATGATGATTTTGTATTATATGAGTTATGTGATTTGGCGACCGAATGTTGTTCGAAGTCCTGGATGAGATCACGGACATGACGAGGAGTCTCGAAATGGTCAAGAGGTAAACATTGATATATAGGACGATAGTATTCGGACACCAGGAGTGTTCCGGAGGGTAACGGGTACATATCGGGTCACCGGAAGGGGTTCCGGGCACCCCCAGGCAAAGGTATGGGCCTAATGGGCCAAGAGGGGAAACACGGTAGCCAGTAGGGGCTGTTGTGCCCCCCATATGGGCCGAACTAGAGAAGGAAGGAAAGAGGGGATGATAGAAGGAAGGGAAGGGATTCGGCCTCCCCCTTCCTTCCCTCCTCTCTCCTCCTTTCTTCCCCCTTCGGAAAATATGGTACGGGAGGGGGGCGATTAGACTAGGCCCCCAAGTAGGATTTTCCTACTTGTGGCGCCCCAAGGCTGTTCCCCTCCCCTCCCACTTATATATACGTGGGGAGGGGGCGCCAAGAACACACATCAACTATTGCTAGCCGTGTGCGGCGCCCCCCTCCACAGTTTACGCCTCCGGTCATATTCTCGTAGTGCTTAGGCGAAGCCCTGCACGGATCACTTCACCATCACCGTCACCACGCTGTCGTGCTGACGGAACTCATCTCCTTTCTCGACACTCTGCTGGATCAAGAGTTCGAGGGATGTCATCAAGCTGAATGTGTGCAGAACTCGGAGGTGTTGTACGTTCAGTGCTTGATCGGTTGGAACAAGAAGAAGTTCAACTACATCAACCGTGTTGTCAAATGTTTGTGCTTTCGGTCTACGAGGGTACGTAGACACACTCTTCCCCTCTCGTTGCTATGCAACTCCTAGATAGATCTTGCGTGAGCGTAGGAATTTTTTTGAAATTGCATGCTACGTTACCCATCACCTCCTGCAGACAAGAGCCACGATCCACCATGCCTCCATACCCTAAGGCAACAGAAGACAGAGCCGATCTGCGGCAGCGCCGACAGGAGGTGTCAACCTGATTGGCCTTGTGCAAGACGCATGAGCCGAAAGACGTACGAGAGACGTTCTTGAGTACAATTTTTAATAGTTGTTTTACAAGTTGCAATTGCATGTGCACTATAAGACATGCACCTGGATGTGTTGTAATCCGACTACAACTTTATGTGTTGTAATCGGACTACAAATGCACGCATTGCACTTCGAATGTAACTGGGGTCAGGAGGAGGTTTGTTGGGCCAGTTGCATGTCCTCCACTAGAGATGCAACTACAAACATTGTACTCTGACTGCAACTACAGTTGCATCTAGGCAGTATTTTCTCAACGCAATGTTTTTTTTCTTTTTTTTGATTTCTTATTTTTGGATAGAACATGGGAAAGAGTAGTGAGACGAAAGGGCTCAACTTTTTGATCTTCTCATTTTCTTTGTTTGTTTTAAAACTTTCACTATGGGCCACGCTAGGCGTCGGCTGGCAGATAACTAGAAAATATCTGCCGCCTTGCTGGCTGTTGGATGGATGCTAGGATGTCCATTCGATCTACCCATCCACGAGCTTCATCTCCCTTTAGCAACAAGAGGGGTGTTGCAGAACAAGCCCCGCAATAGGATGCTTGTTGCAAAACGTTGGAGCCGCTATTTACCTTTCTGAAACACAGTCTGTGTTGTAGATTTGTTTTTGCAAAGGTCTTGTTGCAGTTTTTTTTACAATAGAGGTTTGTTGAAAAAAATGTCTTCACCTTTTTGCAACATATCTTATGTTTCGGGAGAAACTTCTGCAACATTAGTGTTGTTGCAAAAAAATTGAGGGAAGCCTTTAGGTGTCAGGGGCACATGTCACGTGGGACACATGTAATACGAGCGAACAGGGGTCATGGTGTAGAGTTTTTTCATCTTCATATTTTTGTAACATAGATGATGTTGCGGAAGGACTTTTGCAACATGGGTGATTTTGTAGAAACTTTTACATCATATGTCTAGTTGCAGATTTTTTGCAACAAAGGTACTATAAATTTTTTTCCTTGCAACAGAGGTCTTTTCGCAGAAATTTTTGTGACAAAAGTATTGTTACATAAGTCAGAAATTTGCAGATTTTTCCGCAATAAAGGTCTTGTTGCAGATTTTTCCACAATAAAGGTCTTGTTGCAGAATTATTCTACAACAGAGGTCTTGTTGTAGAAATTTATAATATTTTTACAACTGGTGCCCGTGCGAGTTGAGGCCCTGCCACTGTTCCACATGAGATGAGAGCGATAGGATTGTGATGTTTTTGGGGAAGGAAAGGTGGAGAACAGGCGGGGCCACATGGACACGTGGTAGGCAATGGAGGCGGTTGATGTTTGGGAGAAATCCGCTGGTGGATGCTAATCATTTCCCTTTTACTATTTGCCCATATGTTTTGTCCTCCATGTGCAACTGCACATGCAACCAAACTATGCACAATTTGCAAGAGACATAATACAGACACAACCTTTCTAGTGTCCAACTAGTTTCCGTTATAGTTTCAACTTTTTTACTTATATTTCTTCCTTTCTGTTTGGAAATATATATATATATATATATATATATATATATATATATATATATATATATATATATATTAAAAAAATTATAATATGTATTATGGGATGCTTGAATAATTTTATATTCTTAATCTTTTGGCTGCTTTTAGATGTTTGTTTGGGTCCAATTATTTTTCTTTTTTCCACCAAGAGAGAATAATTCATTCAGGAGAGACCTGCAACTTATTAAGTCTTGGAGGTTGTAACTGCATGTTTTCAAGGTGCTCGTAATTTCAATTGTCGTAACCGACTGACAACTACAAATGCCATAATACGACTGTAAGTGGAGGTGGGAAGGGGTTGTCGAGCCAGTTGCATGTCCATTATTGGATACGCAACTACAAAAATTGCAACCCGATTACAACTGCATGAACACAAAGTGACTGCAACTGGGGTCGAGAGGGGGATTATCGGGCCAGTTGCATGAACACTATTAGATATGCAACTACAAAAGTTGTAACACGACTGCAACTGAATAAGTATAAAGTTGCTTGACGGGGGGATAGACCCCGGGTAGCCTCATCCATACCTAAACGGATTTCAAGACATCGGGGCTAGCCTAGCCCCTCAGTCTGCCTGGTCGCAAGGCCGGCCTCCATGGCCGGCTGGAGCCAGCAGGCCGCCTCCTAGAAGGCAGTGCGCCTCAAAAGGGGGCGAGGGCATGGGCCGGCTCCTAGCAGGCGGTCCATCACCACCTCAGAGTCTGCACCCACCTGCTACGACAAGACAGGGTGTGGCAACAGTCCCACCTGCCACTCCCGAATCCCGGAAGGTGCATGGCTACAGTGCGGACGTACCAGGTGGACACCCCTCGCATGGCACGACACTGTAGCCATGCAGCCCATGACGATGCCTACGTCAGGCTGGGCCATGCCCCCACGAGTGGCGGTCGGTGTGGCCCGCAGGTGGTGAGTCCCATCGGCCCGCGTATCCCTAGAGGACGGCGAGGCCTGAGCAGGCGGCCTCAAGGGGAGGCTGACTCCTAGCAGGCGGCCGCCCCCTTTGGGGTCTGTGCACCATTAACCAGAGGTTATGGGGTGTGGCTACAGTGATCGCCCGCCAAGCGGCGGCACTGTAGCCATGCGCCCCCCAACCGAGCCGTCATCATCAGGGGCAAGGCTACAGTGCATCCTAGTCCCCCTGGCCTGCAGGCGGCGGGCCCTACCTGTCGGCCAAGTTCACGGCAGTCGACGGGACCCACCAGGCGGCGGGCCCCAACTGTCGGCAGAGAAGACAGAGCCCAGAGGCACTGACGGCCGGGTCCCACGACCAGTCGGATTACTGTTGTACCCCTGGGGGTAGCCCTATATAAACCCTCCAGGGACACCCATGCAAAGGGTTCAGCCCATTAGATCATCATACACCCAAACAGCTAAGGAGGAGTAGGGCAAGCATCCTTCTTCTTCCTCTAGCCCGAATAGCTCAAGGAGCAACCTTGTACTTGCTATTGATCATAGTGATGCGGAGACCCTGCAGAGCAGGATTAGGGGTGTTATCTTCACGGAGAGCCCCGAACTTGGGCAAGACCCGGCATCGTTTGAGGTCTTTCCTACTCCCGCTTCTAGAGTCCGGCAACGTTCTATTGACCCTCTACATGATTAGCCACCCGTTGGCATATGTCGAGGAAATACCACGACATTTGGCGCCCATCGTAAGGCAAGGCGCACCATTGTCCGGAGACACGTTCTGGACGGGAACCCGTTTCCTTCCCCACGAGCGCAGCCAGCCCAGCTCGCCCGCTGGCGCTTGCACCAATGAACTGCATGGTGTGGAGGCTGCCTGCGCCGCGAGCTCCCTCGCCGATCTCCTTGGCGGAGTCCACCTCACCGACGAGCCTGCCCCCGGCGTGGGTTTGGCCAGCTTCAAGAGCTGCCTCGTCGACCTCCTCGGCAAGCTCCACATCACCGACAAGTCCGCCTCCGACCTGGAGTCCGTCGGCTCCACCGATCCGCCCGTCGAGATGGTCATCGACTCCGACGCGGTAGACGTTGATGCCTACCCCGACCATGTAGAGATCATCGACGACTCGCTCCCTCGTGCGGACAGCATCACCAGTGCCAGCACCATCACGGAGGTGCTGGTCATCAGTTAGGACGAAGCCTCGGTTGGAGGGGACCAGGATCCGATCCGTTCGACCCTGCGAGCCCTCGCCACTCCGGTCGAGGACGATGCAGATAGTGCAACCCTGGAGGCACATCACCTCTCGCTCCTCGACAGCGCCAAGCAATTGGTCGCTGTGAAGCGCCTCGCTGACGCCTACCAGCGTGAGGTCGTCCGTGCCATAGGCGACACACCAGCTGTTGGAGAGCCTAGTCGGCTGGGCGCAGTCAAGCAACGCGGCGCCACATCACCGGCATCTTTGGAGCCGACCGCCCTGTCTATGCCACGCCCATCAAGAACCTGCGCGCCGCCCAGGCGATAGCAGAAGAGTTGGACAACCTAGACGGCGACGAGAGATGCCACATGAAGGAGCGCCTTCAGCGGCTCCTCGACGCGGTCGCCTTCCAGCAGGAAACCAGCCACCGTGCGGCGGAACCCGGTGTGCCATATATACCCGCCTCCCTCGTCGAGGGCATGACGCGACCTCTCAGTCCCCGATTAGTCGGCGCGCGCACATCATGATCGAGCATGACCACGACGGCCGCCCAAGAGCAGTGGAACGGCGCAACGACTGCCCGCTTCCCCCGCGCAGGGAGAGGCGCGCGTCCCTACCGCCTGTTGGGCACCCGACTCTCGGAGATCGGCTGGGTCACCGTGAGTGTCAGGGGTTGGGTACGACATATACCAAAGGATGGCTAATCATGGTGGGAGCGAGTAGAACGTCGCCGGTGCCCGGAAGCGGGATGAGGCAAAGACATGCACGCCGGCGGATCTTACCCAGCTTCAGGGCTCTCCGTAGAGATAACACCCCTACTACTGCTCTGCGGGGTCTCCGCATGGTCACTATGGCAAAGTGAGTACAATGGTGCTCCTGGAGCTGTTTCTGGAGGTAGAAGAGGGCAAGGCCAGCTCTCTCCTTTCTATATTCTGGGGTCTAGTGCTATCTAGGTCCGAACCCTTTGCATGGGCTCTCCTGGGGGTTTATATAGGCCTAGCCCCAGGGGTACAACGGTAATCCGGCTGGGCGTGGGTCCCAGCCGTCTGTCTCTCAGGCCGTCGCCTTTTTCGCCGACTTCTTGGGCCCACCGACTGGCGGGCCCTGCGGACAGGCCTGGTACTGTAGCGGTGCTTCTGATGACGCTGGCTTGGTCATGAGATCATGGCAACAGTGCCGCCGCCTGGCGTGCGTTTACTGTTGCCATTCCCCATCTTCTCTGATTAATGGTGCGCGGGGCCCGAGGGAGGGGCCGACCGAATCCAGGGGGCCGACTCCCACGGGCCCGCCTTCAGGGCGCACTCGCCGTCTTCTGTCTACCCGCTGACAGGCGGTCCCGCCGTCTCCGGGTCGTACAGGCAGGCGTCGTCGGCACAGCGCACCGCCCACCAAGGCTGAGGTCAGGGCCGGCATGGCAACAGTGCTGCGCCACGATGGAGATCTTCAGCGATATGGCGCACTGTAGCCATGCTGGTCCTTCGTGGGCAGGGGGCGGTTGGAGTCGCGAGCCGACTACCCTCAGTCGGCTTCTCTGGAAGTCGTCAGCTGAGATTCGGCTCGTCTTGGAGTCGGTTCTGGGACTCGGCATATCTTGGAGTCGGTTCTGGGACTCGGCAAATCTTGGAGTCGGTTCTGGGACTCGGCAAATCTTGGAGTCGGTTCTGGGACTCGGCAAATCTTGGAGTCGTTCCTGAGACTCGGCATATCTGGGAGTCGGCTCTGGGACTCGGCAGATCTTGGAGTCGGTTCTGAGACTCGGCTTGAGGGGCGCAGCCTGTCCCGATGTCTTGAAAGGTTCTGGGGCTCGGGTTGGCCTACCCGTGGCCCATTACTCCGATAGTGAGGGAATCAGAGAGAACGATTCCCGCCATCAGATCGACCGACTTTCTCGGTCCTTGGCGGAAGAAGAAGAAGATACGGTCGGCCCGCCCGATTTTGGCCCCCGCATCCGAAACGAGCCCTTCCCCAAAGGATTCTCGCTGCCATGAGACACTCCCAAGTACAACGGCTCCGTGAAGCCGGAAGACTGGCTGGCCGACTACTCCGCCACCGTCAACATAGCAAACGGTAACAAGCGTGTTGCCATGAAGTACGTTTTGCTCATGCTCCAGGGCACGACCCGGACATGGCTAAACAGCCTCAAGCCACACAGCGTCAACAGCTGGCTGGACTTCTCCGACGTCTTCGTCCGCAACTTCACCAACACCTACAAGCGGCCACCCAAGCCTCGCCAACTTTCCTTGTGCCTCCAAGGCCCGACAGAGTCCACTTGTGACTACCTAAAGCACTGGGGCAAGCTGCGCAACTCCTGCGAAGGGGTGGACGAGGTGCAGTCCATAGAGTAATTCGCGGTCGGGTGCCGAGAGGGCACCTTGCTCAAGCACAAGCTTCTTTGCGACGAGTCAGCCACTCTAGACGAGCTGCTAGTCATAGCGGACAAGTACGCCACATCCGACTTCTTCATGAAGTCAGAGCTCCGAGTAGACGCGTCCGAGAAGGTGCTCCCTACGGCTTCCCAAACGCTGGCTGGTGACACCAGTCGGCGCCAGCAAAACAACACAAGTGCAAGGCCCAGCAGATGGCAGGTAGCAGCAGTCGAAGATCAGCAGCCGACTGGTCAGCCCAACACCAAGCAGTAGAAAACTGGCAAAGGAGCATGGCTGCCCACCCTCTCCTTTGAGCAAGCCCTTGACGCCCCCATGCAAGTTCCACAGTGGCGCGAAGCCGTCCAACCGCACCACTCAGAAGTGCAACTGGCTAGCTCGGATCGCCAAGGGCGAGGCCCTCCTGCCTCCCCCGCCAGCCGGCCCTCTAGCTCCAGCCGCTCAGCAGCCGACGGCCCGATCAGTCGGCACCATTCAAGATGAGTTCCCGAAGAGCATGCTTCTTACGTTATCTTCATGAGCCAAGCCGGCAACTGGCACAACAGGCGGCAGCAGCACAAAGAAGTCAATGTTGTCAGTACAAAAGCTCCCTCCCGCATGCACTGGTCCGAGAAGCCCATCACTTGGAGCCAAGCTGACCACCCGGCTGTGATGCCCAACCCTGGTTCATACGCCCTGGTGCTCGTAGCAACCTTTGCAACGAAGAGGCGGAACTTCCGCTTCGACCGACTGCTCATAGATGGTAGCAGGAGCATCAATATCATGTACCGCAAAAACATGGACCGACTGGGCATCAAGGCCAAGCAACTTCAGCCAAGCCGGACTGTTTTTCACGGCATAGTTCCAGGCCTGTCCTGCTCCACAATTGGCAAGATAAAGATTGACGTCTTCTTCAGCGATAGAGATCATTTCTGCCGCGAGTCGATCTGGTTTGAAGTGGTTGCCCTAGAAAGCCCCTATCACGCGCTCTTGGGCCGCCCTGCGCTGGCCAAGTTCATGATGGTCCCTCACTATGCATACCTAAAAGCCAAGATGTCAGGCACCAAGGGCATCATCACAATTGCCGGAGATTACAAGAAGTCACAAGACTATGCAGCTCCAGCAGCCGGCTGGGCGAGTCCCTCGTCATAGCTCAGGAAAGACGGCTCCTTGATAGGATGGTAGCCATGGCCAGCGAGAAGTCGGCCATGCCGAAATGATCCCAAGGAAGCTGAAGCAGGGGCCTCATTCCAACCGGCCAAAGAGACCAAGCGGATCCCCTTGGACCAAGACCACCCGGAGAGGTTTGCTGTTATGCGCACTGGCCTCGACAGCAAATAGGAAGGCGAGCTCATCGATTTCCTCCGTGAGAACCTGTAGCGACCAAACCTCAAACAGTCCAATCTCTGTGCTTTAGTGTCATCCCTGGATCAGTAATGCTGACACGCACAATACTTGAAGGATTTATAACAGAGTAGCAATCACACACTTATTACATCTAATGTCTCAAAAGAGAACTTATTACAATAAATATGGCTTAAGGCCATCTAAAAATGATAACATCGGAAGGCTTGGAAGATAAGTGAGTCCATCAACTCCAACGGCATCATTGAGTATAAGACCACGACCTAAGGCACCTTACTCGTCGTCTGAAAAGTCTGCAACATGAACGTTGCAGCCCGAAAACGGGTCAACACATGGAATATGCTCGCAATGTAACACATAGAGAGTAATGAACAGAAATATGTTATACTACATGCATATATGGCTAGTGGAAAACTCTATGGTTACAGTTTTGCATAAAGCAAATTTTTCCCTACTGCAAAGGAATAAATTTTATTTAACTATCATGGTGGTTGTTAAACCTTGAGAAGGTAGACACCCTCTCAATCCCAATTAAGAACCATCATTAAACCCAACAAATTAAATTAAAGTAACATGATGAGATTCACATGATAATCCAAGTACTAGATACTCAAAACGTCCATAACCGGGGACACGGCTAACCATGATTAGTTTATACACTCTGCAGAGGTTTGCGCACTTTTCCCCACAAGACTCGATCTCCTCCGTTGGATTTCTCGCACTACATGGTGTTTGAGAAATGGATGACCGAGACATAGTCTTTCAGAAGCACTAGAACCTTACGATCGGGTAGACAGTTACACCTACTTTCCCCTACATCTGCTAGTCTACCACTGTAAGAGTTCGCACGACTTAATCAACTATGCTAGAGCCCATAATAGCTTGTGGCTACACACGGAAGTTTCTAGCATGAATAATCTCATGATCCCTTTGAGCCTGGGTGGCGGTCCATTAAAAAATAGGCAATCGCTGGAATACCCAGGTGCCTCAATCCACCCAGATGTGTATTAAAGTTGCCACCTTAAATAAACCATTAAATAACAATCTCACATCTGTCATGGATACACTCACCCAATCCACGTCTACTAGCATAGCATGGCAATATAAGTAAACGTAGAAGTAACTCCCAAAGGTTTGATAATAAAACAAGTAATAGGTATTACCTCATCTACTCCCCAAAACCCACATATTAAATCAGGTCCTACTCATGCAATTTTTTGAGGATTGATCTAATGCAATAAAATTGGGTAGTAAAGAGGTGTGATCAAAGTGTTACTTGCCTTGCTGATGATCCGTGAAACCTAGAGATTCGAAGTAGCAAGCGGCGCACTCCGGGTACTCTATCGCAAACAAACAAGCATACAATAAGTACTCATCTAATGCACGGGTAAAACTCAAATAAGAGATCTAACCAGAAAGTTCAACTTAAGAACTCCAGTTTGCAAAAAGAATCAAATCAAACGAGGCAACGAAACTCAAACGGCGAAGGAAACAAGCTTCGTTTACTAATATGGACCTAAGTCATAATTTTACAGTAGTAAAAACTTGTTTGAGTTGGTTAAACGGAAAGAGGGTTTCGAGACAAAACTCTAGGCGCTTGAATCGCCTGATTCCGATAAACGAACGAAAAGATAAACTAAAACGAAAATCGGATCAGAAATCACGATCTGGAATAATCGCGGAAAATCCGAGAAAAGGAAAACTGACGAACAGTTTAACAAACGGACGTTCGTTAACTACAACTAAATCGTGAACTCATCCGTTAAAACGAACGAATGAGCAAACGCATGCTAAATAAATAAACCGACAAAAAATAAAATAAACCGATCTAAAAAAATCTAGGGTTTTCTAAAAAAAGGATCAGTTTTCTTTAAAAAAGCGGCGGCGAACGGCGGCTACCTCATCGGAACTCCGGCGGGATCCGGTGGGAGGCGGTGGCTACAGCGGCGGACGGTGACGGCAGCGGCGAACGGCGGCGGCGGCGCGAACGGACGTTCATTAACTGCAACTAAATGGTGAACTCATCCGTTAAAACGAACGAACGAGCGAACACACGCTAAATAAATAAACCGACAAAAAATAAAATAAACCGATCTAAAAAAATAAATCTAGGGTTTTCTAAAAATGGATCAGTTTTCTTTAGAAAACCGGCGGTGAACGACGGCTACCTCGTCGGAACTCCGGCGGGGTCCGGCGGCTCCGGCGGGGTCCGGTGGGAGGCGGTGGCTACGGCGGCGGCGGGGTGAGGTGGTGCGGGTCGGGTGGCGGGGTGGGGCTGGCGGCGGCGGTATTTATAGGAGGGGGTCGGCTTGGGGAAGGGGGCGTCGGGGCGGCATCGGACTCCCGGACTCCGGCGGAGTCTGGTGCGGGCACAGGCGGCGGGCGGCGCGGCTGGTCCGGCTCGGCTAGGCCTTTGGCCCGGTCGGGCACGCAAAACTTGTTTTTTAATAAATTCCGCCAAAACTAAGAATTTTCACCGTCTAAATGAAATATTTAGGACGAGATGAACATTTTCTTGGCCCTAAAATGCAGTTTTTGAAAAATGTGCAATTTGTCCTAAATTCAAATAAAATAGCCAAAAACTCTGAAATAAAATCTTATTTGATTTTTTTATTAAATCCTCAATATTTCTTTATTTTTGGGAAAGTCATTTTATTCCCTCTCTCATATTTTTATAATAGAAATAATTGAAGATAAAATAAATAAAATCAAATGATCCTATTTTCAAAATTTGAGAAAACTCAAATATGAAAATAACGAAATTCCCAACTCTCTCCGAGGGTCCTTGAGTTGCGTAAAATTTCTAGGATCAAACAAAAAGCAACAAAATATGATATGTAATAATGATCTAATGTATAACATTCCAAATTGAAAATTTGGGATGTTACAAACCTACCCCCCTTAAGATGAATCTTGTCCTCGAGATTCAGGTTGGCTAGAAAATAGGTGAGGGTGGTCCTTCAGCAGATCTTACTCTCGCTCCCAGGTGGCTTCAGCCTCGGTGTGGTGGCTCCACTGAACTTTGCAAAACTTGATAACCTTGCTGCGTGTGACTCGGCTGGCAAATTCAAGAATTTTGATTGGTTTCTCCTCATAGGTCAAATCAGTATCCAACTGAATCGCTTCCAGCGGCACTGTATCTCTCAGCGGTATATCAGCCATCTCCGCGTGGCACTTCTTCAATTGGGAAACGTGGAACACATCATGAACTCCTGACAATCCTTCGGGCAATTCCAACTTGTAAGCAACTTCTCCCATGCGCTCCAAAACTTTGTATGGTCCCACAAAATGTGGCGCTAACTTTCCCTTAACTCCAAAGCGCTTAACTCATCGAAGTGGAGATACACGAAGATAAACTCTGTCTTCGACTTCGTAAACTGTTTCCTTGTGTTTAGAATCTGCATAGCTCTTCTACCTGGACTGGGCTACCTTGAGCCTATCGCGAATCAACTTCACCTTCTGTTCAGACTCCTTAATCAAATCAGGTCCAAACAATTGGCGATCTCCAACTTCATCCCACAACAACGGGGTTCTGCACCTCCTTCTGTACAAGGCTTCGAAAGGGGCCATCTTCAAACTGGATTGATAACTGTTGTTGTAAGAGAACTCTGCATATGGCAAATTGTCGTCCCAACTAGATCCATAATCTAGCACACAAGCTCTCAGCATATCCTCCAAAATGTGATTGACTCTCTCGGTCTGTCCATCCGTCTGTGGATGAAAGATTGTACTGAACTCTAGCCTAGTACTCAAAGTTTCGTGCAACTGATTCCAGAACTTTGAGGTAAACTGGGTTCCTCTATCTGATACTATGCTCCTCGGAACTCCATGCAGACATATGATCCTGGTCATGTATATCTTAGCCAACTTAGCACTGGTGTAAGTGGTCTTCACGGGGATGAAATGAGCTACCTTCGTCAAACGATCAACTACAACCCAAATCGAGTCATAGCCTGAACGTGTCCTGGGCAATCATGTGATAAAATCCATGCCTAACTTATCCCACTTCCATTCGGGTATCGACAATGGCTGTAGCAATCCTGCTGGCTTCAGATGTTCTGCCTTCACTCTCTGACATACGTCACAAACTGCTACGTACTCTGCAATATCCTTCTTCATTCCAGTCCACCAGAAAGTGTCCTTCAAATCCAGATACATCTTGGTATTTCCTGGGTGAATCGAGTATGGTGAATCATGGGCCTCTTGTAGAATCAACTTCCTGATCTCTCGGTCATTGGGCACATAAACGCGGTCCTCAAACCATAAGGTATCATGCTCATCCTCACGAAATCCCTTAGCTTTTCCTTTGCTCATCCTCTCCTTTATCTCGGCAATCTCTTTGTCTGTCTTCTGGGCTTCTCTGATCTTATCCATCAAAGTTAACTGAATCTCCAATGCTGCAACATAGCCTCTCGGAACTATCTCCAAACATAGCTCACGAAGATCCTCGGCTAACTCCTTGGTAACTCTCCGGTCAAGAGTGTGTTGACATGGCTCTTACGGCTCAACGCATCGCCTACTATGTTAGCCTTTCCAGGGTGATAATGCAATCTCATATCATAATCCTTGATGAGCTCCAACCACCTCCTTTGCCTGAGATTCAACTCCTTTTGTGTGAAAATGTACTTCAAACTCTTATGATCCGTGTACACCTCACAATGATTTCCAATGAGAAAATGTCTCCAAGTCTTCAATGCGTGCACTACGGCTGCTAACTCCAAATCATGTGTAGCATAATTCAACTCATGGGGCTTAAACTGTCGTGAGGCATATGAAACAACTCTTCCCTCCTGCATAAGCACTGATCCAAGTCCTCGACGAGAAGCATCGCAATATACTTCATAGTCCTTGCGCTGATCTGGTAGAATCAACACCGGTGATGTAACCAAACATTTCTTCAACTCCTGGAAACTGGCCTCACATTCCTCGGTCCATTTGAACTTGGTATCCTTCTTCAACAACTCCGTCATGGGCTTTGCAATTTTCGAGAAATTCTCAATGTACCTCCGGTAGTATCCTACAAGTCCAAGAAAACTCTGGATCTCTCCAACTGTCGTTGGTGCTACCCAATTTGTCACAGTGACAAATTTGGTGGGATCTACTGCTATTCCTTCTCCGGATATAACATGTCCGAGGAATCCAACTTCCTTCAACCAAAACTCACATTTGCTGAACTTGGCATATAACTGATGTTCTCTGAGCTTCCCAAGTACCAAACGCAAATGCTCCTTATGCTCTTCTTCATTCTTCCAGTAGACCAAGATATCATCAATGAACACCACGACGAACTTATCTAGAAACTCCATAAATACCTTGTTCATCATGTTCATGAAATAGGCAGGCGCGTTAGTCAGACCAAATGACATAGCGGTATACTCATACAGCCCGTACCTGGTGGTAAAAGCCGTCTTAGGTATATCCTGCTCTCGAATCTTCAACTGATGGTATCCTGATCGCAGATCGATCTTGGAAAATACCTTAGCTCCTTACAACTGGTCAAACAAGTCATTGATCATCAGTAGTGGGTACTTGTTCTTGATTGTCACTTCGTTCAATCCTCAATAATCAACAACCATCCTCAAGGATCCATCCTTCTTCTCCACTAGAAGCACTGGTGATCCCCAAGGTGAAGAACTTGGGCGAATATATCCTTTATCCAATAACTCCTTGATTTGCTTCTTGATTTCCTCCAAATCTTGTGCGGGCATCCTGTACAGTCTCTTAGATATCGGCCCTGTGCCTGGCAAAAGCTCAATCAAAAACTCAATGTCTCTATCCGGTGGCATGCCTGGCAACTCCTCTGGAAATACATCAGGGAAATCCTTCACCACTGGTACTTCCTCCTGCACAACTCCTGATAAGGAATTTACTTGGGTCCTCTTCGGCTCATGCCGTGATACATACTTGATCCTTCTCCCTTCTGGGGTGGTAAGAAAAACTGTCTTACTGGCGCAATCGATGTTTCCTCCATACATCGATAGCCAATCCATACCCAGAATCACATCGAAACCTTGCGATTCCAAAATGATTAAATCCGAGGGGAAAACATGCCTACCTATACTCAATGGCACTTGAAAACATCATCAACTGACCATATACTCCGCTCCTGGTGAGCTTACTAGCATAGGTGTTCTAAGAACCTTGGTGGGCAGTTTATACTTATCCACAAATCCCCTTGATATGTATGAATGTGATGCACCAGTATCAAAAAGAACGAGTGCAGTAAATGACTTAACCAAAAACTTACCTATTACTGCATCTGGCTGGGCTTCAACCTCCTCCACGTTAATGTGGTTCACCTGTCCCCTATTATAAGGGGTCGGCTTCTTCCTAGAGCTTCCATTGCCATTTCCATTCTGGGCTTCAGGACATTCATTGGCATAATGCCCAGTCTTCTGACACTTATAGCAAGTGACTGGCTCAGATCTCTCTTGGCTGGGGTTGATGGGGTGGTACGGTTCTGGCCGTTGCTTCCTCCATTCCCATTCCCATTTTTAGGCCATTATGATTGTGTGAACTCCATCCTCCATGGGTATGCTGAAAACGTCCTCCCAATTTCGGGGTAAAACATGGCTTCTGCTGAGCTCCAGAATTGTACTTCCCTTGTCCATACTTCCTCTTGCGGTTGTCAATCTGCTGCTGCTTCCCTTCAATCATGAGAGCTCTATCTACCAACTCCTGGTAGTTGTTGAAGGTTGCTATCATCAACTGCATGCTCAGCTCATCATTCAGTCCTTCCAGAAACTTCTCCTGCTTAGCTGCATCCGTAGCAACGTCATCTGGGGCATAACATGCTAGCTTACTAAAGTCATCCACATACTGGCCAACAGTACGTCCTCCTTGGCGCAAGTTACGAAACTCATGCTTCTTCATGCCCATAGCTCCTGCTGAAACATGGGCAGTACGGAAAGCTTGCTGAAACTGGTCCCATGTGACAGTGTTGATAGGATAAGTGGCTGTGAAATTCTCCCACCATGATGATGCGGGTCCATCAAGCTGATGTGCGGCAAAACACACCTTCTCGGCATTTGTGCATCCTGTAGTGGTTAACTCCCTTCCCATCTTGCGGAGCCAATCATCTGCAACTATCGGCTCGGTGCTACTGGAAAACACCGACGGATTAAGCCTCAAGAAATGGGCTAAGTGATCAATAGGTGGTGGTGGTGGTGGGTTGTTGTTGTTGTTGTTCCCCTGATTCTGGTTCTGGACTAGTAACTGCATCAATGCATTCTGCTGCTGGATCAACTGGGTGAGCTTCGGTGGGAAAGCAAATCCATTGTCACGTCTCGGAGGCATCTGAGGGTTTAGAAAGGATGAGAATGTAGAATAGAATGAGGTCTAGAGGGAAAACATTACCCATATGCACATGACACAAACACAAACAAATTTCACTTCAATCAATTCAAACAAGGGCATACAACGGTCTAACTACCGTTACCAAAGTGCTCAGACTATACTATATACATGGGGGAATACTACTACTGTTATGGTGGTCGACTAGAAAAATTGCTTCGTTGAAGACTCCATGATATCTGCCCCAGCTTCGTCAACATAGTCATCATCGCTATCGTCTGGGTCCGAATCGGTGTCGTCGATGATGATGTAGTTCTCCAGACAAGTGCAATCATCATCTTCTCCCCCAGTCATGCGAAATCCCATGAATACTTTTAGATTCTTCTTCAGATCATCATTCTTCTCCATGGGTGTTGCTATTTCCTCCTCATATCCATCGCGTGTAGACTTGAGTTCTTCCTCTAGTTCCATGATCTTGGTCATAGCCTTCTTCAGATCTATCATGTCTGCGCACATCTGGTTCTCCTGGCGATGAATGTGCTGGTTTAACTCCTGGGTGAAAGCTGCAATTGATCTATCTTTCCTAGTGCTGATCATCTCCCATTGCTCATCTCGGTGCCCACAAGTCTGGTAGATAGTATCCTTGAGATCCTTGTGGTAAACTTCTCCAATGTATCCCATGGTGATGTGAGCTGCCATGCTCTTTCCTAGACTCCAGATTGGTGCATCAAAAGAAAACTCTATGGGCTCAGTGATGGGCATGAACGTCCTTCCTGGAACTTGAATTTGAATCATCCAAGGCTCCTCTTCTGGTAGAGTGGCGATGTAGGTCCTGGTGAAGTTTGGTACTCCGATGTTCAGATACTTAGTGACTTCCTTCAAGTGGCGTCCAAAGGGTGTATCTTCATCCGGTATTGTGAACTTGTTCCTTGCATCTGCCATCCTAAAAGAGTAGAAAATATGAGGAGTCAGAAATGAGAACAGTGAGTAGTGATCTAGGGCTTTTAGCTTAGTGGTTGTGTCCTATAGTCAGCGTGTGCTCTGATACCATCTTGTAGCGACCAGACCTCAAACAGTCCAATCTCTGTGCTTTAGTGTCATCCCTGGATCAGTAATTCTGACATGCACAATACTTGAAGGATTTATAACAGAGTAGCAATCACACACTTATTACATCAAATGTCTCAAAAGAGAACTTATTACAATAAATATGGCTTAAGGCCATCTAAAAACAATAACAGCGGAAGGCTTGGAAGATAAGCGAGTCCATCAACTCCAATGGAACCACTGAGTATAAGACCACGACCTAAGGCACCTTACTCGTCGTCTGAAAAGTCTGCAACATGAACGTTGCAGCCCGAAAACGGGTCAGCACATGGAATATGCTGGCAATGTAACACATAGAGAGTAATGAACATAAATATGCTATACTACATGCATATATGGCTAGTGGAAAGCTCTATGGTTACAGTTTTGCATAAAGCAAATTTTTCCCTACTGCAAAGGAATAAATTTTATTTAACTATCATGGTGGTTGTTAAACATTGAGAAGGTAGACACCCTCTCAATACCAATTAAGCATCATCATTAAACCCAACAAATTAAATTAAAGTAACATGATGAGATTCACATGATAATCCAAGTACTAGATACTCAAAACGTCCATAACCGGGGACACGGCTAACCATGATTAGTTTATACACTCTGCATAGGTTTGCGCACTTGTCCCCACAAGAATCGATCTCCTCCGTTGGATTTCTCGCACTACATGGTGTTTGAGAAACGGATGACCGAGACATAGTCTTTCAGAAGCACTAGCTGTTGGGGAACGTTGCAGAAAATAAAATTTTTCCTACGGTTTCACCAAGATCCATCTATGAGTTCATCTAAGCAATGAGTGATAGCAGAGAGATGCATCTACATACCACTTGTAGATCGCGTGCGGAAGCGCTCAAGAGAACGGGGATGATGGATTCGTAATCGCCGTGATCCAAATCACCGATGACCAAGTGCCGAACGGACAGCACCTCCGCGTTCAACACATGTACGGAGCGGATGACGTCTCCTCCTTCTTGATCCAGCAAGGGGGAAGGTGAGGTTGAGGAAGAAGGCTCCAGCAGCAGCACGACGGCGTGGTGATGGTGGAGAGGTAGTACTCCGACAGGGCTTCGCCAAGCACTTAACGGAGGAGGAGAGGTGTTGGGGAGGGGAGGGGCTGTGCCTTGGATGTGTTATGCAGCCCTCCCCTCGCACCTCTATTTATAGGGGAAGGGGGAAGGGGGCCCGCCCCCTCTAGATGAGATCTAGAGGGGGGGCGGCGGCCAAGGGAGGGGGCTTGCCCCCCAAGCAAGGGGGGGCGCCCCCACTAGGGTTCCCCCCCCCCAACCCTAGGCGCATGGGCCCAAGGGGGGGGGCGCCCAGTCCTCCAGGGGCTGGTTCCCTGCCCCCTACGGCCCATGAGGCCCTCCGAGAGGGGTGGCCCCTCCCGGTGGACCCCCGGAACCCCTCCGGTGGCCCCGGTACAATACCGATATGCCCGTGAAACTTTCCGGTGACCGTATGACAACTTCCCATATATAAATCTTCACCTCCAGATCATTCCGGAACTCCTCGTGACGTCCGGGATCTCATCCAGGACTCCGAAAAATATTCGGTAATCACATACAAGTCTTCCTAATAACCCTAGCGTGTAGACCCTACGGGTTCGGGAGACATGCAGACATGACCGAGACGGCTCTCCGGTCAATAACCAACAGCGGGATCTGGATACCCATGTTGGCTCCCACATGCTCCTCGATGATCTCATCGGATGAACCACGATGTCGAGGATTCAATCAACCCCGTATACAATTCCCTTTATCAAACGGTACGTTACTTGCCCGAGACTCGATCGTCGGTATCCCAATACCTCGTTCAGTCTTGTTACCGGCAAGTCACTTTACTCGTACCATAATGCATGATCCCGTGACCAAACACTTGGTCACTTTGAGCTCATTATGATGATGCATTACCGAGTGGGCCCAGAGATACCTCTCCGTCATACGGAGTGACAAATCCCAGTCTCGATCCGTGTCAACCCAACAGACACTTTCGGAGATACCTGTAGTGCACCTTTATAGTCACCCAGTTACGTTGTGACGTTTGGTACACCCAAAGCACTCCTACGGTATCCGTGAGTTACACGATCTCATGGTCTAAGGAAAAGATACTTGACATTGGAAAAGCTCTAGCAAAATGAACTACACGATCTTGTGCTATGCTTAGGATTGGGTCTTGTCTATCACATCATTCTCCTAATGATGTGATCCCGTTGTCAACGACATCTAATGTCCATAGTCAGGAAACCATGACTATCTGTTAACCAACAAGCTAGTCAACTAGAGGCTTACTAGGGACGTATTGTGGTCTATGTATTCACACGTGTATTACGATTTTCGGATAATACAATTATAGCATGAATAAAAGACAATTATCATGAACAAGGAAATATAATAATAATCCTTTTATTATTTCCTCTAGGACATATTTCCAACAGTCTCCCACTTGCACTAGAGTCAATAATCTAGTTACATTGTGATGAATCGAACACCCATAGAGTTCTGGTGTTGATCATGTTTTGCTCGCGAAAGAGGTTTGGTCAACGGATCTGCGACATTCAGATCTGTATGTACTTTGCAAATATCTATGTCTCCATCTTGAACATTTTCATGGATGGAGTTGAAATGACGCTTGATGTGCCTGGTCTTCTTGTGAAACCTGGGCTCCTTAGCAAGGGCAATAGCTCCAGTGTTGTCACAGAAGAGAGTGATCGGCCCAGACGCATTGGGTATGACTCCTAGGTCGGTGATGAACTCCTTCATCCATATTGCTTCATGTGCTGCCTCCGAGGCTGCCATGTACTCCGCTTCACATGTAGATCCCGCCACGACGCTCTGCTTGCAACTGCACCAGCTTACTGCTCCATGATTCAACATATATACGTTTCCGGTTTGTGACTTAGAGTCATCCAGATCTGTGTCGAAGCTAGCATCGATGTAACCCTTTACGACGAGCTCTTCGTCACCTCCATAAACGAGAAACATGTCCTTTGTCCTTTTCAGGTACTTCAGGATATTCTTGACCGCAGTCCAGTGTTCCTTGCCGGGATTACTTTGGTACCTTCCTACCAAACTTACGGCAAGGTTTACATCAGGTCTGGTACACAGCATGGAATACATAATGGATCCTATGGCTGAGGCATAGGGGATGACACTCATCTCTTCTTTATCTTTTGCCGTGGTCGGGCATTGAGCCGAGCTCAATCTCACACCTTGCAATACAGGCAAGAACCCTTTCTTGGACTGATCCATTTTGAACTTCTTCAAAATCTTATCAAGGTATGTGCTTTGTGAAAGACCTATGAGGCGTATCGATCTATCCCTATAGATCTTGATGCCTAATATGTAAGCAGCTTCTCCAAGGTCCTTCATTGAAAAACACTTATTCAAGTAGGCCTTAATGCTGTCCAAGAATTCTATATCATTTCCCATCAAAAGTATGTCATCTACATATAATATGAGAAATGCTACAGAGCTCCCACTCACTTTCTTGTAAATGCAGGCTTCTCCATAAGTCTGCATAAACCCAAACGCTTTGATCATCTCATTAAAGCAAATGTTCCATCTCTGAGATGCTTGCACCAGCCCATAAATGGATCGCTAGAGCTTGCATACTTTGTTAGCATTCTTAGGATCGACAAAACCTTCCGGCTGCATCATATACAGCTCTTCCTTCAGATAACCGTTAAGGAATGCCATTTTGACGTCCATCTGCCATATCTCATAATCATAGTATGCGTCAATTGCTAACATGATTCGGACGGACTTAAGCTTCGCTATGGGAGAGAAAGTCTCATCGTAGTCAACCCCTTGAACTTGCCGATAACCCTTAGCGATAAGTCGAGCTTTATAGATGGTAACATTAACATCCGCGTTCGTCTTCTTCTTAAAGATCCATTTGTTTTCTATCGCTCGCCGATCATCGGGAAAGTCAGTCAAAGTCCATACTTTCTTTTCATACATGGATTCTATCTCGGATTGCATGGCTTCTAGCCATTTGTTGGAATCTGGGCCCGCCATCGCTTCTTCATAGTTCGAAGGTTCACCGTTGTCTAACAACATGATTTCCAGGACAGGGTTGCCATACCACTCTGGTGTGGAACGTGTCCTCGTGGACCTACGAAGTTCAGTAGCAACTTGATCCGAAGTACCTTGATCATCATCATTAATTTCCTCTCCAGTCGGTGTAGGCACCACAGGAACATTTTCCTGAGCTGCACTACTTTCCGATTCAAGAGGTAGTACTTCATTGAGTTCTACTTTCCTCCCACTTACTCCTTTTGAGAGAAACTCTTTTTCCAAAAAGGATCCGTTCTTGGCAACAAAGATCTTGCCTTCTGATCTAAGGTAGAAGGTATACCCAATGGTTTCCTTAGGGTATCCTATGAAGACGCATTTTTCCGACTTGGGTTCAAGCTTTTCAGGTTGAAGTTTCTTGACATAAGCATCGCATCCCCAAACTTTTAGAAACGACAGTTTAGGTTTCTTCCCAAACCATAATTCATACGGTGTCGTCTCAAAGGATTTAGACGGTGCCCTATTTAAAGTGAATGTGGCTGTCTCTAGAGCGTATCCCCAAAATGATAGCGGCAAATCGGTAAGAGACATCATAGGTTGCACCATATCCAATAGAGTGCGATTACGACGTTAGGACACACCGTTACGCTGAGGTGTTCCAGGCGGCGTGAGTTGTGAAATGATTCCATATTTCCTTAAGTGCGTACCAAATTCGTTACTTAAATCTTCTCCTCCACGATCTGATCGTAAGAATTTATCTTTCGGTCACGTTGATTCTCTACTTCATTCTGAAATTCCTTGAACTTTTCAAAGGTCTCAGACTTGTGTTTCATCAAGTAGACATACCCATATCTACTCAAGTCATCAGTGAGAGTGAGAACATAACGATATCCTCCGCGAGCCTCAACGCTCATTGGACCACACACATCAGTATGTATGATTTCCAATAAGTTGGTTGCTCGCTCCATAGTTCCGGAGAACAGAGTCTTGGTCATTTTGCCCATGAGGCATGGTTCGCATGTGTCAAATGATTCATAACCGAGAGACTCTAAAAGTCCATCAGCATGGAGCTTCTCCATGCGCTTGACACCAATGTGACAAAGGCGGCAGTGCCACAAGTATGCGGGACTATCGTTATCAACTTTACATCTTTTGGTATTCGCGCTATGAATATGTGTAACATTACGTTCGAGATTCATTAAGAATAAACCATTGACCATCGGGGCATGACCATAAAACATATCTCTCATATAAATAGAACAACCATTATTCTCGGATTTAAATGAGTAGCCATCTCGTATTAAACGAGATCCAGATACAATGTTCATGCTCAAACTTGGCACTAAATAAAAATTATTGAGGTTTAAAACTAATCCCGTAGGTAAATGTAGAGGTAGCGTGCCGACGGCGATCACATCGACCTTGGAACCATTCCCGACGCGCACTGTCACCTCGTCCTTCCCCAGTCTCCGCTTATTCCGCAGCTCTTGCTGTGTGTTACAAATGTGAGCAACGGCACCGGTATCAAATACCCAGGAGTTACTACGAGTACTGGTAAGGTACACATCAATTACATGTATATCACATATACCTTTAGTGTTGCCAGCCTTCTTGTCCGCTAAGTATTTGGGGCAGTTCCGCTTCCAGTGACCCTTCCCTTTGCAATAAAAGCACTCAGTCTCAGGCTTGGGTCCATTCTTTGACTTCTTCCCGGCAACTGGCTTACCGGGCGCGGCAACATCTTTGCCGTCCTTCTTGAAGTTCTTCTTACCCTTGCCATTCTTGAACTTAGTGGTCTTATTGACCATCAACACTTGATGTTCTTTCTTGATTTCAACCTCTGCTGACTTCAACATTGAAAATACTTCAGGAATGATCTTTACCATCCCCTGCATATTGTAGTTCATCACAAAGCTCTTGTAGCTCGGTGGGAGCGACTGAAGGATTCTTTCAATGACCGCCTCGTCCAGGAGGTTGATCTCCAGCTGGGACAGGCGGTTGTGCAACCCAGACATTTTGAGTATGTGCTCACTAACAGAACTGTTTTCCTCCATCTTACAACTATAGAACTTGTCGGAGACTTCATATCTCTCGACCCGGGCATGAGCTTGAAAAACCATTTTCAACTCCTCGAACATCTCATATGCTCCGTGTTGCTCAAAACGCTTTTGGAGCCCCGGTTCTAAGCTGTAAAGCATGCCGCACTCAACGAGGGAGTAATCATCAGCACGTGACTGCCAAGCATTCATAATGTCTTGGTTCTCTGGGATGGGTGCTTCACCTAGCGGTCCTTCTAGGACATATGCTTTCTTGGCTGCTATGAGGATAATCCTCAGGTTCCGGACCCAGTCTGAATAGTTGCTGCCATCATCTTTGAGCTTGGTTTTCTCTAGGAACGCTTTGAAGTTCATGTTGACATGAGCATTGGCCATTTGATCTACAAGACATATTTTGCAAAGATTTTAGACTAAGTTCATGATAATTAAGTTCATCTAATCAAATTATTTAATGAACTCCCACTCAGATTTGACATCCCTCTAGTCATCTAAGTGTTACACGATCCGAGTCGACTAGGCCGTGTCCGATCATCACGTGAGACGGACTAGTCATCATCGGTGAACATCTCCATGTTGATCGTATCTTCCATACGACTCATGTTCGACCTTTCGGTCTCTTGTGTTCCGAGGCCATGTCTGTACATGCTAGGCTCGTCAAGTCAACCCTAAGTGTTTATGCATGTGTAAAACTGCCTTACACCCATTGTATGTGGACGTAAGGATCTATCACACCCGATCATCACGTGGTGCTTCGAAACGACGAACTTTAGCAATAGTGCACAGTTAGGGGGAACACTTTCCTGAAATTATTATAAGGGATCATCTTATTTACTACCGCCGTTCTAAGTAAACAAGATGCATAAAACATAATAAACATCACATGCAATTATATAAAGTAGTGACATGATATGGCCAATATCATACAGCTCCTTCGATCTCCATCTTCGGGGCTCCATGATCATCTTCGTCACCGGCATGACACCATGATCTCCATCATCATGATCTCCATCATCATGCCTCCATGAAGTTGCTCGCCAACTATTACTTCTACTACTATAGCTAACGGTTTAGCAATAAAGTAAAGTAATTACATGGCGTTAAATCATTGACACGCAGGTCATACAAGAATTAAGACAACTCCTATGGCTCCTTCCGGTTGTCATACTCATCGACATGCAAGTCGTGATTCCTATTACAAGAACATGATCTCATACATCACAATATATCATTCATCATTCATCACAACTTCTGGCCATATCACATCACATGACAATTGCTGCAAAAACAAGTTAGACGTCCTCTAATTGTTGTTGCATCTTTTACGTGGCTGCAATTGGGTTCTAGCAAGTACGTTTTCTTACCTACAAATAACCACAACGTGATTTTGTCAACTTCTATTTACCCTTCATAAGGACCCTTTTCATCAAATCCGCTCCAACTAAAGTAGGAGAGACAGACACCCGCTAGCCACCTTATGCAACTAGTGCATGTCAGTCGGTGGAACCTGTCTCACGTAAGCGTATGTGTAAGGTCGGTCCGGGCCGATTCATCCCACAATACCACTGAAGCAAGAAAAGACTAGTAGTGGCAAGCAAGTTGACAAGATCTACGCCCACAACAGATTTGTGTTCTACTCGTGCAATAGAGAACTACGCATAGACCTAGCTCATGATGCCACTGTTGGGGAACGTTGCAGAAAATAAAAATTTTCCTACGGTTTCACCAAGATCCATCTATGAGTTCATCTAAGCAACGAGTGATAGGAGAGAGATGCATCTACATACCACTTGTAGATCGTGTGCGGAAGCGTTCAAGAGAACAGGGATGATGGAGTCGTACTCGCCGTGATCCAAATCACCAATGACCAAGTGCCGAACGGATAGCACCTCCGCGTTAAACACACGTACAGAGCGGATGATGTCTCCTCCTTCTTGATCCAGCAAGGGGGAAGGAGAGGTTGAGGAAGAAGGCTCCAGCAGCAGCACGACGGCGTGGTGATGGTGGAGAGGCAGTACTCCGACAGGGCTTCGCCAAGCACTTAACGGAGGAGGAGAGGTGTTGGGAAGGGGAGGGGCTGCGCCTTGGATGTGTTATGCAGCCCTCCCCTCGCCCCTCTATTTATAGGGGAAGGGGGAAGGGGGCCGGCCCCCTCTAGATGAGATCTAGAGGGGGGGGCAGCGACCAAGGGAGGGGGCTTGCCCCCCAAGCAAGGGGGGCGCCCCCACTAGGGTTTCCCCCCCAACCCTAGGCGCATGGCCCCAAGGGGGGGCACCCAGGCCTCCAGGGGCTGGTTCCCTGCCCCCTACGGCCCATGAGGCCCTCCGAGAGGGGCGGACCCTCCCGGTGGACCCCCGGAACCCCTCCGGTGGCCCCGGTACAATACCGATATGCCCCCGAAACTTTTCGGTGACCGTATGACAACTTCCCATATATAAATCTTCACCTCCAGACCATTTCGGAACTCCTCGTGACGTCCGAGATCTCATCCGGGACTCCGAATAACATTCGGTAATCACATACAAGTCTTCCTAATAACCCTAGCGTCACCGAACCTTAAGTGTGTAGACCCTACGGGTTCGGGAGACATGCAGACATGACCGAGACGGCTCTCCGGTTAATAACAAACAGCGGGATCTGGATACCCATGTTGGCTCCCACATGCTCCTCGATGATCTCATCGGATGAACCACGATGTCGAGGATTCAATCAACCTCGTATACAGTTCCCTTTGTCAAATGGACGTTACTTGCCCGAGACTCGATCATCGGTATCCCAATACCTCGTTCAGTCTCGTTACCGGCAAGTCACTTTACTCATACCATAATGCATGATCCCGTGACCAAACACTTTGTCACTTTGAGCTCATTATGATGATGCATTACCGAGTGGGCCCAGAGATACCTCTCCGTCATACGGAGTGACAAATCTCAGTCTCGATCCGTGTCAACCCAACAGACACTTTTGGAGATACCTGTAGTGCACCTTTATAGTCACCCATTTACGTTGTGACGTTTGGTACACCCAAAGCACTCCTACGGTATCCGTGAGTTACACGATCTCATGGTCTAAGGAAAAGATACTTGACATTGGAAAAGCTCTAGCAAAATGAACTACACGATCTTGTGCTATGCTTAGGATTGGGTCTTGTCCATCACATCATTCTCCTAATGATGTGATCCCGTTGTCAACGACATCTAATGTCCATAGTCAGGAAACCATGACTATCTGTTGACCAACGAGCTAGTCAACTAGAGGCTTACTAGGGACGTATTGTGGTCTATGTATTCACACGTGTATTACGATTTCCGGATAATACAATTGTAGCATGAATAAAATACAATTATCATGAACAAGGAAATATAATAATAATCCTTTTATTATTGCCTCTAGGGCATATTTCCAACACTAGCACCTTACGATCGGGTAGACAGTTACACCTACTTTCCCCTACATCTGCTAGTCTACCACTGTAAGAGTTCGCACGACTTAATCAACTATGCTAGAGCCCATAATAGCTTGTGGCTGCACACGGAAGTTTCTAGCATGAATAATCTCATGATCCCTTTAAGCCTGGGTGATGGTCCATAAAAAAAGGCAATCGCTGGAATACCCAGGTGCCTCAATCCACCCAGATGTGTATTAGAGTTGCCACCTTAAATAAACCATTAAATAACAATCTCACATCTGTCAGGGATACACTCACCAATCCACGTCTACTAGCATAGCATGGCAATATAAGCAAACGTAGAAGTAACTCCCAAAGGTTTGATAATAAAACAAGTAATAGGTACTACCTCATCTACTCCCCAAAACCCACATATTAAATCAGGTCCTACTCATGCAATTGTTTGAGGATTGATCTAATGCAATAAAACTGGGTAGTAAAGAGGTATGATCAAAGTGTTACTTGCCTTGCTGATGATCCGTGAAACCTAGAGATTCGAAGTAGCAAGCAGCGCACTCCGGGTACTCTGTCGCAAACAAACAAGCATACAATAAGTACTCATCTAATGCATGGGTAAAACTCAAATAAGAGATCTAACCAGAAAGTTCAACTTAAGAGCTCCGGTTTGCAAAAAGAATCAAATCAAACGAGGCAACGAAACTCAAACGGCGAAGGAAACAAGCTTCATTTACTAATCTAGACCTAAGTCAAAATTTACAGTAGTAAAAACTGGTTTGAGTTGGTTAAACAGAAAGAGGGTTTCGAGACGAAACTCTAGGCGCTTGAATCTCCTGATTCCGATAAACGAACAAAAAGATAAACTAAAACGAAAATCGGATCAGAAATCATGATCTGGAATAATCGCGGAAAAATCTGAGAAAAAGAAAACTGACGAACATTTTAACGAATGGACGTTCGTTAACGGCAACTAAATGGTGAACTCATCCGTTAAAACGAACGAATGAGCGAACGCACGCTAAATAAATAAATCGACAAAAAATAAAATAAACCGATCTAAAAAATAAATCTAGGGTTTTCTAAAAAAACGGATCAGTTTTCTTTAAAAAACCGGCGGCGAACGGCGGCTACCTCATCGGAACTCCGGCGGGATCCGGTGGGAGGCAGTGGCTATGGCGGCGGACGGCGGCGGCGGCGCGAGGTGGTGCGGGTCGGGTGGCGGGGTGGGGCTGGCGGCGGCGGTATTTATAGGAGGGGGGCCAGGTCGGCTTGGGGAAGGGGGCGTCAGGGCGGCGTCAGACTCCCGGACTCCGACGGAGTCCGGTGTGGGCACGGGCGGTCGGGCGGCGCGGCTGGGCCGGCTCGGCTGGGCCTTTGGCCCGGTTGGGCGCGCGGAACTTACAATTTCCGCCGAAACTAAGAAAAATTCTAGAAAATAAAATAAAATTCTAAAAATGCCAAAACAAATTTTCACTGTGTAAATAAAATATTTTGGACGAGATGAACGTTTTCTTGGCCCTAAAATGCAGTTTTTGAAAAACGTGCAATTTTTCCTAAATTCAAATAAAATAGCCAAAAACTCCGAAATAAAATCTTATTTGATTTTTTATTAAATCCTCAATATTTCTTTATTTTGGAAAAGTCATTTTATTCCCTCTCTCATATTTTTATAATAGAAATAATTGAAGATAAAATAAATAAAATAAAATGATCCTATTTTCAAAATTTGAGAAAACTCAAATATGAAAATAACGAAATTCCCAACTCTCTCCGAGGGTCCTTGAGTTGCGTAAAATTTCTAGGATCAAACCAAAAGCAATAAACTATGATATGCAATAATGATCTAATGTATAACATTCCAAATTGAAATTTGGGATGTTATAGAACCGAGACATCTTCGCATGGTCCCCCAAAGACATGCCGGGTGTCCGATGGATCTCGCCGAGCACAATGTTCATGTAAGGTCAGATGCCAAGCTGGTCAAGCAACCCCTCTACCGCTTGTCAGAAGAAAAGAAAAGGATCGTTGGAGAAGAAGTCGCCTGACTGCTAGCAGCCGGATTCATTATGGAAGTGTTCCACCCGGACAGGCTCGCCAACCCAGTTCTTATGCTGAAGAAGAACAACAAGTGGTGTATGTGCATTGACTATACCAGTCTCAACAAAGCCTGCCCCAAAGATCCATTCGCTCTACCGCGAATAGACCAAGTGATCGACTCCACATCCCGATGCGAGTTGTTGTCCTTCCTTGATGCCTATTCCGGCTACCACCAGATCAACCTGGATCCGGCTGATCGACTGAAGACTGCCTTCATCATGCCATTCGGCGCCTTCTGCTACATTACCATGACATTTGGCCTGAGGAATACAGGCACCACCTTCCAACGCTGCATGCAGAAGTGCTTGCTGAAGCAACTCAGACACAATGTCCATGTTTACGTGGACAACATTGTGGTGAAGATGGAAAAGCATGGCACCCTAATGGAAGACTTGAAGGAAACCTTTGAAAATCTGCACTGCTTCAACAGCAAGCTCACCCCGGAGAAGTGTGTCTTTGGTGTGCCAGACGGCTAGCTCCTGGGCTTCCTTGTCTCAGTACGTGGCATCGAGTGCAACCCTGTGAAGATCAAGTCCATCGAGAGGATGGAGAAGACCACCAAGCTGCATGATGTACAGAAGTTCACCGGGTGCTTGGCATCCCTCAGCCATTTCATCAGTCGGCTGGGTGAAAAGGCACTCCCTCTATACCAGCTCATGAAGAAAACCAGTTGCTTCGAGCGGAACGACCAGGCAGACGCCGCCTTCATCCAGGTCAAGCAAATGATGTCAATGACGCCTATCCTAGTGGCCCCGATTGTTAAAGAGCCTATGATCCTCTTCATCGCCGCCACCAACAGAGTTATCAGCATGGTGATTGTTGTCTAGCGCCCAGAAGCCGGCAAGGCACAGTCAGTCCAGAGGCCAGTATATTACTTGAGCGAGGTCCTGTCGGCCTCCAAGCAGAATTACCCCCACTACCAGAAGATGTGCTATGGTGTGTACTTTGCCTCCAAGAAGCTGAAGTAGTACTTTCAAGAGCACTCCATCACGGTCGTCTGCACTACTCCCCTTGCCGAGATAATAGGCAACAGAGATGCCTCTAACCGGGTGGCCAAGTGGGCCATCCAGCTGGCTCCCCATACCATCTTCTACCAGCCCCGCACCGCCATCAAGTCCCAAGCACTAGCTGACTTCCTCGTCGACTGGGCCGAGTCCCAGTACCTACCGCCAGCTCTGGACTCTATGCACTGGCGGATGCACTTTGATGGCTCCAAGATGTGCACCGGTCTGGGAGCAGGCATGGTTCTCACCTCTCCCAAAGGCGAGAAGCTGAAGTACACGTTGCAAATCCACTTCGCCGCGTCCAACAACGTAGCCGAGTACAAAGCGCTCATCTTCGGGCTCCGATTGGCCAAAGAAATCGGCATTCACCGCATCCTCTACTATGGCGACTGGACTTGGTGGTCCAGCAGTCGTCCAGCGACTGGGACGCCAAGGATGGCAACATAGCAAGCTATCGCTTTCTCGTCCAGCAGATGAGCAGCCACTTTGACGAGTGTGAGTTCATCCATGTGCCACGGGCCGACAATGACGCAGCAGATGCTCTCGCCCGCATCGGCTCCACCCAGCAGGCTATACCATCTGGTGTCTCCCTCGAGCGCCTTTGCAAGCCGTTCATCAAGCCTTCACCAGAGTCCGACTCCATCTTCATGCCGACTGCCCCAGGAGAAGCCCGATCCGACTCGGGGACTTCAGCAGTTGGCGCGGGGACTTCAGCAGTTGGCGCGGGGACTTCAGCGGCCGGCTCAGGGACTTCACCAAGCGGCCGGGGGCTGCAGCACTAGCACCCGGCCCAGCGCTCCCAGTAGGCGGCCTAGGGGCTACTGCAATCGGCCAAGGGACTTCATCAGCACCATCTGGAGCGGTCAGCTCCAGCCCGCCGCCTCCTAACCCGAACCCCCTCATACCAGTCGCCGTGTTCACAGTGGTGGCGGCCCCATCTTGAGCGCAGCCCATCCGTGACTACTTGATCAGCCGCATGCTGCCAACCGACCAGGTGCTATCCAGACAGATCCAGTGCAGAGCAGACACCTACACCATTGTCAATCAAGAGCTTGCAAGGCGGAGTGTGACTGGCATCCACCAGCACTGCGTAGAACTAGAGAAAGGCAAGGAGATCCTCAGAGATATACATCAACGTGAATGTGGCCACCATGTCGCCTCTAGATCCCTCGTGGCCAAAGCTTTCCGCCACGGCTTCTTCTAGCTGACTGCTTTGGACGACACCAAGGAGTTAGTCAAGAAGTGCAAAGGCGTGCTAGGTGTTCAGCGCCAAGCAACACCTGCCGGCCTCTGCCCTCAAGACCATCCCCATCACCTGGTCCTTTGTCGTGTGGGGTTTGGATATGGTAGACCCCTTCAAGACGGGGCGAGGCGGCATGACCCATTTGTTGGTCGCCGTGGACAAGTTCACCAAATGGATAGAAGCAAAACTAATCAAGAAGCTAAATGGTCCAACTGTTGTCACATTCATTGCCGTCATCACTGCCAAATATGGCGTTCCTCACAGCATCATCACCGACAACGGCACCAACTTTTCCAAAGGCGCCTTGGCCCGTTTCTGTGCAAACCAGGGCATCCGACTGGACTTAGGGTCTGTTGCCCATCCGCAGTCAAGCGGCCAGGTGGAGCGAGCAAACGGCCTCATCTTGTCCGGCATCAAGCCCCGCCTGATTGAGCCACTAGAGCGGTCGGCTGGCTGCTGGATCGATGAGCTGCCGGTCGTCCTCTAGAGTCTTCGAACCACGCCGAATAGATCAACCGGCTTCACGCGCTTCTTCCTCGTGTACGGTTACTAGGCGATCATCCCTAGGGATATCGAGTTCGACTCGCCTCGGGTTGCCATGTACACAGAGGTGGAGGCAAAAGAGGCGCGAGAAGATGGTGTCAATCTGTTGGAAGAGGCCCGACTGCTAGCATGCAGCCGGTCCGCCATCTACCAGCAGAGCCTGCACTGCTACCACAACAACAAGGTCAGGCCGCGTCCTTTTCGCGAGGGCGACCTTGTGCTCCGCCTGATCCAGCAATCAACCGGACAACACAAGCTCGCGGCATCTTGGGAAGGCCCCTTCATCATCATCAAGGCCCTGGGCAACGACTCATACTACCTCATCGACGCCCAGAAGTCCAAGGCGCGCAAGAGATGCACAACCGGCAAAGAAACGGAGCGGCCACAGAACACAAATCTGCTCCAACCGTTTTACAGTTGATTCGAGCGTATGTATCACGC
>NC_041381.1:551108515-551148341 GCF_002162155.2 Triticum dicoccoides | reverse complement strand
TCAGGGGCTATATTTTTATCTATCTATGAGCTAAGCTTATGCCATGACTTGAGTTTTTCTATTCCTGCCCCGTCCGGGTTCCGGTCAGCCGGCCCGGTGGCTCGCCGCCTTGGCCTAAGTTCGCACCAGCCGGAGCTGACTAGTAGTGTGCCGACACTAAAAGCCCTCTCTTCGCCCTAAGTCGCAGCTCGCAGCGCGGCTGTCCGACTAGCGGGAGCTAAAGGCCGGAGTAGTCGCCCACACGAAATTCGGCTAAGGACGAACGCTAACTTAGGCCTAGTCGGCCCTCCGCCTCCCTCGTCCGGCTGCTCAGCAGCCAACAGCCGGCTTCTCGCTCGATCAAGCTACACTCTACGCAGCCCAAGCAACTTGCCCATTCCGAAGAACGTCCAAGTCCCTGACCCAGCCATAGACTGCAGAGCGGCTGTCCGGCTGGCAGGGAGGCGGCCAAGGAAACGTGGCATAGCAGAAAGCCAAAGAGAGAAAAGCAGAAATCGAACAAGAATTTTAAACTTATGTACATTGCAAAAGGCCCGAGGCCAGCATCCATGAAGTTCAAATTACACCCCCAGTGGGTGGAGCTGCGCACAATTAACAGAATTGTTCAAAAGGATTATAGCACAGGACAAGACAAGATAAAGCTGGCCGCCTAGGCGAGATGAGCAGCAGGTGGGTTTGAGGGGTCGGCGGAGGTAGCAGCGCCGGATGGTGGAGCGGCCGGCTAGCTGGTCTCGGTTTGGTCGGCAGCGGCAGCAGTCGGCATAGCCACCCGCGGCTCGCTGGTCTAAACCTAATCAGACTGAGGCTGGCCGCCTGCTCCGTCCTCCAGCGCATCGTCTTTGTCCTCCTCGAAGTCGTTGTCGTCATCATCCTCATCGCTGGAGGCAATTTCCTCCGTCGAGTCCTCCTCACGCATTGGGTCCAACCCAAACCAGCTAGGCGTCACCTCGTTGCCGTCATCATCCAAGTCGGGGACGAAGACGGCAGTGTTGGTGTAGTCGGAGAGCGTCGTCGCATGCCGGGTGAGCTTAGGGCCCACCTCCGCCAGCTCCAAACTAGCCTCCAGCCGGAAGGTGGCTAGCTGGGTCAGGGCCAGGTTGCGGTACCACGCCTTGGCGAACTCCAGGGCCGTCCGAGCACTCGCCCGAGCCGCGACGCCCTTCTAGGCCTCGAAGTGGCCGACCGCTGCTTCCAGCCAGTCGGCGGTCCGACCTGGGGTGCATGGAATCCGAGCACCTGGCCAGAGGGCGGACAGCACCAGAGCACCAGCGCATTGCAGGTGGCGGATCATCCGGTGGGCCGGCTGCAGGCGCGCCCTGACGGCCAAGAGCCGCTCGTCAAGACTCAGGGCGCATTGGGCGCAATATCCATGCCTGCCGCCTTTCATACCATGCGTCGCGCCTCGATGGCCTGGGAGACAACGACGGAGCAGCCCGGGAAGAACTCTGCAAAGGAGGAAGATCAAAACATGAGAAAACGAAAGCCGGCTCCCGCAATAGTCGGCGGCAACTCAAGAAGAAGAAAACAACTTACTGTCGATCATGTCCTCGATCTTGTTGTAGCCGTCAGCGAGGAATTTCTCCTTCTCGACCCAGTTCGGGCGCTGAGTCTATAACTCGGCCTTGAGGAGATCCTCACCGCCCTTTAGTTGTTGGAGCTCCGCCTTATGCTTCTCTGCCTAGTCCACCAGCTCCTTGGTCAGGCGCTCGCACTCCTGCATCGTCTGGCTGTGCTCCAGCTCCTTGGCGCGGACCTCGGTCTCGACCTCGCCTAAGTGCTGCTGCAGTGCAGCAGCCGCCTCTGCAAAGATAAAAAAGAAGACACCAGCATCAATAAAAAGAAAGTAGTTGCCGGAAGATCCGACCCGACTACTCAGGTGTCGGCCCGAATCTAGGGGTCTACACCCAGTGGGTGTGCTGGCGCGCCCCCGTGAGAAGAAAGGCGGAATACTTACTTCGGCTCTTGCTCAAGTCACTGGTCCGTTTGGCCAACTCCTTGACATGGGAGTTGTAGGCAGCCACGCGGAGGTTGTGGTAGTCCTGCAGCAAGGACAAAGGAAATAAGATTAGCACTCGGAACTCACCTTAAAGTTCCGAGCCGCCTGCTCAGCAGCTGACCCAGAACTCGGGGCTACACCCAGTGGGTGCGCTGGCGCGCCCCCACGGAAGATTGCGAGAAGATAAAGACAAAAACAAGCATGTACCTGAAGGACTGCTCACGACGTCAAGAACTCCTGCACGCACTTCTGGAGGGCGACGCCTTGGGCGGCAAGCTGGGTTTGGACATCCTTCACCGACACATTCAGGACGCCGCCACCACCACTAGATGCCCAATCCGCAGTGTCGGCACTGGTGAGCTCAACATTGGGCATCGCCGAGCTAGAGGCCCCGACCTCCATCAGCCGCGGCGCCAAGCTCGCCTACGCCGGGTGCTGGTGCATCGGGATGCAGACCATGGGAAGCGGCCCCACCGTCAGGTGGCTGTCAGACAACGCCGCCTGTGGCCCCTTGGGCTGGCCGACCTGTGTGTTGGCAATCAGCGGGGGCGGAACCACCTCTTCCCCAAGCCCGGGGCTGCCTCCTTCCCTTTCCATGGCCGACTGGACAACGCCGGCTCCACCAGTCGGCTCCGGGACCTCCGGCGCAGGCGGCTCCGGATGCTGTGAGTCGACGGGCTCGGAGGCCTGAGCTCGGGACGCCTCCGCTTCTTGCACCTTGACGGCCACGTCCGCCTGCTCCTTGTTCACCGCCTCGGCCTGCGCCTTGGCCGTGGCATCAGCCTCCGCCTGCGCCGCCCTGGCCGCCTCCTCCCGCTCCTCGCGCGCCTCCCGCGCGTTCCTCGTGGCCTCCTACAGGTCGGCAAGCGGGTACACGCGGCGGAGGATAGCAGAGCTGTCGGCCGCCCCAACCACCGAAGCAACCGGGGCTCGCGAGAGGGATAACGAGGCCCTGTTCAAGCAAGCAGGAAAGGTCATTGAAGAAAAAACAAAGAAGAAGCAAACAAAAAGAAACAAGAGGAGAATCAGAAACACTTACGCAGACACCACCGGGCGCAGCTTCAAGACCCTCTGTTATTGGGCCGCCCTTGCAGCAGCCTCTTGCCGCTTGGTCGCAGCAGCCGAGGTCTTTGGCTTCTTGGGCCGGCTGCCATAAAGCCCGCCCTCTGCGTGGCGCTTCGGCGCACCGGCTACCGCAGTCGGTGCGGCCGAAGAGCTGGCGCCCGCCCTGTCAATGTGATGGTCGCGGCGCGGTTCGTTGTCTTTCGCATCATCATCCGACCACTCCCCCAGGCCGCCTCCGGAGAAGCCGCCTGCTTCCCCTCCAGTGCCACCTGTGGTGTCATCCTCCTCCATTGCGGCCGTCCCCAAGTCGGGGTCGCCCTCGTCGCTCACCGACCGGTCCGGCAGGAACTCCTCGCCCGGAGCCAGTTGGGTGGCCGTCTGGCCCGAGAAGCACTGCATCATGGCCAACTGCTCAGTCGACAGGAAGAACTCGGACCAGCAAAACAGAAAAAGAAAGAGAAGTAAAGGACTTATTTTAGGCGGCGAATGAGCCTGGTCGTATGGCGGCTTGCCGAAACGCCACTCCCACTCCGACAGCTTGCAGTCGGAGATGTGGTTCACCAGCCGGACGATCTCCGAGACCGGCATCTCCTTGGTGGACATCCGGCATGGATCTCGGCGCCCACTCATGGTGCTGATGATGTGGGGCCGACCTTGGAGAGGCAGCACCCGGCGCTCCACAAAGACGGCCAGCAAGTCGGAGGCCCTTAGGCGCTCCGAGTCTAGCATCACGTGAAGCCGGGCGAGGGCGCTGGCGGAGGAGATAGATAGATTCTTTGAGCGGAAGCTCCAGTTGGCGCGGGGCTTGGCAGGCGGGCCGGCTGCATAAGCCGGCAAGTTGACATAGTTCCGCGTCGAGTGGAGGTTCTCGACGTAGAAATACGAACTCTTCCACAGTTTGGCCGACTGCAGCAGAGCAATGGCCGGGAAGCAAGCCCCGCCCCCGGTCCCGGTGCGCCGCACCATGACGCAGGCTCCGCACTGCGCCCCTCGCCCTTGGTGGCGGTGCCAAGCTTGAGATAGAAGAGATCTGCCCACAGCTCGAGTGTCGGCAGAGTGCCGAGGTAGCCCTCGCAGAGTGTGACGAAGGCGGAGAGCAGCACCACCGTGTTTGGTATGAGGTGGTGGGGCTGCACTCCGTAGAAATCCATAAGCGAGCGGAGAAACCCGCTCGCCGGAAGGCCGAAGCCACGAAGAAAATGCGACCGGAAGATGACGCACTCGCCGTCCTCCGGCGCCAGTGAGATCTCCCTGGCAGGGGGGAGACACACCTTGACGTTGGTATGGTGAGGAAGGCGTCGCGTCTCGAAAAGAAACTGGATGTGATCCTCATGAACGATAGAGCCATCCCAATCGCCGGTGCGGCACTGAGCACCATGGGCTCTGTGCTCGGCAGCGGCACGAAGCGGCAGCGACGAAGCAGAGCTCTTTGATGACAAGTCGCAGCAGGGCTCCGGCAAGGGAAGAAGAAGTGAGGCGAAGGGAAAGGAGGGCGCACGTGCGTTTTGACGCCCCCTCCTCCCCCTACTTATAGCCCCACGGCGGCGGAGCCAAGGGGACGAGATTTGGGGGAGCATGGGATTACCTGCGCCCACTCCCCCCACGACCCCGCAACTCCCGCGCCTTTAAGGCATGTATTAACCACCCCGGGAAGAGCAACCGCCAGCCTCAGACGCAGCGGATCCGCGCGCGTGCCAAGGCCCTGTAGTGGCGGGCCCGGGCCTACGGCGATGTCCCGTCGCGCACGTGGGCTGGCGGGCCAACCTAGCCGGCAGGCGCCGCATGGCGGGCGGACAGCGAGGAGCGAGCCAGTCACCCGGCTGTCATGCCACCTGGCCCGCACCACGACCGTTTAAATTCAGCCAGGAGGCCGCGACCGCGTCCGTTCCTGGCGCTCGACTTCTTCGAGTCGGACAGAGCTAAAGGCGGAGGGTCACTTAAAGAGGGAAATTGTTGAGGCTCTCCGGCCAAGTCGTATAGCCTCACCAGCTTCGGGGACTACTGACGGGGGGATAGACCCCGGGTAGCCTCATCCATACCTTAGCGGATTTCAAGACATCGGGGCTAGCCTAGCCCCTCAGTCTGATTGGTCACAAGGCCGGCCTCCATGGCCGGCTGGAGCCAGCAGGCCGCTTCCTAGAAGGCGGCGCGCCTCAGAAGGCGGCGAGGGCATGGGCCGACTCCTAGCAGGCTGCCCATCGCCACCTTAAAGTTTGCACTCACCTGCTACAACAAGACAGGGTGTGGCAACAGTGCCACCTGCCACCCCCGAATCCCGGAAGGAGCATGGCTACAGTGCGGACGTACCAGGTGGACACCCCTCGCCTGGCACGACACTGTAGTCACGCAGCCCATGAGGATGCCTACGTCAGGCTAGGCCATGCCCCCATGACTGGCAGGTGGCGGGTCCCACCGCCCGCGTATCCCAGAGGACGGCGAGGCCTGAGTAGGTGGCCTCAAGGGAAGGCCGACTCCTAGCAGGTGGCCGCCCCCCCCCTTGGGGTCTGTGCACCATTAACCAGAGGTGATGGGGTGTGGCTACAGTGATCGCCCGCAGTGGCACTGTAGTCATGCGCACCCCGACCGAGCCGTCGTCATCAGGGACAAGGCTACAGTGCAGCCTGGTCCCCCCGGCCCGCAGGTGGCGGGCCCTACCTGTCGGCCGAGTTCATGGCAGCCGGTGAGACCCACCAGGCGACGGGCCCAGCTATCGGCAGAGAAGACGGAGCCCAGAGGCACTAACGGTCGGGTCCCAGGACCAGCCAGATTACCATTATACCCCTGGGGGGTAGGCCTATATAAACCCCCAGGGACCCCCATGCAAAGGGTTCAGCCCATTAGATCATCATACACCCACACAGCTAAGGAGGAGTAGGGCAAGCAACCTTCTTCCTCCTCTAGCCCGAACAACTCAAGGAGCAACCTTGTACTTGCTATTGATCATAGTGATGCGGAGACCTCGCAGAGCAGGATTAGGGGTGTTACCTCTACGGAGAGTGTCGGTGTCAAAACCGGCGGATCTCGGGTAGGGGGTCCCGAACTGTGCGTCTAGGCGGATGGTAACAGGAGACAAGGGACACGATGTTTTACCCAGGTTCGGGCCCTCTTGATGGAGGTAAAACCCTACGTCTTGCTTGATTAATATTGATGATGTGTGTTACAAGAGTGGATCTACCACGAGATCAAGGAGACTAAACCCTAGAAGCTAGCCTATGGTATGATTGTTGTTCGTCCTACGAACTAAAGCCATCCGGTTTATATAGACACCGGAGAGGGCTAGGGTTACACAGAGTCGGTTACAATGGTAGGAGATCTACATATCCGTATCGCCAAGCTTGCCCTCCACGCCAAGGAAAGTCCCATCCGGACACGCGACGAAGTCTTCAATCTTGTATCTTCATAGTCTTGGAGTCCGGCCGATGATGATAGTTCGGCTATCCGGACACCCCCTAGTCCGGAACTCCCTCAGTAGCCCCTGAACCAGGCTTCAATGACGACGAGTCCGGCGTGCATGTTGTCTTCGGCATTGCAAGGCGGGTTCTTCCAACGAATAATTTATAGAAGATTGTGAACACCAGGATAGTGTCCTGCTCTGCAAAAATAAATTCCACGTACCACCGTAAAGAGAATAATATTACACAAGTTCAATCTGCTGACGTATTTTGTGGCGTAACGTCACACCACTACCAAGCCTTTACTAGAATCGTTTTTATTGTACCACCTCAGCGCGTTTAGCGAAGCGGTTTTCTTGGCACGTCTTGTCGAAGCAGAGATCGTGTTCCCCTTATTCCTGGATTCCCATCAATACAGACGTGGGTAACCCAACCGCGCCATTGATTGCGGCGCTTGGGGGATAAGCGAGTTTTATCAGGCCGGTGGGGACGCATGTTTGTGTCCGCCCATATAAGGGGATAAAGATCCAACCCTTTTACCTGCGCCTTCTTCCTCCTTGGCTTATCCGACTCCGCGAACTCGAGCTCCAGCACCCAAGTCCGCACTTCTCACCTCAACCTTCTCCAAGTATGTCAGGAGCGGGAGGCAAGTGGATGGCCTCCTCCATCACTGAGGGGCAGATCCAGAAGCTGCACAACGCCGGATATTTGTCCAGCAACATCGTGCACCGGCTCCCCGACGAGGGAGAGCTCATCCCCACCCCCGGGCCCCATGAGAGGGTAGTATTTCTTCCCCATTTCCTCCGCGGACTGGGCTTCCCACTTCATCCCTTTGTCCGGGGGCTCATGTTCTACTACGGCCTGGATTTCCATGATCTGGCCCCGAATTTCATCCTCAACATCTCGGCGTTTATCGTCGTGTGCGAGGCCTTCCTCTGCATCCAGCCCCACTTCGGCTTTCGGCTCAAGACCTTTAGTGTCAAGCCGAAGGTTGTGAAGGGCAGTCAAGCGGAGTGCGAAGGCGCCATGGTGGGCAGGATGTCCCACATTACTTGGCTGGAGGGCACTTTCGTGGAAACCATTAAGGGGTGGCAATCGGGGTGGTTCTACATCACTGAGCCGCGTGACCCTGAATGGGCAGCGGCCCCCGAATTCAGATCTGGCATCCCTACACGGCTCACCTCCTGGAAAGAGAGTGGCCGGATCTGGGGTGATTCGGAGGAGCTGACCGGACTCCAAGCCTGTATCCAAAAGCTGGTGGACAACGACGGGGTTTCAACATGTGGGAGTTCGATCTGGCGCAGCACCAGACTCTGAGCGGGCTCTTCGACACTACGTACGAAGATGTCTGGAAGGTGTTGTTCAAGGGCGCCGAGGCTCTCGCATCCGCTACCGAAGATCGTGGATTCAGCTCGCAGCGTCCGGCTAACGAGGTAAGTGATTTTGTCCTTTACGGAACGCTCGTTTTCCATAGTTTGATTATATGCGGGATCTAAACTCCCTTTACCTTTGACAGGATTGGCTGGCGAAGGCCGAACAAACTATCTGTCCGGCCCCATTGCCAGAGGACCCAGCGGACGCCCGCCTAACGTGGCTGATGGCTCCGGCACCCCACGTGGTGCCGGAGAAGAAGGCCAAGAAGAAGGCCACGGGTACTCGAAAGAGTTCCCGTTTTCAGGTGTTATCGGATGATGACTTCGAGGCCGACTCCTCCCACAAAGGCGAGGAGGAGAAGAAGAAAGCCTCTCCCCTAGCGGGGGGAGGGAAGAAAAGGAAGGCTTCCCCTACGGGGGAGGCCGAAAGGTCCAAGAAGGGAAAAACCCTTTCCCCGGACTGCTCTGCCAACGCCAGTGACGACGACGAGGACTGGCCTCCAAGGGCCAAGCCCCTGGCGAGATGGTAAGTATCCGGACTCCCGAATAACTTCATGGTTTTTCTTTTCGCCACATAATGTCTTTCTAATGCCGCATACAACCCTGCAGTCCGCCCAAGGATGATCTTCCCGCTTCGTCGCGTGGGTCCTTAGGTGCGTCGGATATGGATTCTCTTCCGACTGCCTCCACCCCCCGTGTTGCGGACGATGCCGAGGTGGGATCCCGGGAAGGGACCCACCCGAAGGAGGAGGCCCCAGAGGTGTCGCAGGACAACCTCCCGGACTTTGCACCGGACTCGGCCCCGGAACCCATAGTGGCTCCGGAGTCCGGCGGGCGACCCCTTCGTAAGAAGGGCAAGACCGTGACGCCGGCAGCCTCCGTCCAGCCGGAGGCGCCGGATAACTTGCTGGAGGCGCTCAATGGCGCCTCCATTGAAGAGGAACACCGCACTGTTATGAGTGCGGTGATTCAGAAGGTTCAGCTCGCCAAGAGCGGGCTGACCGAAGCCTGCAGCAGCCTTCTAACAGGCTTTGAGGTAAGAATTTCGATATGTATAAAATGGTACCGCATAGACAGTAGCCCCTGATGCTCGGTTCGGTGTTCGGAAGGAAAAGCCGGACTGATGATCTAAAAAGATATACGCAGGAGTCATAAAAAATATGTCAATATGGGATTGCAGGCTGTGCTGCTGACCTCCGCCGCACTGACTGCGGAGGTCAATACTTTGAAGGAAAGCCTCGAGCGGTCCGAGAACGAGCTCGGCCGTGCCAAAAAGCAGCTCGAGGACAAGGAAGGTGAGTAACATCTTATTAAAATTGTACCTTACAGAAAAGGATTTTGGTTGCAAAAAGAATGACAAGGATAACAAGGGTATTGCAGGGGCCACTAACGAGGTGGTGACCCTAAAAGAGGCGGTGGCCGCGGCTGAACACAATGCGGCCGCGGAGCGCACCGAGCGAGAGAAGCAGGAGGCGCGGGTGGCGGAGGTACAGCAAGAGCTCCAGGATCTCATGAAAAAACATGAGAGCCTGGAGCATGACTCGAAGACTCGAGAGTCTGAGCTTGCAACGGCTCTTGAGAGTGCCAAAGCCGCTAAGGCCGAAGCCTACAAGGCCCTCCAGGAAATCAAGGCGTTGAAGAAAATAGCAGCGGGTAAGGCATTTTTCATGCAAACTAAGCATGTGAGTGTTAATTACCTGTTGCTTACCCGAATTCGGAGCTCTCCAGGAGCGTTCGCAGATCTTCCTCGCAGCGTGTCCGATGCTGCCGCGTTCTACCGGGCCGAGGAGGGGAGCTCGACGGAGAAGGTCTTCTGGTCTCAGTATGTTGAGGCCGGACATCCGGTGCCCCTTAGCGACCAGCTGAAGCAGTTGGTCGAGCTCCACAAGGCGGCCGAACAGGCCATGAAGGGCCTCATAGTTCGGCTGTGGCCTAAGGAGGCCATGCCTGGGAGCTACTTCGGCCTGGTGCGGCGGCTGGTGGATGCATGCCCGTGGGTTGAAGTCATCAAGCACTCCGCCTGTATTGAAGGTGCCCGTCGGGCCCTTGCCCGCGCAAAGGTGCACTCGGGCAAGATGGATGCCCAGAAGCTCGTGACGGACCCGCCACCGCAGGGCAAGGAGCATCGCACACCCGAGATGTATTATAAGAGTGTGCTGAAGGGCGCCCGCACTATTGCGGGTGAGTGCTCCAAAGATGTAATATTTGAGTAGACTCGCATTTTGTTATCCTGTGCGCTGAAAACTTAGTTCATATGCGCTAAGCAACGCTTGTGAATTTAAAATATTACCTTCTGTGCGGCTGTTTATCAATTCTGAGAGATGGCAAGTCGTCGGCTTCAGCCCCCATGCCACGAGTGCTGAGGTGTTCGGGATAAAATTGAGCACTCTTGTTCCCATTTTTGGGTCCATCTAGGGAGGCGCTCAACACAGTGAACAAGGCAACCGGACTTATAATGCTTGAACACTCTCACTTAGCCATAGAATTCTATAATTTTAAATTTCGGCGAAGCCCCTAGTCTTCGGAAGGCCAAATTTGGGGCGCTATCCATGCCTGGGCCGGACAAAGTCGGCTCCTCGCTCTAAGCGGCATAAGTCTTTAAGGACTCGCAAAAAACCTCTCGAACAGTGACCAGCTCTCGCCTCATCATGACAGTCAGTTTTAGCTTTCTCCACTAAGGCGCTCGCCCAGCTCAACCGGGGCGCAATCGCAGTGGTTCTCCCAGTGCTACCTTAGCCGATATAACGGAACGTAAGGTACCAAAACATGGGAGCCGGGCTAACCCAACTATTGACCCAAGACATGATTCGGAGCCGATGCATATAATGCTATAAGTTCGGGGTGCCGCACTTGTGAAAGTGTTCGGACTTATCACACCATGATGCGGGAAACATAAGCCCCTGGTGTATTTAGCCGTACCAAAACGTACGGATGTGACATGTCACAAATGAACATATGTATAAGAGAGAAATGCAATTGGAAGCAAAAAGGTGCTGCATTGCTTATTCAAGAAAAATTGCTGTAAGTGCAGAACGATACAAATGGTGCGATAAGCAAGGGATGGGACTGTTAAACATGTCCCCCTCCAGGGGTAGGCTGCGGAATGGTGTATAAAACAGATTTAATGCTCGTAATGGAGACCACCTGGATATTCGTTGTAGCCTTTCTCCTTCCCTGGCTGTTGCATCGTGAGTTCGGCATGTCTGCTGTCGGACAGGGCCTCTGACGAATGGAGTCATGTGGGTAAAAAAAAGGAAAAAGAAAAAAAAAGAACGACACACTTGAGTGCCCCTGGTGTGGTTGAGCCGCAGTCTGGGCCTATCGTGGTCGTGCCCCTCTCCCCATGCCCATGGTATCTTCAGAGCGTAATGGTGTACGCGAAGGACCTGTCTTGACGTTTTACTGGGGCTGGGGTTGGGGCCGCACTGCTACGCATGCTCGGAACGTGCCAGGTGGTCTTGTTGTAGGTTACTTCGGGCGCGCTTAGCTGTGTCCGGCCGCTTAACGGCCGGACTCGAGAATTGCCTTAAGAGGCTGCATTGTACTTCTGCCGCAAGAGCCGCTGTATGTTCCTCCATGCGGAGAGAACGTTCAGTGTTGCCGTTGACCGTGATGACTCCTCGAGGGCCTGGCATCTTGAGCTTGAGGTATGCGTAGTGCGGCACCGCGTTGAACTTTGCAAACGCGGTACGTCCGAGCAGCGCATGATAGCCGCTGCGGAACGGAACTATGTCGAAGATTAACTCCTCACTTCGGAAGTTATCCGGGGATCCGAAGACCACTTCCAGTGTAACTGAGCCTGTACAATTGGCTTCTACACCTGGTATGACGCCTTTAAAGGTCGTCTTGGTAGGTTTAATCCTTGAGGGGTCTATGCCCATTTTGCACACTGTATCCTGATAAAGCAGGTTCAGGCTGCTGCCGCCGTCCATCAGGACTCTGGTGAGGTGAAATCCATCGACGATTGGGTCTAAGACCAATGCGGCGAATCCGCCGTGGCGGATGCTGGTGTGGTGGTCCCTTCGGTCAAAAGTGATCGGGCAGGAGGACCATGGATTGAACTTCGGGGCAACTGGCTCCATCGCGTATACATCCCTGAGTGCACGCTTCCGCTCCCTTTTGGGTATGTGCATTGCGTATATCATGTTCACCGTCCGCACCTGTGGGGGGAAACCCTTCTGTCCTCTATTGTTCGGCGGTCGGGTCTCTTCCTCGTCATCGCTATGCAGCCCCTTGGATTGTTTTCGGCAATTAACTTGCCTGCCTGATTGAATACCCAACAGTCCTTGTTGGTGTGGTTGGCTGGTTTTTCGGGGGTGCCGTGTATCTGGCACGAGCGGTCGAGTATTCGGTCCAAATTGGACGGACCCGGAGTAGTTCTTTTGAATGGTTTTTTCCGCTGACCGGGTTTAGAGCCTCTGAATCCGGCATTGACTACCGTATCCTCACTATTATCGCTGTTAATGCGGCGTTTGTTTTTGTTACGATGCGGCCTGCCATTACGGTCCTTGATATCCGGACTGCCAGAATTTTTGCTGAGGTTGTTGCTGCGTGCTAGCCAGCTGTCCTCACCCGCGCAGAAGCGGGTCATGAGTGATGTGAGGGCTGCCATGGATTTCGGCTTTTCCTGTCCCAGGTGCCGGGCAAGCCACTCGTCGTGGATATTATGCTTGAAGGCCGCTAGGGCCTCCGCATCCGGACAGTCGATGATTTGGTTTTTCTTGGTTAAGAACGGTGTCCAGAATTGTCGGGCCGATTCGTCTGGCTGCTGAATTATGTGGCTTAGGTCATCAGCGTTTGGTGGTCGCATATACGTGCCTTGGAAGTTATCGAGGAATGCGGCTTCCAGGTCTTCCCAACTCCCAATTGACCCTGCTGGCAAGCTGTTAAGCCAATGTCGGGCTGGTCCTTTAAGCTTGAGGGGGAGATATTTGATAGCGTGAAGATCGTCATCGCAGGCCATGTGGATGTGAAGGAGATAGTCTTCGATCCAAACCGCGGGGTCTGTTGTGCCATCGTAAGATTCAATATTCACGGGTTTAAACCCTTCGAGGATTTGATGATCCATTACTTCATCTGTGAAGCATAGTGGGTGTGCGGCACCTCTATACTGGGCGATATCACGACGAAGCTCAAAAGAGCTTTGTCTGTTTTGTTCGGCCCGGCCGGACTTACTGTGTCCGGCGCGACGGTTGTCGTCACGTATCATGGGGCGCCCACGCGATCCATAGATCGATCTTGATTGTCTTGCCCTATCCTCCAATATATCTCACAAATCCGGAGCGTTCCCCTATGGCCTTGTGCTTTTCGAGCGATGCTGGGGTACGGGTCTAGTGAATGGCCTAGAGGCCTCTCTGTCGCGACCACGGGGTGGTCGGTCAGCCGTATTGTCTCCTGGTGACGCGGGTTCATACGCCTCCTCCTCTAATCGGGGGAGCAGCTTGCGTTTAGGGTAGCTTTTGGAGGGGCGTTCGAGCTCATGCTCTTCGGCCGCGAGGACTTCAGTCCATCTGTCGGCTAGCAGATCTTGATCAGCTCTAAGCTGTTGCTGCTTTTTCTTGAGGTTGTTCGCCGTGGCCATAAGCCTGCGTCTAAAACGCTCTTGTTCGACGGGATCCTCAGGCACGACGAATTCATCGTCGTCGAGGCTTGCCTCGTCTCCGGAGGGAGGCATATAATCCTCTACCTCTTCTTCTGCCGCTCTCTCATGAGGGCTGGCGTCTCTGTCCTCCTGCGCTGGATCTTGCTGGAGTGGGTTGTCTTCGGCACTGTCCGGTGTATTATTATCTCCGGTGCCAGAATCTTCATTCTTGTTGTGGCGGGATTTAGAGCGGCGCCGCTGACGCCGGCGCTTGGGCTGTTTCTTGGAGGGGTCATCCTCCGCTGTTCCTTCGCCGTTCCCATCCTTTGGGGTATCCACCATGTATATGTCATATGATGAGGTGGCTTTCCAGTGCCCGGTGGGCGCTGGTTCTTGGTCGTCTCCGGCATCGTCGTCCATGCCGTCGATGTCTTCGGAGTCGTAGTCTAGCATGTCGGTTAGATCGTCGACACTGGCTACCAAGTGGGTGGTGGGTGGGCTTTGAATTTCTTCGTCGTCCGCATCCCAACCGTCCCGACCGCAGTCCGGCCAGGGCTCTCCTGATAACGAGAGATACTTTAGCGAACTCAAGATGTCGCCGAAAGGTGAGTGTTGAAAGATGTCCGCTGCGGTGAACTCCATGATCGGCGCCCAATCGGATTCGATCGGAGGGGGCGCGAGAGGTTTGGAGTCCGGCAAGGAGTCCGGCACCTCGGAGTCACGGGCTTCATGAGGGACAAGGTCAGTGTTCGGCTCTATCGTCGTAGAGGTTGCAGCCCCCGAGGCGGTGTCTAGCCATCCGTCCTCGATCTGCGCAGCCGGCTCCGAATTGAAGATCGGAGCGGGTTCGAGTGCGGCCTCCAGGGTACTGTCCGGCTGCAGAGCTAAATCATGCTCGCCGTGACAGTGCGGCATGCTCGGCTGTGGTTTGAATCCATCGAGGATCAAGTCCCCGTGGATGTCAGCCGTGAAGTTCAAACTTCCAAATCTGACCTGACGGCCAGGGGCGTAGCTTTCGATCTGCTCCAGTTGGCCAAGCGAATTGGCCCGCAGTGCGAAGCCGCCGAATACGAAGATCTGTCCGGGGAGGAAAGTCTCACCTTGGACTGCGTCGTTGATGATGATCGAAGAAGCCATCGAGCCTATCGGTGACGACACAGAGGAACTCTCAATGAAAGCACCAATGTCGGTGTCAAAACCGACGGATCTCGGGTAGGGGGTCCCGAACTGTGCGTCTAGGCGGATGGTAACAGGAGACAAGGGACACGATGTTTTACCCAGGTTCGGGCCCTCTTGATGGAGGTAAAACCCTACGTCCTGCTTGATTAATATTGATAATGTGTGTTACAAGAGTGGATCTACCACGAGATCAAGGAGGCTAAACCCTAGAAGCTAGCCTATGGTATGATTGTTGTTCGTCCTACGGACTAAAGCCATCCGGTTTATATAGACACCGGAGAGGGCTAGGGTTACACAGAGTCGGTTACAATGGTAGGAGATCTACATATCCGTATCGCCAAGCTTGCCTTCCACGCCAAGGAAAGTCCCATCCGGACACGGGACGAAGTCTTCAATCTTGTATCTTCATAGTCTTGGAGTCCGGCCGACGATGATAGTTCGGCTATCCGGACACCCCCTAGTCCGGAACTCCCTCAGAGAGCCCCGAACCTGGGTAAGACCCGGCGTTGTTTGAGGTCTTGCCTACTCCCGCTTCTAGAGCCCGGCAATGTTCTATTGACCCCCTACATGATTAGCCACCCGTTGGCATATGTCGAGGAATACCACGACATAACTACAACTGGGCTGGGAGAGGAGTTGTCGGACCGGTTGCATCCCCAGTACTAGACACGTAACTGGATGAGTACAAAGCAACCGCACCTGGGGTTGGGAGGGGGACTGTCAGGCCAGTTGCATGTCCATCTCTAGACATGCATCTACAAGCGGTGTATCACGACCGCAATTGCATGACGTAAAAATACCACTGCAGTTGTGGTGACAATGGTTTATTCGGCCAGTTGCATGTCCACCACAAGGCATGCAACTGCAAGCATTGTACCAAATTGCAACTGTATTGGCACAAAGCAACTGGGGTTAAAAGAGGGATTGTCGGGTTAGTTGCATGTCCACATTAGACATGCAACTACAATTATTGCAATCCTATTCAATTGCATGAGGTACAAAGCGACTAGAAGTGGGGTAGGGAAGGGGTTGTCAAGTGAGTTGCATGTCCATCAGGTGAGTTGTCAGGTGAGTTTTTTTTCATACCGGTCACACGTGCACGAGTTGCACGCGACACACCCGTGCGCAACTGCAACCAACACAACATGCGTGCAATTCTCAACTTTTTAAAGGAATAGAGAAAATCAAAAAAAGGAAAAAAAACTCTAAAATAAGTTACACGCTTGTGTATAACTTTTTTTGAAGATAGCAATGCATTTTAAAAAGTATTTACATATAAATTTTTCCATTCATCTAGAAAAATATTCATATATTCACATGTCTACGAAAGATATTAATGTGACATAAAAAGGATTAAAAAACAGAAAAATGAAACGGGCGTGGTCAATCATGGTTTGCATTCCTGCTCGTTTGGACAATAATTTGTTTGATACATGGGATATTAAAGCTAGTCCTCCATTGCTTCTGGCCCGTTAGGACTACAAGCGCACTGGCCGAGAGGAACAACAAACAGTTTTGAATGTGGTCTATCAACGAAAAATGTAAATACATAATTGAGGTGCGCGCGCGCTCATTAGACGAAGCGAGCGGACGCGCTAGCGACAAAATAAGGAATAAACCTCCTCTGTCTGTACCCGTCGTTATCCTCCCGCATCCCCACCTTCCGTTCCCATCCATCTCGCGTGCCCGCCGCCGCCACACCTCGCGCCGGCGGATGGAGCCTGCCCCGCCTCTGTGCCACTGTATCCCGCTCCTCCCTCCCGTCCTCCAACTCGCCTTTTCCTCCGTATCGAGCCGTTGTTCCTCCGCCGGCGTCGGGAGGTCAAGGGGAAGCGGCAGCCGCGCGTGAACCCGGACGGATTCGATGAGCTCCGCCATGCCGGATCTGAGGAGCTCCGCGCCGGATCCGCCCGTCCACGGAGTCCGCGCAGTCTCCCCCTTCCTCCCATCCATTTCCCTTTTCCTGGTGCGGTAGCAGCCGAGGCGAACGGTGGAGTCGAGAGGCAGCAGCCGGTGACGTGAAGCGCATCTATGGGTACCGACGTGAAGCACATCTCTGTTTTTTCATTTTCATTTTTCAGTTGCACACGCTCACACGTCAGTTGGCTGCATCTGCAGAATAGTTGCACGCTCTAGACCGTATAGTTGGCGGGAGACATTGTACAGTGAGGCAGTCACAGATCTAGCTGTGCCAATCTCAGACATTATCTTGCCAACTTCAGAGTACAAACTGCCAAGCAAACCTGATACAGTGCCAACTCAAAATCTCAGCATAACATCTAGCAAAGTACCAACAGACAAAGGCCCAGTGCCAACTCCATGAGCCATTGTGGCAACTCCAGTAGCCACTGTACCAACTCTAGCATCCAGTGAGACAGCTGCAGGTCCAAAATGTGCCAACTCTAACAACCACATTGTGCCAACTCCAGCATCCAGTGAGCCAACTGCAGGTCCAATTGTGCCAACACCGACAACCACTGTGCCACCCCAGCAGCTATTGAGCCAACTGCAGGTCTACTTGTGCCAACTGCAAGACATTTGGTTGGCAACTCTCAATGGTATTGGGCAACCTGTTCAATCTCCTTTGCCAATAGCTCAAAAAGGCACAAGGTTTGATCATCAAAACAAACTAACCAAGAAGGAGGTCTATAGGAATCTACGCTTTTTTTGAAGATGACAAAGCCATGGGTAAACAAGGTCCGGAGGGGAGGTGAAGGGGAAGCTAAAGAGGAAGAAATTTAATGGATCCTCACTTTCCCTCCACCTGGTTGTTGTGGTTGCACAGTTGTGTGTGCAGATGGCTCACTTGCTGGTGGAGTTGGCACAACGGCTGATATAGTTAGTTCATTTGGACCTGTAGCTGGCTCATTTGGTGCTGCAGTTGCCACAATAGTGGCTGGGTTTACTCGTTTGGTGCCTGGGATGCTGACATACTAACCATGTTTTTGCACATCTTTTTTGTTGCACATAATTTTTGCACACAGTGTGGCTATTTTTTTGGCTGCGGGAACTGACTTAGTTGCATGAAAGCAGCTTAAATTTGCCTAGGTTTTGTTTGCACACAACTATTATTAATATATTTTCTATCTACTTTTTTTGCACACAGTGTGCCCATAGTTGGCTGCTGGAATTGCTGTAGTTGCACGAAAGCAGATAACTGGTTTCAAATATGTTTGCATGAGCGAAAAGGGCATGTCCACGAGTCAGGAAAAAGTTGCACATCGAGTGTCAGTAGTTGCACAACGACGACTAGACAGTTGCACCAAACGGCGCCTAAATTGCACACAAAAAAGTTATTTTGAAACATATATGTGATCTAGTTTCGAAGAGGACATTGCGAGGAACCCAATGGTAAAAGCGGATCTTAATTTTGATATTCGGTTCAAAAGTCATGACATTTTAAAAGAAGTTGTACTCCAAATTAAATGCGTTCACACATGTCTCATGAGTGCTTTCTAATTTTTCTTTTTCAAAACACGTTGAATGATAGTGGATAGAATCTTTCTTAATTTGTTTGACCGGGACACAAATTTACTAAAAGTGAAAGGCTGCTTTGGAGCGCTAGCGAGCGGCGCGTCCAACGGAAAATGGGTTGCAGTAACAAAAGATGATGCCAGGTGATGTAAGGTGAATGAGATCAAATTATATCTTTTTTAGATGAGCTCTAGGCACTCTTGAATTTTATTCATACTTATTACAAGAAAATGCAACGTAACTTCTATGAATAAGAATTGCAATGAAATCTCTTGAAAATACATTCTTCACGGCGTCAAACTCTGCTCGAAGAAATACTTCAAAGACTTTAGTAAAGAGACTGCAATTGAACTGGAGCAACGATGTTGTCACTTTTTCACCCGCACAAATATTACCAATAATAGTTTTTGAAAGCGCCTTAATTCGCCCATCCCAAAAGATGGGAAGCCTTGATTGATTAACATACTTGGACCATAGAAGTGCATGTCGTTCAATCACTATATCTCCACCATGGTATCGATGAAAGATTTCACCTCCACAAAGAATCAGTCTAGAAAAAAAAGTTTGACACAACAATATAAACTCATCAGATCTGAATAATCGAATCTGCAAGGACAGAAAGCTCTTTAATCTCATGGCACTGCTAAAAGAACGAGATGGAATTTATTCTTACAAAACTATGATGATCATTATAGAATGGCAAGAATATTGAAGTCTTGAAGATCCGAGATCCCCCACCTCTCAGCGCCAAGATGGCAGCCGGAGGCAAGGGGACCTAAATTTTTCTTTTGACGGCGGCCAAGTACTATTTAATTAGACTAGCCACAATGGTCAGTAACATACATTAGTAACATACACATATTCCTATACTATGTTACCACCTTCATAGTGGGTAGTAACATAAGTGTGGTAACATGCAAAGCTTCATTTATTAGGTTATAGACTCATATTGCATTGAGACATGTGATGTTACAGTAACTAGCTAAGTTACTAGCTACCTCTCTTCTCATTAACTTATTGTCACATAAGCAAATTTGCTGAGTTGTACTCAATGTTATTGCCGAAGTTACTCCCACCGCTACTTTTGCTTTTCTTTGATGTATCAGTCCATATATTGAAATAACAACATAACAGTAGGCATCACGTTACTGGACAATGCGTTTAAGGCCCACAGAATGTTTGGGCCCATTAGTGCCTTGGTCCCACACGTCATCCGCTCTACTCGCTAAACCCCATTCCCTCCCCTCCGCTTCTCCCTTCCCTTCCAGGGGACTATCCCCTTCTTCCTCCCCCAAATTCCACCGCCGACGCAGCCAATGCGTCCACGGAGAACCTAGCCGCGCATCGCCATGCCGCCGCCCCACCCCTCCACCCTCTTCCTCCTCCCCCTCCTCCTCCTCGCCGTCCACCTCCCGCCCGCCGCGGCCGCCGCCGCCGACAGCCGCCACGCGTCCACCGCCGCCACCTCCTCCTACCGCCGCATCTCGTGGGCGAGCAACCTCACGCTCCTGGGCTCCGCCTCGATCCTCCCGGGCGCGTTCGCCGTCGCGCTCACCACCAACTCCAGCGACGGCATCGGCGCCGGCCGCGCCCTCTTCTCGGAGCCCGTGCGCTTCCTCCTCCCGCGCCCCGACCCGGGCGCCGCCCCGGCGCAGGCCTCCTTCTCCACCCGCTTCACCTTCCGCATCACCCCGTCGCCCTCCTACGGCGACGGGATCGCGTTCGTCCTCACCTCCTCGCGCACCTTCCTCGGGGCCTCCAACGGGTTCCTCGGCCTCTTCCCCTCCGCCTCCGCCTCCGACGACGACGGTGAGCCCGCCGACGTGCACACCGTCGCCGTCGAGCTCGACACGCACCGCGACGTGGCGCTGCGCGACCCCGATGGCAACCACGTCGCGCTCGACGCGGGCTCCATCTTCTCCGTCGCGTCCGCGAGCCCGGGCGTCGACCTCAAGGCCGGCGTGCCCATCACCGCCTGGATCGAGTACCGCGCGCCGCGCCGCCGCCTCCGCGCTTGGCTCTCCTACTCGTCGTCCCGCAAACCCGACAAGGCCGCGCTCTCCGTCGACGTCGACCTCTCCGGTCTCCTCCTCACGTACATGTACGCCGGCTTCTCGGCGTCCAATGGCGAAGGGGCCGCGCTTCACGTCGTCGAGAGCTGGGCCTTTCGCACCTTCGGCTTCCCCAACACCTCGCACGCCTCGGCTTCCCCAATTCCTTCGCCACCGCCCAAGGACCAGGCGTCGCTCAAGAGCCCACTGCCGCTTCCAAAAGATCACCACCACCACCATAACCTATTCTACACGGTGCTGGGCGGAGCTCTCGGTGGTGTGGTCTTGCTGGTTCTTGTGGTCATCAGCTCTATTCTATTGATTCGCCATTCAAAGCGCCGCACAAGTGAAAAACCTGCTGTGCTGTTCGACGACAAGAACTTCCGTGGGATGCTGTCCATGGAGGTGGTACGCGCAGCAACAAAGGACTTCGGCAGTGAAAATGTGATCGGCATTGGTGGCTCTGGCGCGGTTGTGTTTGAGGGGGTTCTCCCTTCTGGGTCAAGGGTTGCTGTCAAACGGTTCCAAGCTATGTGGCCGTGCTCAAAGGCGTTTCTGAGTGAGCTTCGTGCCATGCTTGATTGCCCACACCACCCCAATCTTGTGCCACTCTTGGGATGGGGCTCCAGTGAGCATGACCTGGTTCTTGTTTACGAGTTCATGCCCAATGGTAATCTTGACAGTGCACTGCACACAAAGGGTGGAGCAATACTTCCTTGGGAGGCACGGTTTGGGGCGGTGCTTGGTGTTGCATCAGCACTTACATTTCTGCATGATGAATGTGAGCACCGCATTCTTCATCGTGATGTCAAGTCATCAAATGTGCTGCTCGATGCAGACTTCAATGCTCGGTTAGGAGATTTTGGTCTTGCTCGCGTGGTGAGCCATGGCGGGGTGCCTTTGGCAACACAGCCAGCAGGCACACTGGGATACCTCGCACCAGAGTATGTGCATTCAGGTGTGGCATCAGAGCGCTCGGATGTTTACAGCTTCGGGGTGCTTGCTTTGGAGGTGGCCACTGGCCGGAGACCAACGGAGAAGGGAACCGCAGTTGTTGACTGGGTGTGGAGTCTCTGGGGTCGTCGGAGGCTGGCTGATGCAGCAGACCAGCAGCTTCAGGGACGTTTTGTCGCAGAGGAGATGCGGCGGGTGCTGCTTGTGGGCCTCTGCTGTGTGCATCCGGACTGTAGGAAGCGGCCTGGTATGCGAAGGGTGGTCAGGATGCTTGATGGTAGTGCACCCATGACACTAGTGCCAGATAAGAAGCCACCAGTTGTACTGAAGTCACCACTAAATCAAACATCGTCAGTGAACACCATGGATACTATGAATACTGCATTTTACAGCTGTCGCTAGACATATATACAAGGTAGGCTTGTAAGGAACTTTCTTGTCCATATGTAGTGGTGTTCTATCTGCCGCTAGTTCTGATGTATATGTGATGGTATTGCTTTCTGAATTCTTAGCATTCTGATGTATAGGTTGAACATTAGATATGTGTGAATGTTGCATAGTGTTGTTTGGAAAGGTTACTACTGGTGCACTATCAATGACACAGACATATTAGGAATTAGGAAAGCTATTGAAAGTGTTGTTTTCTGGTGCAAATTGTAGTGAGGTACTCGTATTTCATAATTAGCTTTGCTCAGATTCAGGTGTCATTTATGTGAAGATAGTTTTCTTAAATGTTTGCATATCTTACATATTGCCCTGGCAAATGCGAACTGTCATTGTCACATATTCATATGGTATTTGGAGTTGCTCCTATTGTAAGCAGTCGTGTTGGAACAGTAGCTGATTTTGTTTTCGCAGAGCAGAGTAGCTGTATTGTTGATATAGATATAACAGAATTGTCTCCCTGTGTTTATTTTACCCTTATGGTATTCGCTCTACACTGTTTATGTCTATTGACACATGGAAGGCGAAAAACACACTCCATTTCCTATTCTTGTTTTCCTTTTCTTTGTATGATGATCCAAACATTTCTTATCATCTGAATTTTACACAATGTGGCCTGCCGCGTGTCATAAGTCCATGATTATCCGAGACAGTTTTGGCCTGTATCGTAGAGCTTGTACAAAAAATAGCATTTGGTGAGTGGAAGCACCCATTTCTCTTGATTAATTATGCCATTGTGTGTGACAATTTAAAATTGCCATGTTTATTAGAAAGTGTTAACCATCACTTCTGGATTGTAACCTTAGCTGTGTTTCAATGCTTAAAGACTATTAGCTGCATAGTACTTTCCCTGGCTTGATTTTTGTTTTGAGCTTCCGTGCATAGTTTAAAATTCTGTAATTTCCAGGGATCAATTAGACCAGATTGCTCTTCTTCAGCATTTCACCATTTTATTGATTCTAGCTGAATCCATCAAGTCTTGTGAAAACAATCTGTGAACTGCGGGGTTGCTATCATTACCCAATGTTAGAATGTTGTGCTGCACATGGATGTTCATACTTCACTGTTCCTTTTTATTGTTGTTTTGACCTTTCTGTTGTGATAAATAAAGCTAGATTTAAGACTAATGTGGGCCTGTGGCTACACCAGCATGTTGTTTTGATTCCCTGAGCCATCTAATTATTTGTTGAAGCACATTCGCAGTTTGTGCAGGCAACTGTGAGCATAGTGCTCTGTACCGTCTAATTATTTGCTGAAACACATTGGCAGTTTGTGCAGGAAACTTTGAACATAGTGAGTATATCTATAAAACTGTGCGCAGATTGTTTATTTGATGTTGCCCTACAGTTTTTGGATACGTTGATAGCTTCTGCAGCATGAGCATATGATCTGACAAACTTGAAATTTGTCCCACAGTGCACTCTGATAGGTAACCTGAAAAACAGTATAAATGTGCAGCATTCCCTTTTGTATTAATCCAACAGATGCATTACCCTTTGTTCCGGACCAGAATACTTCTGTTCTCTTCTTATTGTCTTGATATGTTATCTTTGCCGTGTTCTGAAGTACGACGAGTCATGTGGGAATTTCTTTGTTATCTTTGATCTGTTTTGAAGTTTAAAAAGGGATGTGGTACTACTACATTCTGCACTCATGTATTCATGTTTTGGGATGATTGGCTGTTCTTTTGAAGTGGCGACTTATTTCCTGGTAACATGCTAAGCCTAGATCCCATTTGTTTTTTGACTTATCTTGTACTACCAGTATGTAGCAATTTCATATAGTTTGCTCTGTGATTTCCTTTAACTGTGACTTGTTGAGGGCTTTCTGGTGACGAAAATGCAGGACATGTCAATCAGTGTCACTGTTTTGGCTTTGCAGGTACCATGCTTAAACAAGTCTGTCACACGTGAACCCATGTCGCCATTGCTACACCATGTGATGAGACATCAAGACGATCCATTGTTGTCGCCTCAAAGCTTCAAAGGTGGGACGTGACCTGTACAAGGTGAACCGGACAGTTCCTGGTGGTGCCGGACATTCTCTCCGTTTGGACTTAAGAAAGGTGACTCGTGCAGCGGCGGCCGCGGCGCCGTGTCTTTGGACCGCTGTCTAGTGGCCTGGAATGGCGGCGGTGCAACGGATCAAGCCCGCCATGGCAACTGCGAGCTTTCAATGTGTACGGAATCTCCTCCTCTCAACTCATAGCTTCACATACTGTAGCTGCATTTTGTCCATGTATGTAGTACATGCTATAGCTGTAAATTTCGCTCATACTGTATTTGTCAAGCGCCAGAAAGGGCTTTACCAGCCGAGCAAGAAGATCGCATGTGCTTGTCTTTGACCTGCACCTGTGTTGGGAACAGATGGATCTAGAACGGTCAATCCTGAAATAGTTTGCCCTCCCTGTAGACTGCAGCGATGTGTTGGTGAGTAGGGCCATAGAATGGAGTGCGGGCTTTTGGTGGCCGCGCTACAGGCAGGCCGGTATCCTGTGCGTCTGCTTGGGCCTGGGGATTCGAAACCCGTCAATTCGTGGTAGTGCTGTGGCAGGCCTAGTGAAGAGAATACGGTCCGTGATACGCCTATCTGCCGCACAGGCGTATTCTGTTCCACCCATTTCTTTTACCTGTTCGCACGCCTAGAAAAGACGACGTGTCCTACACCAGAAAGGCTGGCCCATGTCCGTGACCTTATCCCTAACTCGTGAACAAGCCGTCGCCGCACACCTGCTCTGCCCCTCCGTCTCTCTCTCTCTCTCTCTCTCTCAAATCCGACGGCGGCACTGGTTTCTCTCCGGCGAGCATCTCCCTGGCCCCTTGGCCCTACCCACGTACCCGGTGGTCGTGGGCAATTCGTCTCCACACGCCGGCTCTACCGTTGGGTCTCTTTTCCCCCAACCTTGACGGCGCCAGGGTTTGTTCTCCGGCGAGATGTGCTCCTTTGGTGTTGAGGTGCCACGGGTGCGTCTTCTTATGGCCCGGCGGTCATGGCCGTGTTTAGATCCGCGTCCTATTCTTTGGATTTGAGTTCAGTGCCTCACCACCAACTTTTCTGCAGGATCCATGTTTGGGACGTCAGAGCCGATTCCTGATGTATTCCCCGTGGAGTCGCGGGATTTCATGAGCATCGCCGATACCCAGCTGGGCCGCGGCAGCGAGGGCACACATCTGTGCGGGGACGCCTGCTTAGGTTTGCTCAGAAGCCACCAGCGGCTGGACCATTAGGTAATTACGGATCTAAAAATCTCTCATGTACCATTTTAAGTCGTTTGTTTTCCCGGATAATGGTAGATGCGCCTGTTTGAGATACAAACTTCTTGGCCGGAACGAACCATCACATCTAGTTTCAGTGTGAAGAAAGCTACTGTTGTTGTGTATAGATTGATTTTCGGTATGGAAATCCTGTGGTGAGAGCTGGAGATTTTTGTTTTGGTTGGTATTTCAGTTATGGGATTTGTCAACACCCGGCATCATTATTATTTGTGTCGGATTTTTAGTTGCTGCAGGTGATTTTGGGATCTGTATTCAATCTGGAAAAATCGATGGGCATCTCATATTTCTCCATTAAATCAGCCATGTTATACTTGACAATTACTGAAATATTAGGCCCTACTGTGCAATTGTTTTTTTCGTATCATGTTTTTTGATGCAAATTGGTTAAATGACACTGATTCTGCCGTTTAGTGCCAACATTGAGAAAAAGTAGGATGCATTATGTGTTATGGTTTTGAAACAATTATATTCCTTTCTATTTTTCTATCATAAATATGCTATGATGTTCTTTTTGCGAAGAAAATGTCGTATGATGTTTACTGAACTGTCAAAGCATATTATAAATGGGCAAACAAATATATGTTACCACTGATTCATCTTCTTCCTCCCAATCCATCAGCGGCTGTCCCCCGTGGATGAGTTTGCCGAAGCGCGGCAAGGTGGACCATACATGTAATGAAGGGCCCCAAATCTTCCAGTCGGATGGAGTCAGGGGCTTCTCTTAGTATCATCGAAGCTGAAATTTGGAACGCTGCTGAGCTTGGAAGCGGTGGGCAAAGTGGTGGATTCCCCCCTGAAGCCGGTGTGTTCCAAGTTTGCGCTGAAGCTACTAGTGGATGGACCATGTATTTTTGTCAAATTCTTAACGATGTCTCTGTAGTTCTTTGTGATTTACTACAACAATGGCTCCTATACTATTTAGTCGCTGAAAATTCCATTGTTATCAAGAGCTTCCTTTTATTCTTAGTAATTCATACGGCACAGTTCTGTCTATTGAAGCTGTCCTATTGACAACTGTTGCTGTTTCATATGATACTCTCTTGACAGCAGGAACCTGATTCATGTATGATTTTGAAATGGCCAATCCTTTTCTGGTTTGCACATTTGTTGGAATTTTATGGAGCCAACTCTGTTGTAGGTTTCATCTTATAATCCAAACTAATAATTATGATCTTGTTGAAACATGTTTGGTGATTAGTACACTTCAGAAATCTTGAAAAGAGTATTTATGCTATTATTGCTGACCACAATTTATTTTACTTTTTGATAATCATGATTGAAAGAGCCTGAGTTATTTTTGTATTACATTTTGTTCTCTAGTGCGCAAGCTGCTTGTTTCATTGTTGAGTAGATGACATTGGCTTGATAGAAACCACATTAATCTAAATATTTTGATATTCACCATGTGCTTTTCTTTGTTGGCAGCACGAATGATGCAATAATTGAAGATATGAAGAAGGCTTACATGGACGCGCAAGAGATCGAGGAGTAGAACAAATAAGCTTTATGCAATGGATAATTTGCAAGGCAAGGTTCTCCATGCCTGTATGTACGTTGCTGCTTTTGGAATTTGGCAGTTGCTTACTGGTAAGGTTTCATGATTGATGCTGAATTCCTAGATGCATTTTGTAAACATTTGGATTTGTCCAGGGGCATGCCTGTATGTACTAGATGTTTACTTGTTTTCACTTATCTGCAGAAGTGGTATGTTTCCTGTGAGATTAAATTAACTAGGTCCTAATTATGTATTATGTGAAATGGTATATATTAATGGATGTGTATTTTCTGGTTACCATACCGTGGTACTTGTCCTGATGGAACGAATTACCTACTTCATTGTTATTGGGCGTGCGATTATGTTAATGCTGACTATAATTACTTTATCTCTCCAGCGGTGCTCTAACAAAATTTAGTCTTTGGAGTAGTCACGTACTCACGTGCATGCTCAATGTCCTCCAGTGGCCGGGTGACAGACTGACGTCACGTGAGCTTGGTCAGTTGGGCAGCACATGCTGGTATGGGGCATTGGGTGATCACCACCATAGAACAACTGTTGGACATGTACTACAAGCTAGATTCTGTCCCTATCGCTAGCCCGGAATAGACGCGCTGGAAAGGCTCTACGGTGGGGCAGCATGTGTGAATACAGGGCCAGCTCGGATCCCAAGCACGGACGGGCGGCCTGGATTCCGGCCTGCCTGATGCTCGGCCTCCATTCGCTTTTTCCGCATAGAATGGCAGATGATACCGAGTAGCCTTAATCGCGAGTTCACACGCTGGCAGAAAAAGCTGATGGGATTAACCAGAGTGGATCATGGAGACGGGACCCCAGGCCTGCTCCCGTTTGGAAAATCTGTCTGCTACAACGATGGACACCATCTCGCATGAAGCCACCCCACATGCATTTCTTTTATCCTTAGGTCTTGCAAGTCCCTGGGTGAGGCGCCTAGTGCGGGTACTGTGCAAACAAATGCATCCATGTCCGGGCTTCCCTTGATCAAAGCAAAACAATGTTCAGAAATGCGTTCTGACGGAAGCATATGCATTTCATTTTAAGGGTTAATTTGATAAATGCCACTCCAATTATGGCGATTCTGAGAAATGCCACCGCAATTTCCAAACTTTGAAAAATGCCACTTCATGCCACTTCCAGTGGCATTTTTCGAAGTCTGCAGTGGTGTTCTTCAAAGATTGCAAAATTTGCAGTGGCATTTTTCAAAGTTTGAAAATTGCAATGGCATTTTTATGAATCGCCATAATTGGAGTGGCATTTATCTAACTAACCCTTCATTTAACCATCTGAAATTACCACAGCCGATGAAATACCTGCAACGCGTAGTTTTGGTGGAATGAGACCTGGATTTGGAAACGTAATAGTAGCGTTTTCTGGGTCCATGGTTTGTTACTGGCAAGCTCTCAGGAGTTCGCCATTACAAAATCCCAACATAAATTTACTGCCGCTTGGTTTTCCTTCTGGTTGTTTGTCAAGTCTAGCCAGTTCACTTTTGCAAACTCTTGCTACTTTTGGCGTCGAGGTTGCTTTAAAAAGGCACTAAATGCTTTACAAAAGGAGAGTGGCGTTTTGGCTCCTAGGTATAGATAGACCTATTATGAAATATGTATAAAAAACACATTTCAAATGTTAAAAAATATCAAGAAAAAATCCCGCATGTGCATCCGGACATCCTATGTTAGCACACAAAGTTTCGGTGAAAAAGGCCATTTTTGTGGCATGTATAAAAAAATTAAAAAAAATACCTCGTAAATAGCTATAATTAAGCATCGAAAAATGTCTTTTTTACAGAAGCCAAAAAAAAGGTCCTTTTTCACCAAAACTGTGTGCACACATATATAATATCCGGATTTACACACATGATTTTTTTCTTGATTTTTTTTTACTTTTTAAAATGTGTATTTAGACAAAGGGTGCATATACACCTATGAGCCAAAGTGAATTTCCATTACACCGTTACAAAAGCACATTTTAGTTTGTATATTTTCTATACAACAAAAGGATTTCATTTTAGTGACTAAAGAGTCTGTAGGACATTCTCAACCGCCTGCAGAATTTCACCATCCATTGTTTGCAGCACACAGCGCCCACACACGAGCCACAGAGACAGAGCAACGCGCTAGTGCTACCACTCGATCAATCAACAGCGACGCAGCGGCGAAACAGTAGGCGGCCAGTGTGTCGCTACCACCGCACGCATAGTGAAGCCTGCAGTGAGCAAGGAAAGGAAACAGCAGCATGTGCCACTGTTGAGGCACATGACCTCCTCTCCTCTCCTCGCCCATGGAGACGGAGACGGAGGGGAGCAGCTGGAAAGAGACGGGCGGGCGGCCAGACAGAGATGCCTTTCCGGTTTCCAATCTCATCATCTCTGAGACTCAGACGTCGACACGGCCGATGGATGGATGGATCCATCCCTAGTCCAGTCGCGGCCGATGTGACCCAACCTTTGCCCGTGGCTCCGCCTTTAATTCCCCACTGCTCCCCTCTCAGTCTCACCCACCGGAATGTTTACCGCTTCTAGTTCGCAGCACGAACCCTCACCGGAATTTTACTGCTTCTTGCACGATGTCGGGACCGGCCCGGCCGGGCTCGGCGCCGGAGGGCGCGCGAGAGAAGCCCCGGGCGTGCATGCATGGACCATGGATGGATGACGTACAAGGTCTGCGCCTGCGGATCCCAGCATTTCAGATTACGAGGCGCTGGAACACGAACCGGGCATCTATCTATCCGCATCGCCGACGCAGAAGCATGGTAAAGCCACCGGGGGAAGCTTTGCATCGTCTGCCTGCGATATGTGTACTGGCAGTGGTGGCGGTGGAGAAAGCTAGCTCGGCACGTACAAGGCTTGCACGGAGGCGACACCGGCCGCACTCAGAGCCGGAGAGCACGCTGGCACGACCCAGTGCATGCATGCGTGCATGGATGATGTACAAAGTCTCCTCGGAAGTCCAGGGTCTCTCAGCTGGCGACGCGAGGCAGGGGCCAACTCCACCGCGCGACCCCATCCTGTCCGGCCCTGTCCGTTTGGGGCAAAAGGGACAAATGAGGCGGCCCAGCGCGCGACGGCCCGGACCCATCCTGTCCGTTTTGTGTCCGGGCCGACCCATTTCGAGCGCAAACTTGTGCCGGGTTTGGATCGCGGCGGACACCAAACAGACGCGCGCCTCGTCCGCGTCGGGGCCGCGTGGCAGGCGGCCATCTACCTCCCACCGGCCAACATCAATGCGCACGAGCGAATGGCCCCACCTGTCATCCGCACGTCGAACGATCGCCGTCCTTCTTTAAGTGGGAAGCGTGGACGGATCGTCGTCCACACTGCCCCACGCCACCCCGTGGCCTCCTCGAAACCCGGCAGCCCCTGCTCCCAAACCCTAGCCAAGAAAGTCGTCGGCTGCCCGCCCTCAACCATGGGCCTCTGAAACTACGGCCGGAAAGGCAAGCACGACGGCGAGGCAGGTTCCTCGTCGGGGCACCGCCGCGGCTCAGTGAAGATAGAGGAGCCCGCGTCACCATCGCCACCACGCCGGGCCCCCGCGCCGCCCGCCTTCTCCATCGCTCCCACGTCCGCCGGCGAGCGCGACCGGCGTTACATCCGCGCGGAGGTGTGCCGCCGTTATTGGGAGACGAGCACGCCGCTCCCCTGGAGCGACGTCCATCTCCCCAACAACTGGCATCTCTCCGCCGACCGGGTCCCCATCCCGCCGGTCCCGATGAGCGGCCGTGCGCGCGACGTGGAGATCGAGCGCCGCCGCCGCCTCCTCCCCGATGACCTCTTCTACGACCCCAGGTACGCCCCCAACTCCGGCCTCTGGGACACCTGGTTTCGTGACGAGCACGACACCAGGCGCGCGTTGTTCTTCGCCGGCACCTCGACGGGGACGTGACGGCCACGACAGGAGCGCACATCGCCTGCTCCCCAGGAGCGCGGGCGTAGGCGGGTGCGCGGCGTCACGCCCACGCCGTCGCCTTCGCCGTCTCCATCGCCACCACCACCACCTCGCATGACAGAGGAGGAGGAGGCCCGTCTCGTTGCGCGCGTCATGGAGGACTCCATGCGCACGCACGACGAGCGCCAGTGGGAGGGCCTCGAGAAGATGCTGGCCCGCTCTGCCGCCGGCGAGGTCGCCATCCCCGAGCTCGAGATGGTGGCGAAGGAGGAGGAGGAGGTGGAGGAGCCGCCGGTGGCCGCGTTCCACCCGGGCCTGGTTGGCCAGGGGTGGGGCTGGTCGTGCACGGCAGAAGAGATGGCCGACGCCGTGGGCGTGAACTGGCGCCCCACGCCGCCGCGGTCATCGGAGCGGGAGGCGTCGCCGCGGGAGGAGGTGGTGCAGGCACCTCCCGCCGTCCAGCCAGCCCCCGTCTACCACGCACCGTCGGCCCATCTCTGGACGCCGCCGGCCTACGTCGACCTGGTCAGTGACGACGATGACATCGGCGGTCAGTGAGCGGCGTCGGCCACGGCATCGACGGGCGCGGCAGGAGCAGGAGCGCGCGGGAGGCGTTTTTCTTTTTTGATTTATGTTAATTACGAACTGGGCCGTTAAGTGGACTGATAAACTGGGCCGTTTTGTGGCCGTAACCCCTATATATATGTTTTATGTTTTTTAACTAAGTTTATTTATTTTTTTAGTCATTTCATTTAGTTTTTAAACTTTTTTTTATTCACGTCCACCCCGGACAGGTTTTGGGGTGCGGCCGCGCGTTGGGCGCACCCACGACCCATCGGACAAACGCGGACATGGGCCGCCCCATTGCCGTCCCAAACGGACAAAATCCGGCCAAACCGGACGCCCGTTTAGGGTCGCGCGGTGGAGTTGGCCTGAGGGCATCTCCAGCCGCGCCCCCAGGAAGGCCTCCCCAGGCGTTTTTTTCGCGCCGGCGCTAAAAAAACGGCCCAGTCGCGCCCCCAGGAGCCCGATTTTCGCCGGTTTGGGCCGAAAACAGCGCCGGCGGACCCAGCCCGAACCCGGCGCGCTGGGGGCGCCCGGGGGTGCCGGGCGAACTGTTTTGGCGCGAAAAAGCCGCGGGCCCACCGCGTCAGCGACACGGCTCTCTTCTCGGCCCTTCGTCGTCCTCATCGCCTCGTTTCCCACGGCGAATCAATGCCAAAGCTGTCGCGCTGCCGCGCCGGTCAGCCTGCACCATTGATGCCTCACGGGCGGCGCAGTGAAGACCGGACGACGCGCGTCCCTCGCCCGCCACGCGTACACACGGTGACACGCGCGCCTTGGCCTATATATGAAGCGCCCCGGCGCACTCGGCGACTCATACTCACCCGCCGCCGTCGTTTCCTCCCTCTCCTCTCCTCTCTTTCGCCGTCCCCAGTTCACAGCCATGGCCGAGCGCTTCCCAGGCGACGGCGCGGCGGCGAACGGTTTCGGCCGCCGCCATCTTCACGAAGACGAGGGAGACGGCGGGCGGCGAGGGAGACGGCGGGGGTAGCCGCGTAGTTTTTTTTTCTTTTTTTGTAAAATATGTTTAAGTTTGAATGAACTCGCCGATGTTTGCGTTAAATTTGAGTCGTTTTTGCGCCGTGTTTGACTTTTTTGACTAACCGTGGACGCCGCGACTGGGGGGCATCACGCCCCCAGTGCGCGGTTTAACGCCGGTGCGCCCCAGGAGGCGGTTTTTGCCCCTCCTGAGGGGCCAACGGCTGGAGATGCCCTGAGTGCCCGAACGAACCCGAACCGCGGCATCCATCTGCATCCACGACGACGCGAGTATGAAAAGGGCCCTGTAGCATGCATGCATGGACGCGCTGCCGCTGCGTCGTCTGAGCTTGGAGTTCGAAGTTCGAGTAGTGGCGTGGTAGAGGGAGCTACGTACATACAGGGGCAGGCATGCAGGCAGGGCATGGCCGGACCGGGCCGGGCGAGGGTGAAGGGACAAGACGGTGTGTCCGGAGGATTCCTCTCCGAAGCTGACGAGGCTGCTGCACCGCCCAGGCTAGCTAGCTGGCTAGCTGCCATACGTGTGCCGCCCTCTTCTTCAGTTTCTGTTGGAACCTTTCTCATCGACGCGCCGGGTTTGGTTTGTTTTTCTTTTGTTTCTCGGAGCTTGCAGGCTGGGGCTCGCCGGGGATTCCCCCTCTTGGAGTTGGATGGAGCCATCCAATTATTTGGCCGTTGAGCTTCCCGCCGTGCATGCATGCACGGGGTGGCCAGGCGCAGATCCTCCCGGTCGGTTCGGAACTCCGGATCGAAACGCCGTGCCGCCGCTAGCAGTGTGCTACTACTAGTTGTTGAAATGGCATGTCATCACTGTGCCACACACCTTACACGGAGGATGACGATGTGATGGCTAGACGGCTAGAATGTACTCGCTAGGGCTTTGCTGGCTAGCAGTAGCTTGTGCAGTGCGTGCTACTCTACAGGCGTCTGATTGAGCCCTTGATCGACGAGACCTCAGGTAAACCAGATGCATGCTTCCTCTTAGGCTAGTCATAGTGGGAGTAACTTAGCTACTCTCTCCGTCTAGGTGTGTAAGTCATTTTACGAAAACTAAATAGTCCCAAAACACTTAGGTATGGTGCATTAACTTCTACCTCGTTTCTTGTTTTTTGACATATCAACCAATAAAAGATGAGGGATGTGCATGCTTTTAATGACTTGAGACTATCAAACACGACATGCAGTGGTCAGTTCATTGCATGCAACACTATTAATTAGCAAATAAACAATAATGTCTCTCGGTTTCCCCTCCTCCTTGGTCACGGTGCACATCCTAAGATGACTTACTCACCTAGACGGAGGGAGTACTCTAAGAAATTTTTGCTTATGTGGCATGTAGTTAATGAGAAGTGGTAACATAATATGTTATTGTAACATAGCGCTTCCCAATACAAGATGAGTCTACAAGCTAATAAATGAAGTCCTCTATGACACTACTACTATATTACTTTGCACTATAAAGATAGTAACTTAGACTAGTGTCATATGCATGACACTAGTATAAGTTACTCCCCACTATGACCAGCCTTACTCTCAATCAAGACCTGGCAATGGTATCGTATCGTCGAGTTAGCTGGCTGGCTGGAAGTTGAATTTCTAAACCGCGTAAAATTGCAGATGTTAATTCTTCGCCGATCAAACTGGAGAGAGAGAGAGAGCTAACTAGCCCATCAGTGAAGATAGTTGTGATGGCAATGACGAGATTATGTGCCTATTCGGCAATCCACCACTCCGAGAGAGAATCTATGGAGCATCTGTTTTCTCAACTCCGTTGTTTTCAACTAAAGCTCTGCCCGCTCCGGGAGCGGAGTAGTGGAGTGGAGAGACTCCGAACAGGCCATAGGTTCTTGACATTTTTTGTTAACAGCTTTGCTAAGTCTCAGTTAACTGAGACTTGATTATGTCTCAGTCGACGTTATATTCGTTTGATCTTGCATGGAGACCTATGTAATTTTTTCTTTTTCTTCTTATATACTATTCACTTGACTGGTTGACTGAGATCTAGCCACACTCTTTTGTTAAGGGCGCAGATAACGCCCACACGTGCGGGCGTTAAAGTGGTCTTGCTGCACGTCCCGTGTGGTTTCTACGTGAAACGGCCTGCACATCGTGCGGGCAAAACAGGTAACCACCGCACGTCTGGCGTCCCACCTCGCGGCCCGCACGCTCCTCCATCCCCACAAACTGGTGTGGGTCTCCCGCGAGAGAGTGCCACCCGCCCCACCCCAAACCTCACTTAACCCCTCTTTCATCTCCCACCACCCGATCAGCTCCTTCCCCTACCTCCCTCCTCGTGTTTCCGAAATTGCAATGGGAAATCCTAGCACCGCCTAGCCAAAAAACACGGCAACGAATTCTGCAAAGGGAGAAACCTCATGGATCCAGCTGTTCTCCTCTCCCCCCCCCTTACAAATTTCGCACAAATTTGCCCAATTGCCATGCTTGCTGCTCACGATTCATTGGTAGAAGCTGGATCTACGAAATTGCCATGCTTGCTGCTCACGATCCATTGGTAGAACCTGGATCTGCGAAAATTGTCATCCCGTTGTCCTAAATTTGATCTGCATCTTAGTTGCCATCCAGTTTGTAGAAGCTGGAAGTTTGGAGTTGCCATCAACTTGATCTACTTGAAACTCAGATCAAATGCATTTAGATCAACAGGGAGGGTGGGGAAAGAGGTGGGTATGGGGAAAGTAGAGTTTTTCCTCGGGGGATTCAGGAAAAAAATTGCCGCCCATCTTTGCTAGTAGTTGCCACCCGGTTATAGAAGTGGTTGCCGCCAAATGATCGAAACTAGAACTTTGCCATGTATGTACAACGAAAATTGCCGCCAATACTACAAGGTAGTTGCCACCCGATTGACGAAGTAGTATGCAGAAGGATGCATTGTCAAAAAGATGCACGACTACAATGTAGGGCACCAACTACGATTGGCACAAGTGGCAAATCAAGGGATTTATGAACCCATGACACTGTCTGACTCAATTGCCACATGTGAATATATACAGATGCCATTGTTGTTGTACTGCATTTGCCATGTCTGCTCAACTATACATGCCATCCCAGGTCAACTACAGTTCCCATGGCTAGCCAACTGCAATTGCCATGCTGGAAAGCTGCAGCTGCCAAGAGTTATAAACTGCAGTTGCCATGCATGGTGCACTAGATTTGCCATGCATGGTGGGCTAGATTTTCCATGTTTTAAAAGGGGCACCTACATGTCTTGACAGTTGTAACTGACATATATGGATTTGCCATGATGCTATAGTAAGAATAAGTACACATGAGTATACAAGAAAAACACAGTGAAAAGTGCATGTGGAAGCATGGAGTAGCAAAGGCAATCGATAATGTCGACGACAAAGGAAAACTGCCATGTTTACTAGACATACAGATGACAAATGCCATGAACATACAATGCCTGATGGCAAACAACACAATTGAGGTTCACACTACAGAATACATGGCAAGAAAAATCCTGGTGTGAAAGAGGGAGTTGTCACCTGGTAACTAAAATACATTAGGCAATTGCCATGTAACACTACAGAAACAAGGCAAACAATATACTGGCTAACAGAGGGAGTTGCCACCTACAAACTAAAAATAGAGTAGGCAAATTGCCATGTAACACTTGAAATGCATGGCAAATAATATCTTAGGATAAAGTGGTAGTTGCCATATGCTCCTAAGCACAAGAGGCAACTCCCCAAGAAACACTACAAAAAAGACATGGCAAATAATATCTCGGGGTAAAGAGACGGTTGGCATCTGCTTAAAAGCATAGTAGGCAATTGCCCTTGTATCATTGTAGAAACATGGCAACTGACAGTTTGGGTTAAAAAGATAGTTGCATCATCTACTAACTAAACAGTGTGGCAAATTGTAGCTAAGCCGGTAGATTCAAGTTGCCCTGTTTGCACATAACAACGTGGCAAAAAAGTGAGTTTTCAAACAAAATGCACATTCCACATGGCACATGTCGTCGCCGGACTTGAAGACATGTAATCTCTGGAAACAGAGAATGTATCGAGGCGGAACGAGCGAGCCTCGCCTGCGTGACTTCCACCACCGCGGAAAAGGAACTTGCTAATGCTGGCCTAATGGCACACTGGCGACTCCCCGCCGACAGGGAATACTCGAGCGCTCCGGAATACACTCGAATTTCAATGGATTCGAAGCAAGAGAAACAGGAGAGGAGAGGCAGATTAAAACCAATCGAAGCACCGTTACCTCTGCGCGGTGAAGGCTCCGGCGACGATGCTTCGACTGCCTGAGCTCCAGCGACGGCCATGAGTCCCGGCGACACTTCCGCCGCCGCCTCTCCTCTGCTACGCCGTGGAATCGCCTCTGGTCCGTCTAGGACCTGCCCTTGCTCTCAAATGGGGGAGTTGATCGAGTGGGGGAACAAGAAGAGTCGGGTGGGGTGGGGAAAACTGCAGTGTCGTGCGGGGAAGAGGAAACGTCGGAGGGGAGGAAGATGAGTTGTGCGGAGCGTGCGGGTGCGATGGTAGTTCTACCGCACGCCGGGGTGGCAACCGCAAGCTCTGTGTGCGCAAAACGGGTGTCTGGGCGTACTATGGAACGCCCACACACCAGACGATGCCTACGTGGCACACAAAAACCATAAGATATTGTCAAAATTCGTGCAAAACTGAATGAATATGGATCGAGGCGTGTGGGTGAGTTACAAAGGCTAGCCATAGTGGGGGTAACATAATTAGTATCATGCGCTTGGGACTCGCAAACATGCTTATGTGGCAGTCAATTAAAGAAGAGAGAGATGGTTATAGTAACATATAGGTAGATACGGTAACATAATAAATGTGATGCTACTATGTGTCATGTATGACAATAAATGAGACGACATATGATACTAATATATGATACAATGCACTATAAAGGTAATAACATAGGCTAGTAATATATGCATGTTACTAGTCTAAGTTACTCCCTACTATGACCAGCCTAACAAAGTCCAAATCCATCGTGGTCTGCACCACATCTGATTACCAGACAAAAGAGACCCCACCTGAGTACGAGAGTTCCCACGAGCACACCAGCCAGTTTGACCAACATTAGCACACCACCAAAAGAGGGGGAACCGCCCACGTACTCGGCAGCGTCTCTCTCGTCTCCACGGCGGTGATAGTGTTACAGCGGAGGAGAAGAGAAGTGAACCGAGAAGTCGCCAAGGTCTCCCCGAAATAATCCGATGATGACGAGCCACGTGATTCCTGGCGATAATTAAGACACGAGCCAGCCAGTGCATGCACGCATGCGCGGACGCAGAGGTAAGCATGAACTCCTCTGAATCATAGAGCTGCAGAACGCTTGACTCCCGGAAGTGAGGACCGGAGGTCGGCCTCGCCACGGTCGACGTCTCATCAGTCTCGTCTCTCACTGACTGGACCACCAAAGTAGGAGTGGGAGTTATTAGCCATGGCACAAAACTCTGGGCAGTAGGAGTGGGAGTGCCAGTGTTTCTGCACGCACGCATTGCAACATGTTTGGTGGTCCAATCCTGTGTCCTCTGCTTGCTTGCTGCCCATGTTAATCTGTAACAAGCCGTACCACCAAAGAAAAAAAAAGAAACAAATTGCTCTCACACAAGACAGAGCATCCAAGTACAATTCCTAGAATTGACAGGTGATGCATGCACGTTTTTTTCTTCTTCTATTTATTGAGGATCAAATTTGATATGTGGTGGAACCACTCATCCAGAAATATGTTAATACCCATTTAAAAAAATTCGACGGTCATGTTTATCTTGGTACTCATACTAAAATGGTCGTATGCATCCCTAGTTCTGCAGAGGCCGGGAAGTGAAAATCTCTTCCATTTTAAAAGACGTTGGTCGTGGAGGAAGGCATTTCCCATACCCCCCCTCCCGCGTCGCTCCCGCTCGGGCGACTCGGGTAGGCAACTACCCTAGCCGCCGCCGAGCCTCGATCTACTCTCTCCTCTCCTCCCGTTGCCACCGCGTGATGCCGCCGGATTATGCCCGAGGGAAGATGGCGGTGGCGAGGGTCTCTCCTTCTCTCCCGCGGCGCCTCGGGGTGGGGCGGGGCCCCAGGCATGTGGAGGCGCGGCTGGTCGGGTCCTGCGGCGTGGCGGCCGACCCTGCTGAGGGAGTCCTGGATTAGGCGGTATCCGGATAGCCGGACTATATACTTTGGCCGGACTGTTGGACCGTGAAGATACAAGACTCAAGACTTCGTCCCGTGTCTGGATGGGACTCTCCTTTGCGTGGAAGACAAGCTTGGCGATCCGGATATTAGATTTCCTTCTTTGTAACCGACTCTGTGTAAACCCTAGCCCCCTCCGGTGTCTATATAAACCGGAGGGTTTGGTCCGTATAAGGAGAATCACAACATTCATAATCATCATAGGCTAGCTTCTAGGGTTTAGCCTCTACGATCTCGTGGTAGATCAACTCTTGTAATACTCATATCATCAAGATCAATCAAGCAGGAAGTAGGGTTTTACCTCCATCGAGAGGGCCCGAACCTGGGTAAAACATTGTGTCCCTTGCCTCCTATTATCATTAGCCTTAGACACACAGATCGGGACCCCCTACCCGAGATCCACCGGTTTTGACACCGACACCTGCCTCGCGGCAGCAGCAGGCGGCTCTGCGGCCGGTCAGATATTGGATTGGCGGCAGCTGCATGGAGGGCCTGGTGGATGGATCGGCTGTACATGTCGTCTGGCCTTCGGTTAGATCTGATCTGGCCGGTGCGACCCGTTCCATGCGCGACGTCGGTGATCGGTGACGGTCCCGTGCACACGAGGCTAGATGGAGGTTCCTCAAGCGAATCTGGGTGAAAACCCTACTCTTGACTCATTGCCAAGGCCGGCGATGGCGGCGTTTTCTGCGTCATCCCCTTCTTGAAGGCATCGTTGTGGAGAAGCTCTAGACCCCTATTCGTCACCTCCAGAGGAAACTCTAGATCGGTCAATCGGATGACGGCAGCGCTCTCATGTCATATCCCTTTTGAGGACGTCATTTTTGGAGGTATGCATAGAATTGAGGGACCAGTGGACGACATCTGAGTGGCGTTCCATGTGACGCATCGACGACGTGGAGTCTCTGCGGCGTGGCGCGGTAGGGCCTCGGCGACGGATGTATAATGATGGACGCACGTAGGGAGGAGGTGTTGTCTGGCGCCATGGTGGCGTCAACAGCAGGCCTGGCAAAGTCGATGCGTTAGTATCTGCTTTGAAGATGGATCGATGAAATACGGCGGCAACGACCTATGAGAGTGTGTCGGACTAGTTTGTGCCCCAGAGCTGGTGTGTGGCTTGGTGCAGCCTCCAGCTTTAGATGTTATGCTTAGGTTTTTTGATTTGAGGCAATCTTAAGGGCCGCTCGCGCGATTGATTTGGACACGATGTCTGCATCCCTTCGTAACTGGATAGGAGTAGCGACCGTTATTGCTTAGATGGCGGCTTCAGATGTATTGACTTATTACTTTGTAATTTTTTTTAAATAATTAATAAAATGGCTGCATACATCTTTAGAAGCTGTGGGTCATTTTCTTAAAAAAGAGAAAAGGCAAAGCACCCCCTTTTACCAGCGACTACACTTAGGCCAACTCCACGCAAGACCCTAAATTGTCCGGGCCTGTTCGTTTGGGTCTAAACAGACAAATGAAGCGGCCCAACGCGTAACCCCATCCGCAAAAAACGTCAGTTTCTGGTCCGTTTTGCCCCATCCTGAGCGTAAATTTGGTTCCGCTTTGCGGTCGAGCGGACACCGAACGGACGTTTTCTGCGTGGTCCTCGTCCGCCCCTGTCTCTTTGCATGTGAGGGCTGGCCCTCTAGTCATTGAAACAAATGGGCCCACCAACCCACCCACCCATCCCCCTCTCTCTCCTCCTTTTCTCTGTTCTTCCCCACGGAGCCAGCCCGGGAACACGGCGAGCGCGCAGGCGGCAGGAGCCCCGCCGTCCTGCAGATGGAGAGAAGCAAGCACGAGACCCGCGGCTGCTACGACGAGGACAGGGCGCGGCCGAGCTCGCCGCTGCCGGGGCGGGGCGTGGCGCGCGCGAGCGCGGCCGTGCTCTCCGCGGCCG